>NC_139832.1:17854485-17909485 GCF_963691815.1 Echiichthys vipera
CAGATTTCAATATGTAATACATCTCCTGTCTGAATCCCTATCTCTTTAGATAAAATAAAACCACAACCAAAACTAGGTACATTGTTTGTTTTTCAACCTATACAGATCTTAGACTGTATCGACTGAAATCCTATTCTTTTTACAGATGAAATCGAAGCGTTTATACTGTCGCTCATCTAAGGCCCTAAACACAATGAATAGATGGAAAGCAACAGAGATTATTTCTTGATTTCATTATTTTTTCATGGCTCCGTCTTATTTCATTTGGACAATGCAACAAATGATTCATAGGTAATGCAAAGTACACGTGGAGCTGTTATTTAGTGTATGAAACCTCGCTGCGGTTAAGTTTGCTGACTCTGGAACCACATTTCTGGTCTGGATCAGACCCTGCCACAAATTTGGTTTTCAGGATTTTCATCCTGTAATGACTTTTACCCTGTCTTCACAAAGAACAAAATAAATAAAGGCAGAGCAACCCTTGCTCATCATTTAAAGATGGATTGATTTTTAGTTTAAACTGAAGCTGTGTGAGTTGCTTTAATCTATTTTTCTGCCTAATCCACCTGGATTAATGTCTGAATAAATCCTACCAGGCTGACATTATCTAAGGCAGAGTGTCTTGAAGCAGATGGCTGGTGATTAATGGTAAAAATTATATAACGTTTCCACCTGGGAAAATTACACATTTGTCAAAGGCAGTTTCAATTCCTGAGAATCTGTGTTGCAGCCCATAAATAAAAAAGCCTGTATGATTAAGTTGTAAACCTGTAAACATGCAGCCAAGAACAAAAATGTTTTGCAGAACAGTTTTGTTGTGGAAAACAATAAAGGCAGCATAGAACTGAATAATAACTGCTTTCTTTGGCCAGGTGAGGGACTTTTCAGCCTCTACCAAATCTCTGAATTTGCTAAATCTGTTATTGTTAGATTTTAACTGGCCAATTTCATATCATATTTGACAACTTCTACGATGGAAGCTTAAGAGTGAGTCTACTTTTTCATGGCTTGTGGTCTTTGCATTTTTTTACGTGTTCACATGTATGGCTCTGGTCTGTGGGGGGGATTGCACATTGCTGGATTAGTGGTAAAGGGGATTAAGAGGAATATCATGATGTCCCAACAAAATATCTCAGTGATGAAATATTTATATTGTATATTTATATACATCACCGAGATATTTTTCCAAAGAACTTAAATAAACACAAGAACAGCGACAGACCTTCAGCACATACTTAAAGTTACATTAATTCTATAGGGCTGTAATCTCTCTGTAGATCGGATGGCATCATTTCTTAGGTTTTAAGGTCACTGGACAATAAATGTCTCTTGAGATAAGTCTCAGGGACATGATGTCAGCTGGTGATCCCTGTAAATCTATAATCCAATTTTATATGTCAGGTTTCTCCGTGCATGACTTCCTATGCATCAACGGTCATCAATCCCAGTTAAAGCAATGGTCATCAGGTCAAAATGGCAAAACCTTTTCTTTTTTAAGAGACTGTCAATACGGGGTGGCCGGTGGCTGAGTGGTTAGAGCAGACGCCCCATGTAATTATGCAGTAATTCTGACCTGCTGCCCTTTGCTGCATGCCCCCCCACCCTCTCTCACCCCATTTCCTGTCTGTCCTATATAATAAAGGCTTGAAAAACTGCCAAAAAATAATAAAAATAATAAAAAGAAAAGTGAATACAAAAAAACAGAATATCAAGGCAACTCACTTTGAGATGAACGACACGAGCTGCAGGATTTCTGACAGATGGGCCGGCAGACACGTAGTCTGTGCTCTTTGACTTGATTGGGAAGTGCTGGTCACATTTGGCCTCAGTGTCCAAGGCAGAGGGCCACTCTGTACAGAATGCTGCCAGCAGAGGAAGACATTTTTACATACGCTGAATTAGCTTATTTAAGCAAGCAAGAATATTTGGCTGTGAAACAACACCACAAAATAAGAAGTAGCTTTTCTCTTAACAATTAAAAGAAGAAAAGAAATTACGTTTCAGAGCTTCACAATGTTTCCTGATGGCTGCCGGTGTCAAATGCAGAAAATTTGGTATCTGTAAGAGATTATGAGCGAGAGAGATTATGTGAATGTTCAAATGTACAACTGTATAACAAAACCATGAAAATATGGAGCGGTCTTAAGATCGACGTCCAAAAAAACTCACATCACAGAAATGTTAAGTCGGTCTCCAAAATCTACAAAAAATATTTAATACTAGATTTGATTTAAAAGGGGCATAAACAAAATCTGTCCTCTTTATCCTTTGAGTAAGGGATATTATATAATACATTCTGTACAATTATGTAGCATTCTCTATTGAGTTCAAAATACATTTCTCAAAATCCTTAATATTGGTTTCCGTTTGGACAAAAACAAATCCTGAGGTATGATTAAAAAGTCAAAACTTCCCCTCCCCCTCGTGGCGGAGCAAGATAATGAAATCAATATTGTTTGGCTGCACGGCAGAATTCCAGCTGTGGTGGGTGAAAGCAGTAGATCTGCAAGTGGCTTGAGTCCAGATGGAGCAGCTGGTGTCTGGACACAGCAGCTCAGTAATCCAAGCAGAGACAGAGCCATGGGACAGAGCAAAAAGTGCTCCATTAGTACTGCAAAAGCCGACTACAATTAACTCAACTCGTCATAATAAATACTAGGAGATAAATGCTAAATATACAGATAAGCATACAGATCCAGCCCACAATAACAGTACGTGCCTATCTATAGACTTTTGAAAAGGCAAATAGCTCTACAACTTTATTATTGTTGTCCGAGGAGATAATCAACAGTTTTTCTTGTTTCTTTTTTAATAACTATGCACACACCCTGCACATGCATCTTTGTGTTTTAAAAAAACAAACAACCCCTGCACCCTTATGCTGTTGTCCCATGTAAGTAATGAGGTCTGACCTTGATCAGCTCCAAGTTCCCCTTCTTCTCCGGAGGAACACCTCCCTTCACAGCGTAGCCCATCCTCACAGGCAGGGGGACGGAGCTCGATCTGAAGGAGGTTGCTGCTGGATAAACCGCAGTCCAGTCCTGATCCTCCGGCATCTTTTCTGTCCTGGGCTCCGCTACCTGACACAAAACATAGAAGACAAAGAAAGCTTTCTAAAACTGAGACTGTTTGTTGCAGATCTCATTGTTATTAAAACGATCAGTGCTAGCCTATTAGATACATTTCTCATTGAATATCTTGTTTCATTTTAAATATGCTCATCTTGTTATTACAATTATTCAAAATACATGTAAACATTTAGGACATTTTGTTGATGTACTGATTTATGAATTTATTGCAATAAAAGTATTTTTAAAAAGCTGCACACTTACATTTCTCTTGTATCTTTTGAGGAATCCTCTACCGCCTCTATCAGGAAGGCCTAAAATTCATAATGTTTCATATTAAGCCACACACACACACACTTCTTAAATGTGTACATTTCAAAATAAATGCATTTTAATGACATGCTGCTAACGCAGATACATGTATATACAAAACACACATCTCATTTCTCAAATGCAATTTTTGTATTCATTTATTACATTTACTTTATTTATGATTTCTTGCTTTTTCAACAATTAACTTACTCCTAGATACCATGCATTATCAGAATCAGAATGAGAAATACTTTAATAATCCCAGGGGGAAATTGTTCAAATGTTTGTTTTATGGTGTACATGATAGATGTATTTAACAGTATGTACTGCTTAATGTACATTATAGTTCTGTTTTCATTTATTATCATGCTCTTTGCTGTACTGTGACTTTTTGTCTTAAAGTCACTTTTCGTACAAACATACCAGGTTCCAGCTTTTTGATTGAAAGCATTTGCTGCCTTTTTTGACAGTTAATGTTGAAAATATTTGGTATTATGGAGTCAGACACAACGAGTATTTGTAACAAATCAACAATTACTGTTCATTTCTGCTCTATCTTTGACTTATATTACTGAAGTGCTTTAAGATCTAGACCCCTTCTCTGAGAATATGCATCCATCTTTGTGGTTTAAAGCATCATCTCATCCTCTTTGATTGAATTAAAAATAAAGACGGTCTGATGCTAATGTGGGTAAAGAGAGAAATTATCATCCGGGTAGTGAGTGACATAATGAGCCAATAAAATAGTCCCAACAAGAGATCCTGAGGGGCTTCCCACACACCCGAGACAATTACCGCAGTCATAAATCGGTTTCTCCGTGCAAAAAGCCATAGAGAAAGCTACACATCCGTCCAGTTGAGAAACTTCCACACAGTAACCAAATGACATTACTGTCAAAGGACAGGAGACACCTTACCTTGGCCTTGGTTAACGTTAGCGTGCAGTGCAGCTTTCGGTTCTGAATTTAGCAATGACAGAGAAACTCACCTTTATTTCCAGCAAAAGCATTTTTAGACACGTCCGTCGCGTATGTGACTCTGCTCACTGATTTCTGAAGTCCAGGACCAGAAACATTAATTCGACCTAAGTACAGCAATGCTCTGCTTGTGTGCGACGCCATGTTTTTCTAAATGACTACGGATTCTAGCGAGGGACTAACCGCGTGAATTGAGAAACGTTTAACAAGGCGCAGAGCGAGTGTTTAGCGCCTCCTACATGTGAACACTAGTATGGACGCACGGCTCGTGTGCTGTATCATGGGACTCCACCCGGGCTTTAATACTTTTATAAAGGAGCTTAAAAAACACATTTTGGTTAAATTCAGTGTCAAAATCCTTTCTCTGTTTGTATTTACACAAGTGCATTATCAATAAGCGGCCGTGCACGTGTAGCCAGCGGTTGTTCGGTTCCTCCGCCAGCAGGCAGATGCTGCTTTTTGAAGCTTATGTTGCTTTCAAATACACCCGTAAAATCATATTTCATATTGAAAGATGTTTAAATTGTGTAAGGTCAACAGCAGGTTGACATTTGGCATATAGTGAAGTGTAAATAGTGTTGGTAATTAATTTACCACCACTTTACCATTGCTCCCATTATATGTTGGTAATTAATTTACCACTGTGAATTACCATAATCACTAACATATGCTGGTGGTAATTCATTTGGCCAACAAGAATTTGCCCCGATATATCGGCTTTTTGGTGAGAAATGCTGAATGTAAAATTAACTTTGTTTAAAAAAAAAAAAAACTACACGAGTGTTGACCTTGGAGTCATTTACCAAGTTTTATATTATTGTAAGTTTAAGATATTTGGAGTTTGGACTGTTGGATGGACATCACAAGCAAATTTATCGATTTATGGAGTCAGTGATTATTTGATTAAATAAAAAAAATAATTAAATATTCCAAATATTTGTTAGATGCAGCACCTATGTGCAACACAGAATATAAAAGCAATATCCATCACGAGTCCGCGGAAATGTGCTTGTTCTGTCCATCCAACGATCCAAAATCCAAAGATCTTAATTTTACATAATATACAACTTGGTAAATGACAACGCACGTATAAAGATTTATTTCAAAGAAGAATATGATGTATTTTATATAAAGGAATAGTCCTAGTACTAGCTCGTCTTTCTTAGTAGTAATATAAGATTGACAGGCCACCACTTTGTTTTTTGCTTGTATTGTGAATTCGGAATTTTCCCCTAACCATTGAACGCAGCATTTATCCAGGCACAAGCTGCGATGCACTTCAAAGGACAAGTCCTACAGACAGCAGTCGATGAGAGACCTGTGCATTCACTATGTTTTCGCTGTTAGTGTTTGTTTTTAGCACCAGAAGACATCTTCTAACTTGCGTCAATTAGTTCTTTTACTACTGGATTTGTTGCCTGGCTACTTTCCTAGTGTTTTTTTAAATTTTATTTATTTAACAACGATTGCAACTTGAGGTGTGTTCTTGTAGGTAAAGGTAAGATTTGACATATTCGCTTAACCTGTCGTTTCTCTGTTTAGTCCTCAGCTCTGAACAGTAAACCTTGCGTAGAGCATTAATTGATGCAAATATTTGCTTGGTTGTGCAGCATCATTAAACAGACCCCGACCTGTGCTTTATTTTGACCGCTGCCAGGAGTCAGTTAAGCAGATGAACAAGAGAAAAAGTATGTTTTTTTTTTAGCTAAATGTTCTAAATTTATTTTAACTCTTTAACTGCTGTCATTTGGTGTGTGTTGATGTCCCATGCCAGGGTCGGTTCAGTTTAATGGAAAGTCACACACAATACTCTGTAACTGTAGAGTCCCGCAGCAGCCTGTGCGTGTGTGGCAGTTCATTGTGTGTCTCATGACTGTGTCGTTTTAAAGGTAGAAACTCTATCTACAGGGAGACAGCAGCACATGTGGCTCCTGTCATGGCTTCATCCACAGTTGAGGACAGACATGAAGGGGGGTGGCTGCCTTCAATTATCCTGCTGTACCTCTCTTGTCCCATGAGACTTTTGCCAATCCTTTAGGGGCAACATCCGGCCATTTATCACACTACCTGGTTCAGTGTCTTTCCAGAGAAAGTACTGAACCACCTACTTGATACACTAATTAATTGTACATAAGGAAGGAGTAGCTTTCACTTGATGGAAAGTGTTTTTGTCAAGGTTCATTTGCAGACATAGGGGTTGAAATAACACACAACAATTAGGATGTGTTCTTATTTGAATTCAAATATTGAACAACTTGCTTCTCTGTATCTGTTTCTACTTCTACTGTTATTGTTGGTATATATTTAAGTAGTGAACTCAATTATGGCTAATATTTACCTGGACTCACATTATTAGTTTACTTCAATAGCAAATTTTCAAGGGCAAGTGGTGGAGGTTTTGTCATAATATCAACATCCAGTGTCTTTTGTGACTTTAATTAAGTGCCCATTTTTAGATAATGTGCTTGACGTTAACCTTGATCTGACTGTGACTCTAATGAAGAAAAAAAAGATAGAGGCGAGAGAGAAGCTGCAAAACAATCATTCACGTGGCCACAGACTATCTGTGGCTTTAATCAGTCTAATTTTCTTCTGTTTACAAGTTGTTTAAGTTTATGTGATGTGACATGTTATTTTAGCTGTAGTAGTTTAAAATTGGTTGTAGTCTGGTAAACACACTGGTTTATCTTCTACAAATGGTAGCATAGTGCATGTTGTGCATTTGTCATCCATCAACTACAATGCAACATGTGTAACAGTAGTAAATCCTCGGAGCGAACCAGTGGAAATGGACTTGTGAGCTGACCTGTCGCTGCCACATTAACTCTCAATGATTCTGTTCTGGGAATACTATGTACGCAAGGAATAATACATGTTGCTGTTGTATTATTTTCACAGGTCACAAGTCACAGTGTAATAGCTGTATAATTTGCAGAAGGTCATAGTAATGACAGTATGATTTCTTATAATAGTAATCCCCTCTCTTTTCTTTTTTGTTTTTTTAACTTCACAAACATGAAATAACCATGGTTCTATACATTCTGTAGATATATAAGAGCAAGAAGTAAGACTGATGCACAATGAAAAGCCTTAATCTGCAATAGGGCCCTCTAAGCACAGTATTTAGTATTTGCCCAATTCTAATCTGATGATAATTTGGGGTAGGAATATATTTATTCTATGCTTAAATGCCACCTGTTACTGTGGCAGATGTATATATGTATGTTTATATATACTGTATATATATTAACTTCAAGGTGGTTTATTTTGCATTTGCATTTAGAAAAATTCAGAGAAACAAACAACATAAACAAACAGCATTTAGAATTATTTGGAAATACCATGTGCTATACATAATGATCTTAAATGCAGTTTCTTTAACCCAGGTGTACAGTTGGTTGTGTAAAAGCAGAGTAATGGTCTTTTTACTTTTTTAGAGTGTCCATGTCTTGTATCTTTCATGACAGATGCTAAATTAACAAGGCCATTGCCATAGAGAGCAAGGCTTACTTCCAGTCATACTACTTACATGACTCATGTCACTTATTCCACTGCAGGTATGGACACACGCACAGTGCATCAGAGAGAGCTCTTGTCTGCAGCAGGTAGCTAGCCATGCTACTCAGCTAGAGCATCTTATCCTGCTCGACTCTTCCCTTCTAACAGAATCTTGGTAAATAACCTCCAGGACTTTCCAGGACATTTAAGTCCTCCACTGCCTTCTCTGAACTGGACCATGGGGGAAAGACGTGCACACTCTTTCCACATGACGTGTCACGTGCAACGCGACTTTGGCAGCAGGATGGGGAGCTCCTTCATAAGTTGCAGACCAAATGGATATGTTGGTACGAGCCTCAGCTTGAACCAGGAGATGGACGCTGACCCTGCAGCCCCCACCGACCCTACAACTACTAGTTCTACCCTACGGTCTCCTGCACCTGGTAGAAGCCAATACTCTCCTGTTTCACTGGAACTGGACCCCACATCGGTGAATAATGGATCAGGCATTCCCTACTGTCCACCAGCGGACACAAAGGACCCTGCGATGCAGACCGTAGGCGGCCAGCCCTCTACCACCTCTGTCCTTCCACCTCTGCCACGTTCGAGCTGGCTGCATCATCATCAAAAGGAATTCCAGAGCCCTTACATCAAGACTAGCATGCAGGGGGATGTTTACAACTTCCTAGAGAGACCTGCTGGACTGAGATGCTTCCTCTATCACTTCCTCGTGTGAGTACATGTCTGGTTTTGTGTACACTGATCTCAGCACAGACTGCGGACTGACTGCTGTCAGTTTGGCGGCAGTGCTGAATGAGTAGACATAGTTACAGAGGACCATACAGGTAGGCGAGCATGTGTTCGCCACAAAATGCTGAATTGTAGTAGACAAACATTATTCGGTGCACTCACAGAAAACAGTCAGACAATGCAAAATTAAGATCAAATTCAAATAAAAACAGAAAGCCTTCACGAGATGTATCTGGCAAACTTTGAGAAACAAATAAACCTAACAATCATAAGGTTTTATTACTCAAAGTGTAAAAGTTTTGATAAGCGCTTAAAGCTGTTAAAAAGTGTAGTCTAGTTGAGTATCTGTGTGGTGTGTTCATCAGCTCCAGTCACTCTCTTGTTAATTACATCTAGTGCTGCTCCTTCCAGCATTACGTTCTAGTTCCCAGTAACAAAAGGTGAGGTTGCTGTGGCCTGCTGGATGTCTGCGGTTGTTTCAAGTTAACCCAACAGAAATAGGTCAGTGTGATCTGGTCAACCACACACTTAGGCACTGATCTTTGCTCTCCCTTACGGTCAACAAATCAGCAACCACATGCATGAAACATGCTTCCTTCTTGATACTGCTAACATGAGCTGCAAGGAGAGCACACTGACCCTTGTGCATACATGAATCATTTTATTAAATCCCATTAAGCAAAGTTGTGTAAGCATGGCGTAATGACTGGAAAAGACCATGCTGCTGGATTTGTATTGTGGAAAATGTTTTAATGTCATACGCGTAAACATTTGTATATAGTATGCGGTATTATATCACTAGTAGAGACAGTAAAATTTTGACTTCATGCTCATTTTACCCCATTCAAATATCCCCGAAAACAAATCGAATTTGTTGTGAGTATATAATAAAGAAGTAGTGGAAACAATTTAAAAACACATGGTAAAACTTTAAATAAATTGTATTCTACAAATGTATTTATGGCCAGCAAGTACTTAATATCCAAATAATATATTTACAAGCAAAAGTAAATATTTTTTTAAATCCACAACACTTTAATTTTTATTACAGTCCATTTCAAAATTCAAGAAATTAGTAGTATTATGGTAGTAAGATATATTTTTCATTAATTGGGGGTAAAAATTCTTAAATAATTCAAGTGTACTGTAGCTGTCAGCTGACCTCTTTTGAAGAAATGCAAAATAAAACTCTTTCCTGGCCAAGATTACTCCCCTGACATGTGACTGAAGGATCTTTTATGAGCTCTGAAGTATCCCACAATTTAGTCCCAGACGTCATAGTAAGCCCTGAGCCCATGGATTTAGACCAGATTACGTAGAAATATGGATGATAATAATAGAAGTTGAAGGATTTGTTTTCTTTAATTCAGAATCATACATTGAATCAAATAAATAGATTGTTTTTCAGAAAATGACAGAAGGATGCTACAAAGTTCCGTGTTTGAAGGCATTATGTCGCTCACCTGCAGCCACAATGGAGTGCATTTTTCTATTCTGTTTTCCCCATGGTTATGTGCAGGTTGCATACAGTAAAAACATGCTAATATGGCATCCTTATCTGTCTGTTACCAACGGACTTTGAAAGGGGGTTAGGAGGATTAGTTGCTGCTGCTATAGTAACACATGCATCCTGAACTGGGTCATTAATTGGCTGAAAGGCATCCAATATACACTATGTTGTTTCTACGTAGACCTGGGCTCAGGACAGGTAAACCAGAACACAGTGTAGTTAAAAAATGTGTGTTCAGAGGGCCAAAGGACTCCAGCTCATTTGGTCAAATGACCTTCATTAAGGTTGCTCTTTAATGGGATGTAAAATAATTTTATATTTAAACTCTAAGAATAAAACAAGATGCAGTACTGTATAATTATAGCTAACACCATAGTGTAGGTTCATAAGGAACAGATTGTTACCGTCAGTAAATCATCGCACTTTTGGGTCATGACTCAGCAGCTTTGGTAAAGAATAACCAGGAGTGTTTGGTCTGCTGTGCAACTTTTTGTAACAATCTCAATGTCTGCACCTTCCGAAAGGTTCTGGTTCTCCCATTACCAACTCATCCATTATCCAAATACATTTATCCCCCTCTACAGAGGTCTTGGCCTAATGACAGTCTTTAAAATGGCAGGTACATCTTCCACTTTTCAGCTCTTTCTGTGTGAAATTGTCCTCGAAGAGAAGAAAAGCAGTACGTCTCATTAAGATATTACCTTTGTCCGTCAAAGATGAATGGAAACTGCGCAGATTCTCTGTTGTCCTATCTGTATGTATGTTTTGCTGATAATCTGTCCCAGCAGTAATTGGGGCTCTAATGTTCTCCCCTCACAGAGGAAAGAGAACCTGAGCCTGTGCTTCATTTAATATTAAACCCTTCAGACTGATCCCCGCTGACACTCCTTTAAGTAACTCTTACTTGCCGATGGTTATCGCTGGTGGCCATCTATTCTCTTGGCCTCTTTAGAGGTTGGCAGTGGAGAGAGGATGCATAAAAGGCCAGATCCAGAACTCATGACAGCCCTAATAGGTCTGCTCTAATAAGGCCTGCTCTACATTAGGATGACACACATGCCGAAAAACAGCACTAGCACAGGGGGCTGCTCAGTTCATCGCTGCCTTTATCGTGCTGAAGCCAGGATCAGATACATTTCCACAACTGCCAGCAATTCAGCAAACAGAAACTCAGTACATGTTTGCAAGCAGCCACCAAAACAGACAAGCACGCACACAAATGCCTCACAGATGTGGTTGGATTGCAGAATGCAATGTAGGGAAATACACAAACATATTGTCTGCTATAGACTTATATATGTGAAAATGCATCAGCGCTCCATCTGTCTGCTTCAGAACATCCTTCCAATCAACAGGTAATAGAGATGTATGGGGAGCATAAACTGTAAAAAATAACTGACGTAGCTTCTGGACCTGAATAGTGAAGCCAATGCGGAAGTGTCTTAAACCTGCATTCTCTCTAATTTCCAGCAGGGGGCTCCACTGGCTCCAAAAAGAAGTCCTACCGTACCTCAGTAAACATGTTACTAATGAGTTTATGGTCTCAATCGCTGGTTTCATGTCTTTTTCACTACAACATGATGTTCATTTTCTACGTTATGGTCCCCTTTAGAGTAAAATAAATGATAAAGAAGAGGATTCTTTAGGGTGGGGCTACACGGCGACCTGTCAATCAGGATAGATGCTTTGTGATACATATGCACACTACCCTGTACATTTAAATAGCTGTGAACTTGTTTTTGAGGGTTTGTCAGTGTTGTGGTTTTAGGACTTGGGCCCACTCAATGTGTTTTCACTTCATCTGAGTTGATTGTAAGATTTTGGTTGCCTACAATGCCTTGGTCAGTGTTTGGTGGTGTCACCTTAGGTGCTAGAGCTAGAGATAGCATTAGCTGGTAACTTAAGGGAAACTGCCTATTTTTAATCAGTTCCTTGTCACAACTGTACATGACATGCAAATTGGAGGCGCCAGCTTGTTGAAAATTGGTAAAAGTTTCCCTCTTAAGCATTTGCCTTAGTGCAGCATCTTTGAAATTACACTTTCATAGAGGCCCGCCTTAGCTTCGCCCTTCGTCACTTCTGGTTCCAAAATACCAGTATGGCTACGGGCAAATGTGCGTCGCCACGTTTCAAGGTGGTAGTCCACAAACCAATGGGTGACGTCACGGTGGCTACGTCCATTATCGTTTCTATGATGAGGAGACATTTGACACAAATTAATACTTTCACAACATACACATGAGAGTGTGTGTGGATTGGTTTTGTTTTCTAAAGCTGGTATATACACCAATACTTTTAGGAAAGAGGTTTTTATTTCTTTGTGCAATACACATTTGAAAAACTAATTTGAAACTCAAACTCCAGTTGTTTGGCATATACTTATTACTTTGCACAGCAGCTGGATTCTTGTTATATCACAAGATCACATGAAAATCCACCTTTTCAGGCTTCAAGTGATGCGTTTGTGTCTGAGCCAACGTGGCTCAGGCAAATCAACAAACAACAATGACGGATCCTAAAGAGGTTAGCATAGATGCTGTAATAGCATCAGGTATATCAGAACTGGAGAGTTTTTCCTCATTGAAAGAAGAGCAAAGAACAGCACTGAAGGCTTTTCTTAATGGAAAAGATATTTTCCATTTCCTGACTTTGGCAAGAGTTTGATAGACTGATGGTTTATCTAGCCACCTGCCACAGTCTTTTTGAAAGTGCTTGACCTTTTCTAAACAGTTTCCAATATCTGCTTCTCAGATGTGCAACAAGCCCTCAGGTTAAAATATTTAGCCTCTGGCATATTTTTTCTATTTTGTTTATTTTGTTTTAGAAAAGTGCTTTACAAAACTCATCATTATTACTAGTAAAATTACTATTCATAGATAATTAATACTATAAAACTACTTAAAGAATAAATTATTTGATGGAATTTAAGTAGTTACAGACTCTATTTAGTGGTTGTCAGGGAAAATTCTCTCTAATCTTGATGTTGGAAAAGAATTATTCATAAAAAGACATTTTAACACAATTAATTTAATATATTAAATGTCATGTCTGTGTAACCAACAGAAATGCCAACATACATGCCACGCCAATGACAACAGAGTTAGTCAGAGCGGGTAGAAATCCCTTGGACTTGGGACAGCATATAATAAGAGTGCCCGAAAAGAGTCTTACGCAATGGCGTGCAGACTCACCAGCGCACAGACAACCTGGGGCAATGATCCCCTTCACGTTTGTGCCACTCCCTGGGTCTTTTACATAACCAAAGGGAATGAACATGTATGTCCTCATGATTCCTAAATACCCTTCTCGCTAAGATTGCAAGCAGATTACAACCATACAACTTGGTTTTCTTGCAGCGTGCTTCGATGCAAACACGTAAACTCATTTGAGACAAAAAATGATTTGTGAAAAAACAGTAGAAGAAATAGAAATCAACTTGCAATTTACAAACGAGGCTTAATGAAAACATTTGCAGTGGTTGTAATCAGAATGTCCTTATCTCTTAGTTGTCATATCTGCTAACATCATAATAGCACAACGTGTTTGCAGTGGAGGAAGAATTGCACCTGCTTATCCTCGTGAAAATACTGCTGACCAGATGTTGTCTGGAATACTTGGTTCTGTTGTGTGTGTGTTTTAAAAAACATATCTGGACAGATTATTGAAATGGCTATAGTGAGTCCCCTCCATCATGTGGAAAGGGCAGAAAGGAAACCTCTTGTTGGATATCTGCTTACAAGAGATTAACATCTGAATGATGGGAACTGCATGGGTCACATCCGTTTTTCAGTTAGTTATATTAGCTGGGAAATACTTTGCAATGCTATTTGTTTTTATTATTCTGTATTAAACAAGGACCATGCATAAAAACTTTGATCTCAGAATGAGAGAACACGGTCTATGCCAAATTTGGCTATTAGCTATTTTCCATCTGCAATCCCTCGGCTGGTACACACAGAACAGTCCCCATTCATGTACATGTAACGCCATTATATAGTCTAAACAACAAACAATTATACAGACAGATCTACAAATACACATCAACAATGTCAACACATTTAAAACAGTACAATATAAAATGAAAGCTATAACATTACATTTAAAAACCTGAATCATAGTTAAAATGTTAACATGTCTGGTTGCTCAGTATCCATTTGTTTGCACAATGGGAAAGTATGACTCTCAGCTCGAAGTCTGTTCCAGTGTTTGATGGCCATAAATGAAAAACTAGATTGTGAAAAGGCAGTCTGCCACATTGGGATGTTTAAGTCTTGAGTTTAGAGCCGATCGAGAGGTTGTGCTCATTTGCTCAGGGCGGAGCTGGAAAAAGCTCTTCAGTGGTGGAGAAGTAGAATTGTAAATGATCTTCAAAGCTTTTTTGAGATTTTCAAAGCTAAATTGGTTGTATTTGGACAATATGTTACTGTGATAGTGATCTAATGATTTCCTATCAATAACTTTTAAGGCTTGTTTAAAAAGAATCTCATTTGGTTCCATCAGAATGTTACTGGCCTGGGACCAGCAGGGTATACAATAATGAAAATGTTTTTATCATTAGTAGAATTTTATTGTAAGATAAACAGCATGCACAATATACAGTTTAAGCCCTAGATGTTGAATTCAAATCTCAAGTTTAAGTAATATTTTTGCTCATTCCAATGTCTGGGCGGTAATGGTGTGTGTGTGTCAGTTCTAATGCCACTTTAACCTGCACATATTCATCATCACTTATCGACCTGCCAGAAAGCGTTATACATTGTGAATATCATTTTTTTTGCTAAAAAACATGTAAATCGTGCTCTTGTTTTGAACTTTATATACTATAAATATAGTAACATGATTTCACACCTTAGTAAAGCATTTATATACATAAAGCTTTAACAGTATGTCAAAATGTTATTTAATCTTAAATAGACCATGTGATTTTACTCCTTGCTAACCTAAACCATCAGCATGTCATCCACTCGGCCCTCAAGCTTATGCAACCCTAGCATTACCTCACATTGTCTCGTCCCAAGTGCTGTTTTGTTGTTGGTGCAGTTTAGATGTACAACTGAATTTAACAGCGAAGCGAAGGGTATTGGCCTCTTACTTTGCATGTCTAATGCTGAATCTAACATACAGTTGGGGAAGTTACTGGTTATGAATGACACTGCTTTAGTTATGTTATCACCCTCCTAACGATTCCTCTTTCATTAATTTTGCCCCATAATCTGTAAGGAGATTTACATTTTGTTCCAAGTATTTGGTGGACAAGATGATGGCTAAGCCAGGATGGAATATCCATCTTTGTGACTGGTGGCTGATGTGGTGTAATCCATCCTAAGCTCTTCCATGGGTGGGATGCGGCGGGGGTAAAGAGGGTTGTCGAGTGCTGATCTGTCTCTGACCATGCTCACTAGCAGTGATGGCCAGGGTCATTTGGTGCTATTCGCTTTAAGTTTGTTCTGTTAAAGCCACAAGATCATGACTCAGTGTTTACAAGTGGGTTCTGAGCCAGAGATTTGGCTAAAATGTTACAGGAGCAGCAAGAGCAGTGGTATCATCTGACAACTGAGCAGCAACATAGTTTTGCACTACCTTATTATACAGGTAGTGCAATGTTCCCATTCATTTTGAATGGGGGTATTCTGTTTAGTAGGGCTGAAACAATTATTGAGTAACTTGAGTTACTCGATTACGAAAATGCAGGCAAATCTCAATGTTAAACACTGTTTTCTTAGGGCTATAGGATTCAAAAAGGAAAAGGAAGTGTAGAGGCCCTTGTTTTGTGCATACAGGACATCACTAGTTTCTCACACTGCTCTGGTTGGTCTTTGGTCCATTCTTCTTGCACTCTCTTTCACAATTTGGGAACTGTAGTGGGTTTCTGAACCATATGTTTTCCCATAGAGATTCTCTATGGGGTTTAGGTCTAAGCTCAAGAACTGGAGTGGACTTGTGCATGGAGGGAATGCTTTGGCACATGACACATCTGTGTTCATAACTTATACTTATTTTGGTCCAAAAGCTAAAAGAGTCAAATCAGCATGGTCGTGCTATTGTTAGTTAGTTAACGTGTGTGTTTGCATAGTTTATTATCTTGCACACACTAATCTTGTGTAAGTGTAAACATGTCCCAATCTTGTCACTCACACTTTTGAGATCATATTGTCCCTTCTGTTTTTAGTTGGATGTTTCCTAAGCTTATATTGCCTCAGTTTGACAGTTGATTAAGTAGAGGGTTTGGTGTGGCTCTACTCTCAGTACGCTGTACTTATTTTAGTGAAGCTGGACGGATCTGCAGTCAATAATACTCGCTAAAGCCCCAGCTGTTTTGTTTTAATCAGATCCCAGGGATTTTGGCCTGGCTAAATAAGGTTGGCTATGGCTAATGGCTGTGAGTGACCCAGTCCTGTCTGCAGCAAACACCTCCCCAAAGTGTCTGCAGAAAGCTCTGCTACTAACTGTACGCAACCTGACCTGTATGTGGAGTGCCATGGATATTGCATTGCGTTGTTATCCTTCCAATACATAACAAAAGCCATAGTCTCATGTGCTAAAGGGAGACACACAGATTACATGGCCCTGTCAGTGGCCTACATGACCATGACATCATATTTATGCTTATCCTAATGAGATGATCTCATATCAACAAAAGGGAATGGGTTTTGATTAGACTTAACCTGCCCTCTCTGGTCTCGTCCCTTCCAAAAGACTGGCAATGCCCCTGCCTGGCAACATGTGGCAGTGGGACTTTCAAATGATATTCTCATTTTGTGACTTGCCCTTTATGTGTGATCTACTGCATACCATACATCTTATCTACCAAAGGTATCCATATATGGATGCACAAAAGACATCAGTTTCCTGCTACTGGATCTTATATTCTCTATTTTTTGGATTTCTTAGTCATTTACATGACCTATCCTGTTTCTATTTGACTTTCCATGGTATTCTAGGTATTGAATCGTTTACTCATTTACTCTATAGAGAGATTGATTGGCTCTAAGTCTAGTTTTTAGTATATACGCACATCAAATCTTTCAGTTGAGGACATTACACCGAAGGCGTGCCTTAAAATCTCAAGTGGCCCCCAAGGTGCCACTCCCAAGATGTGATCGGCTGATTTCAGTGTTGGACCATCATGGCAACACAAGACATGCTGTCCAGTATTGTAGAAGATAAAGATAACCAAACTAAACTAGCATCCTCAGTGTCTCCCTGGGTTGAATGCCTCGCCACAGTCACCTAAATCAAAATGGAATATATTTATGACACTGAACCGAATCAGAGGGGTTGATGTCACCTCAGCTTACCTTCTTTTTAAGAAGGAATACACTCAGAACATTATGCACCAATGCGTTTGTATTTTGCTTGCATTTGAGGGGGCAGAGCCGAGTGCGTGTGTGTGTTTGTGTGCATGCATGCTTGTGTGTGTGTGTGTGTGTGTGTGTGTGTGTCGTGAGCAGTAATCCTCACTGCCCCATCTGCCCAATGTGTCATAGTCTGTGTGTAAGGGGAATCCTCCTTTTAGGAGTTTTACCGTCCATCACCCCTCTTTGTCTTACACTCATTTAAAAAAATAGAGATGGTGGCATCATTCGTAAGCTGTTCTTTTGTGTGGAAGTTATGCATTATTATGTATGCTACATGAATGATGATAAACAATGGACACTTACATAACCCTTCAAGCATATGGCATGTAATCCATCTTGTAGAACACAGCATCATAATGCACCCACCGCTGTGTTTTTAAAGTGAGCTTGATCATGATGATGGGTCACATGCATGTCATGTAAAAGCACTTAAAATATGTGTTCTAAGGATTATTAATGGGATGGTGAAAATGTACACAACAGGCTCAACTCATAATCCTGTAGAGTCAGGAGAGAGGCTCTTTTAATATTTAGAATGAATAATTGAACAGTGCAGTGATCTAAGAAGAAAATAGTGTTTATAACTAATTTGGAAAATGCCTCGTGTGAAAAGTGAAAGTAATCCTGACCCATTAAAGATGTAACTTCATTAAAGTGAATTAGCCTGTGAAGTTTAGAGGCACCACGAATATAACCTGACTCATCAGATGAGTATCATGGAAACTGATTTGAAGAAGGCAGGCACTTTTAAAACATACCTGGCAGGTGACTGGATGAACTATCTGTCTTAAGCCCTATTCGGACGGAAATAGTTTAATGTGGGGACGTGGGATGAAATAGTCTTACCTCAGGACGTCTGTAATATAAATGGCCAATTCGCACAGGATTAAGAAATCCCTGATTCTACAAGAGGCGGGAGGGGGTACTCGATCTAAGTTCTGCCGTCATCTCCCTGTGGTCATGTGCGTCCTACGTAGCTTCCTAATATCACAAAATTAAGTAAACACAAAACTAAAGGACAGAATCGATTATCCTTAAAAAGTGATAAGAGTGCTTCTTCAAGTGCCTCCATGCTAAAAAAAATGTGGAAACTATGTATTGATGGGATATGAGGGAATATCGACATATGTTTTACAGAGGGTCCTATTCAGATGGGCCAATTTTATTTTTACAGACCGTTTTCCAGAAGGTGAAAATAACAGTAATTTTGACTGACATTCTCTGTAATAATTACTGACATGGCACATTCGGACAGGACTAAAACCTCCTGTAAAAGTCCCCTTACCCCACATTCCCACATTAAACTAGTCCCGTCCGAATAGGGCTTTTCAAACTCTCCCCAAAGTAAGTTAGGAGAAAAGCCTTCAGTACCATTCTCTTCTATCAATAAAAAAATGTAGAATCTCAGATACATCTCATGTGCAAGGTAACCACAAAAACCACAAAATTATAGAAAAGGGTTAAATCAAATAATCTCATAAAAGGCAGTTTAATTTTTTAGAACTCATTATCACTATGGTGTATGAATTAGTCCAGGAATTTATTGAGAATTATCTGGCCCATAATCTGAAATATTTATTTAATATTTCATTTATATTTTTATCTATTTCACTTCTATATCTTCTTCCTCCCATTTCCCTCTTCTTTATTTTTCCTCTAGAGCTAAAACAATTATTTGGTTAATTGATTAAACGATTGGTGGGCTATTAATCTGCAACTATTTTATTATCAATTCTAAATTACATTCTCTGTTTTTGGTGATTTGGTCATTTGAGAAATATCTTTGGACTATTTGTCAGAGGGAAAAACTAATTTAATATGTCACTTTGGGATTTGGGAGGATATAATGGGAAATTTTCAGTTATTTTCTGTGATTATATAAAAAAAGAGAAACCAAGAATTGAGAAATAATAGATAACAGAAATAACTGCTAGTGGCAGCTTTACCTTCACTCTCACTTTAATCCCATCTTTCCTACTATCCACCTGTCCCTCCTCTTCATTTATTAAGGTGTGCTGGTAGTGGATGTTCAACTTACGAGGCTATATTTATAGACTATGTATATATACCGACAGATGGACAGTCTTGTTGGAATGTTTCACTGTTGCTAGGGGACGTGGAAACATCCTGTCAGCTGTTAAAAGTAGATTGATGAAAGAAAAAGGAAAGCCGAGTCAAGTACCTTGACATTTCTGTGGCTGATAACAGTTAGTTTCTTTTATTTTGTTGTTTAAATGTATTTTAGTGTACATTTCTCAATGTCAAACAGAGACATGTACTCAATAGGGTTGTTCATGTCCGGAGAAAAAATCACTGGTAATTAACAGAAACGTCTGTCGGCTCTGAACAACAAACAGCAGACACCATTCTGTGTGTCATCCCTGAAACACACCTCACCTTCTGGTTCCCTTTTTTGAGTCCTGTTAGCCAAATCCAACTGAACGTTATGATACTTGTATGAACATATGGATGCTTTTTCATGCCCTCTTCCATCTCTCAACTAAACTCTATGAGGAAAGGTTTATTCAAGGCCCTATACCCAAGTTTTTTTTCTTATGATTTTATATTTTTATTGTTAATTTTAAATTGTTCTAATTTGTGTTTGCTTTCATTGGTGTGGTGTGCAACCAATTGCTGTTTGGGGACAAATACAGTGATTGTTTAAATGATCCTATTTTTTTGAATACTTGAATGAATGTCAGATTCTTAACAGTGAGTGGTGTGATAAGTGTTTTCTTTTCTGCAGCTTCCTCATGGTCCTGGTGTGTCTAATCTTCAGTGTCCTGTCCACTATAGAGCAATATGCGGAATTCGCCACCGGAACCCTCTTCTGGATGGTGAGTACTTTCTTGGTTCTGATATTCTGATATACCAAACAATTCTTCATAACACACACACACACACACACACACACACACACACTCCATATAACACAAATAGGCTAAAGAAGCAGAAGCATCTTCATGTGGAAGAAATAATGGTAGCAGATGTATCAGTTACTGTCTTAAAGGCTCTAATCACCCACACATACTTCTTCACAGAGGTGATGTGTTTACTGTGATTGATTGATATCTCCCTGAGTCTCCTGTTAGCTTTGTTGTTGTTAAGACGGGACAAACCTTTATCATTCTAATAAAGCGTTAAAATAAAGAGAGAAAAAGAGTTTAAATTCCCATCAAAACTCCGCCCACCTCCAACCAAAGCAGTGGTCTAATCAGCCAGAATAACGGAAAACACCCACACAGGTGTACTATAACAGGTGTAATTACAGTTTTTTTTGATTGCTTTGACGCAGTAGTCGACTCAAAATCCACTTTTTTCAAAACTGTTAACGCAAAGGCCTAAACAGTGGCACCAATGGTCAAAATGACTCATTTTGCCTGCAAAAGCTCTACCTCTGCCAAAACATTTAAAATATGGACCAAAAGCAAATTTTGCCCTCAAACAACACAACTTGCACACAAGTACATAAGCGCTTCCAATCAGTCATTAGACAAGGGGCTTCAAAATACAAAATTCAGCTCTCAATGTGAATCAGTGCTGCATTACTGGTCAGCAGCTTACATATCAGTGCCAATTTGCTTTCTTGCAAAAAATAGATCCAGAATCATCTACAATGATTTTTCAAATTTTATTGAATGCAGTATTCATTCTTTTCTTTTTTGAGGTTGTGGCTAAGGAAATGAAATATTCCAACAGAAACCACAAATATAGTATGAAAGAAAAAATACAGTCAAATCCATCACTGTGTAAGACATAAGGAAAGTAAAAATAAAAATTCTGTACAATAAAGAAAAAAATCTCTTCTAGTCAATTCTCTCTTGAAGAATAGGCCACATGGCCTCATCTACATCGCACTCAATATTTTCTCTTGCGATGCACCGAGGGAAAAGTCTTCTTGCATGCCTGATCCAGCCTTGGCATGCCTCTGCATCTATATCTTGGGCAGCAGCGGTCATTGCATTGATCAAGGGCATCTGGTCATAGGGGCGATGATCGTAAACCTTCCATCTCCAAGCACTGAAGAATTCCTCTATAGGATTTAAAAATGGAGAGTATGGAGGAAGCCTGCAGACTGATTGCAAATTGAAAAGTTGTGTGAAGCAGTGTCGAACAGGTGCTTCAGTGATTTCATACTGGTCAAGAAGTTTCTAAGAGATGGGAACATATATGTTCTGTTTGGATACCACAGCTAAAGCAGTGGAGTTTGGACTGCTTGAATGACAATGGGTTAACTCATTTGCAAGAGGTGTCTTTTGCTCTGCTGAGAGAGTGATGATGAAGACTGAGAGGTTACCAGTTTCTTCAACCAGGTCAAAGCAATAAAAAAAAAATGTAAATGAAAGAGGTACTGCACAAATTAACTAAATAATATGACTGTACTGTGATGAAACACATCAATGCTGGTGTTAATATTGACATGTCATACCTAGTATATCAAAATCAGCATTTCATGGGTTTAAAATGTCTCAACCACTGTCTATGCAGATTGTGCTTCACTAGATGGCACAAAAATCACACTTTGTTGCATTTTTCAGAATTATTCTGTGGGTGGAGTTAGGCTCAGACCTGGAGGTGAAGTTACACTTTAATAGGGAGGTCAGACAGATGTCAAAGTACACTTTCTTCACACCAACACAGTCCTAAAATTTGGTATAATCAGGCAGACTAAATGAAAACACCTGTGTGATTGGATCAATAATGTGTAGCAAAAACATATGCATAACGGTAGTCATGAAACAATTAATCGATTTAGCCAATTAGTAAATGGGCAGAAAATGAGCATTTGTTATCAAGCAAAGGCAAACTGGTTTCAGCTTCTCAAATGTGAGAATTTGCTTCCCTTTTTCTGTATTATCTGCCTGTAAATTGCTCTGGGAATCTTTTATTTTATTATTTATATCAACAATTATTAAATAGCTTGAATGAATAATGATTTAATAACCATTACAGCCCACGTAATGACTTCTGTATCTGTTGATGAAGGTGTTATCACTTTTTATGGAGAGAGGAAACGAAAGAGTGACAGGTGGCTCTTCTAAAACTATTATAGCTGCACTGCAGTACTCGCCTGTATCCACATGATGGAGACAGAAGATCTTGGCTGGGAGGGATTCTACCCGCCATCTTACATCACAGCCCAAAGATATTACAAAGCTCAAAAAGACCAATCACTTTCAGTTATTGCAAATACCATCACACACACCACCTGCCAGCTTGTATTGCATTAATCCAAAGCCATTTACAATAGATAACATGTAGATGTTGTACATTATTAGCATGGGAATGGTCAGGGGCCATTGTTTTAACCTATTGTGATGACACTGGTTATGTAGTATCATATGGCTCCACACAGACGGCACTTGCTGATATTTGGTGGTAAATTGGCTTTTTTTGTGGCTTATTAGACTGTTAAAGCTTCTAAGTGATGCAATAAATCCAGGGCTTACAAGAGGCACAGGACATTATGGCTGCTGTTTGGAAACTCTACAAAGAGCTTGCATCATCTGTCTCTTGCCAGTACACTGTGAATATAAATACACACGTAGCTGCGCGTACTCACGCACAGTTTACACAAAGGCTGCACATACACAGTCGTGGACAGACACACTCTCACAACAACACACACATGTACCACCTCCTGAGTCCCGGGGGCAAACAGAGGACAGAGTGGACACTGTGTTCTGTAAACTTATGGCCAGTACCCTTTGAAGACCTACTATCACAGTTATTCATTTATTTTTACCCAAGAAGAGCCAAATACTCTATCATTCTCTCTCTCTCTCTCTCTCTCTCTCTCTCTCTCTCTCTCTCTCTCTCTCTCTCTCTCTCTCTCTCTCTCTCTCTCTCTCTCTCTCTCTCTCTCTCTCTCTCTCTCTCTCTCTCTCTCTCGATGTTGAATTGTCGAGCCGTGTGTATTTGTACTCCCGTGTGTGTGCGTGTTTGCGTGTATGCATGTATGCATGTATGCATGTGTATTTGTAATGCATGGTTTTGTTAGATAAGATAATACCTTATCTTCTGCGTGTGTGTTTTTGAGGGGGTTGGAGCCCTGTAAATGCTGTCATGGTGGTGTATAGTTGTGGTAGTAGTTATACTTAGGAAGTTCAGGGTTAGCTGACATCTGTGAATCACAGGCTGCTTGTTTTGGATGGCAGAGGTGACCTTAGTCCTTGAGGATATGTGGCCCTCAGGGCAGCTGCCAAAGTAAAGCTGGCCAGCCTGGGCTGGATACAGTAAACGTGTGCGCGCACACACAGACACACACACACACACACACACACACACACAACACACACACACACACACACACACACACACACACACACACACACACACACACACACACACACACACACACACACACACACACACACACACACACACACTCACACTCTTCTTTGTCCTCTCTTTTGCCCAAGTCTTCTTCATTGCTTCAATTTTTTCCCCATTTAAAAACATATTGCACAACTTTTCTTGTGCTCTCACTAGGGGTTCAAAATTCCAATTTCTTTCAAATTGACTATGTTTTTTCAAATCAAAGGGAATGGTAAATGGTAATAAATCTGGAATTTACATGTTTGAAGGTTGGAATTTAAATATAGTTGGGTACAAGTACACTTGAGAATATCTATGCTATTCCTCCGTCACATGCACAGATGACTATTGAGGCCACACATTTGAGCCTCTGTACTATATAACATTTCTGATTTTTTTCAAAATTCCCCAGCTTAACTTTCCATGGAAAGTTTCTGAAATGTACCGGAAATTATACACCCCTTTAAAACCCTAGCCCTAACTAAGCGTAAAGGTGCACAGCTATACAGTGAGCAAAATGCAGTCCCAGTAAAGGTTTAAGACAGCGTATTGCCTCTGAGAAGCAAATGTGAAACTGTGAAAACAGCCTTGGACAACAGATTAAATGATAGCAATAACAAATCCAGATCAGTGGTTTTACGAAAAATAGATGGTACAGTAACAAGGAAGCTGGATTCACACAGGTATAGACTAGCTGTCAAAGAAGTGACATTGTGCTTCAGGTCAGGAAAAAGCTATATCATCAGCTACAGATCACCATTAGTTCCCATAGAAAGTACAGTGCAGTAATTAATCGTGTATGTCCATAAAGTAAAAAGTAAAAAGTAAAACACACAAGTTATACCAAAAGTAATTAAACTTTTTCTCATACAGTATCTTTAAATTTGAGAAAGTATATGCAATTTAAATGGGATTGACATTAATTAATATTATAACAGGAATATTAATTTGTATTATGTACCATTCATGAGTTGCAAAAGCCTTGTAAAAGGGGATCTAGAAGCTTGTTTGTGTGTGTGTGTGTGTGTGTGTGTGTGTGTATGTGTGTATGTGTGTGTGTGTGTGTGTGTGTGTGTGTGTTTGTGTGCGTGTGTCTTTGTCTGTGTGTCTGTGTGTGTCTGTGTGTGTATACTGTACTGTATGCACCTCTCTTGTAGTGGGACAACGGATGACGCAATCTAATTACATGTTTATCTGACACCGTAATTCCCAAGCAGCTCTTTGAATGCGCTTCATCCTTGTTTGACTTGACGAGATTATGGCTGCGTAAACGGGCGGCTGGTTTCAGTAAACATATAGTTACCAGTTTCTGGTACAGATCCAAAAACTCCCCAACATCTGGTTGGCCCATTCGATGGAATTATTATGATTAATCCCTTTAAGTGTCAAATGTCACTTAAAAATGTTACTCAGATGTCATAATTATTTGATGAATTGGGATTCTGTGGCCATCAGTCTAACAATTTTAGAAAATGCTTATTCATTTGTTTTATTTTCTAGAAAACTGATCTCTTCAAGTAACATACTGTACCAGTTATAAAGTTACACCAGAGGTTTTGTGTATATAGGATGCAACTATCAAAAGTTCACACCTTGTTTGTCAATACTAGATTATATCTTATAGTCCAGAATACAAAGAACTGTTTAAACATTTGTGCGGTTATTAACCTTATCTGTTGGCAAAAGGAATACCCTTAGGCTATAAAGATGTATATGGATTATACAGTGTTATAAAGACACAACAGAGGGGACTTGAAACAAAGTATTTTACTTTCCTACACAAACAATGGCCATGGCTGACTGGTCAACTTCAACTGAAATGGATGTTATAGGTACCTTGGTTCCAGACCGCTGAATGCCTTCGCACATCTCTCGTTTTGTTAAGCGATTCAAATCTGTATGAATAAAGTGAAACAAAATGGTAATTCAGTCAAATTATCAGGCTATGTTATAGAGATTTACTGAACCATAGCTGTCTCTCTCTCTCTTCAATTCTGCCTCTTTATCTTCCCCTCTTTGTCTTTAAATCAGCGACAGAAAATGAGCAATTCATAGAGATGAATAAGGGGGTATGGGAATGCCAGACCGGACAACTCAAGCGCAAAGCTGTAAACACGATTAATTAATGAAAATGGGCACACTAAATTTTTTTTTAGAAAGCAGAACAAGGTATCCGTCCATCAATCTCTCACATCACTGTGATAACCCTGATGGAGGTTAGGTAGGTTGGTATAAAAAAAAGATAAACTAAAAACATTGTATTTTACAGCACTCTTGCAAAAGTATCACTAAATATACACATTAGTGCATTTTCTCTTTGTGCTGACACTTTTGCCAGCCAAAATAGTGTCTGCTTTGATTGGCAGGTCATTGTTTTGGGGCTCTGTGGTGCTGTGTTATTGCAGCAGGGCTCGTGGTATTAAGTTTCATACAAAAGGTGGTCAGGGAGCAGCCAGTTCAAGTAATCAGTGAGATGACCACCCACATGGCCTTAGGTTTTAACAGACAGTATGGTGGCTAAATATTATGCATACACGGTGGCCCGGAAAACGATCTGTGTCCAACAGGCTTAATTAAGTCATATAGGCTCCCATGTATGCGCATATTGAAATAAACAAATGCACAATGGCACATATTAGAACATCATTTAAAAGCACCCACCTCAACAGATGTGTGCATGTGATTATAACTCAAAAAACGGTCCTCAATTTTTTCATTATTACGGTACTTAACTATCTTATTCAAGTGCTGCAGAAAGGTTAACAATTGTAACAAGATCTCAACACCCAAGTTGATTATTTTGCTGTCTTATCTGTTAAGCAGCAGTGAGATAACATTTCATCTTGTGGCTTCAATCACTTAGCCGTTGACCCTGTCTCAATACGAGCTCTCATCGGCCAAGTTATCAAGCTCCATCTTTCCTCCTGGGTGGGTTGGGTGGTCTTAAGTGCTACTAGACCACCTCAGTGTCTCTGTCACACACCTGTCATCATTACCCATTCATATCATATCTTAAATCTTGGTGATTGATCATAATGGCTTGATTAATGCCTTTAGATTAGTCTTAATGCATGGCACAGTGTTATCAATGCTTTTAGAAATTCTACCTTATCTACTTCCACATCCACTCGTCCTGTATGTGCTTCACAATGATTGTATGCTTTACTGATGGATTAATGTAACCCCTTGCTCTGTGTTTGCATTCTGCTCCACAGGAGATTGTGCTGGTGCTGTTCTTTGGCACAGAGTATGTGGTCCGGCTGTGGTCGGCAGGCTGTCGCAGCAAATATGCAGGCATCAAAGGACGCCTCCACTTTATCAGGAAGCCCATATCAATCATAGGTGCACCTGGCATTTTTATTTTGCTCCCATTTAATACAACGGATGTAATGTATTGTTCTTGTAGATAAACAACTTAGATCACTCAAGCGATGTAAGGCTTTACTGTAGTGCAATGTTTTCTTGAAACTGAAACGATTGCAACCCTGCTTTGATTATCTTTTTTGTTATTGTCTTCCTTTTTTCTTTTTGACTGTTTGTTTTTATCTCTCTCACAGATTTGATTGTGGTTATTGCTTCAATCATTGTGCTTGGTGTAGGGTCCAATGGTCAAGTGTTTGCCACCTCTGCCATCAGGTAGAGCGACTGTTTTGTTCTGCTTTTTATTAGAACAATAAGCTAGATCCCTAGATCCCTCTACATCTAGCTGGAGAGGGATCTGAAGATAACGAGGTGTTGTTCTGTGTCGCAGGGGCATCCGCTTCCTCCAAATCCTGCGCATGCTACATGTGGACCGACAGGGAGGAACATGGAGGCTTCTGGGATCTGTAGTCTTCATTCATCGACAGGTAGGTTGAAAGTATTCAGGCTGATGCTAAAATAATTTGCTTGTTTTTTAGATTTATTTTTAATCACCTATCAGACAGGTTAGAAGAACAAAAAAAGTCTATTATTCCTGTTGTATCACTTAGTTTTCTTCTACAGGGTGAGTTTATATCCAATGGGTACTCCTATAAGCCACAGCAGACTTGGCTTTATAAAGAGAAAGGGGGAGATCGCCAAAGTTGCCTCTCCTTTTTTTCATAGTATCCTGGTACACTTGTTTTACTATTTTACTAGGCTGATACACAATGAAGTCAGTGGATGTAATGTTCTTTTGTTAATCCCTGAAGTAGACCATGTTCCTTGGTTCGAGTCAAACCTGGCATTTATGTCTCTTTGATCATAAGAAGAATAGGCCGGATCAGTGAGGATTGCGTGCAAAGGTCTAGAAAACAAAGTCAGTGATTTGTTGCCATCTCCCTGTTGTCAGATGACCCCTTTATCAAATGATGTGCTCTGTTTAGTGGAAATATATTGCCTTCAGCAGTGTATGTAAGTTGGTGGAAAGGAATAGAATTAGCACATTAGGATGTGTGCTAAGAAAAACATTTGAGTATTGAAGGGCATGCTGTTTATCTTATGTATTTAACATTTATTTATATTTCAAAAAATACACAATATTATTTACATTGGCATTCTTAATGTAGGTGAAGCTCTCTAACAATGATTTTTAGGTTTAAACACTCAATCCTTTTTCAGTTATCACATTTTTTGGGAATTTACATGCTCAACCAATTGATGAGCCCATTCAAAGTCATGGGTCTGACCCTGTAAAGACTAATACCGAGCCCATTGCTTATCTTTCACAGTATGTCTTAAGCCACAGCTGGAAAAGCAAAGTGACTTGACAGAATCATGGAACCATCAAATATAATAAATATGTACCACTGGTCATGTATAACTGAGCAGCCTGCCACTTTCTCCCACACCTGGTTGGTTTAGGCTGGATTGGAAGTGCAGTTGCAGTGTCCTGTTCAATGCCCCAAGCCTGACTGATTGTAGATGATTGGCTAATGATAATAACCCAGTAAAGAAGATGTCAAGTATATACCTCCAGTGTAATGAGGCTACAAGCTTCTCTCTCGTCTTGGTAAGACCCAAACAGCACAGTCATTCAGGGATAAGCCTGACCTGACGCCTCTCACTCTATACATTAGAAGGAAGGTTGGCGTCAGTCAGGAGCAGCTTATGACAGGTCGCTCACAGGTCATTGGAAACATACAAGTTTTTTTTCAAAGATTTTTTTTTGGCCTGTATTAGGATAGGACAGCTGGCGGTTGACAGGAAATGGGAGGGAGAGAGAGGGGGAGACATGCAGCAAAGGGTCACAGGTCGGAGTCCAAACCTGTTCTGCTGCGTCGAGGACTTTTATTCTCTGTATATGGGGTGCCTGCTCCAACCACTGAGCCACCATGCGCCCCGAACCTACATGTTGTCTGAAGTAATGCTGATATGCACTGTCAACGGCCTGGTTCTCTAAAACATAGGACATTCTCTCATACAACATTTTCATAGTATTGTCTTTGGCCCAATAAATGTGTTTTCCAGGAGCTGATAACCACCCTGTACATTGGCTTCCTGGGCCTGATCTTTTCCTCCTACTTTGTCTACTTGGCGGAAAAGGATGCTGTGGATGAGGAGGGCAAGACGGGATTCTCAAGCTACGCCGATGCCCTGTGGTGGGGCGTGGTAAGGCAGCTTAACTAGAAAATAGAAATTCATTGTAGAAGCAAGCTCTTCACTGATGTTTTTGTACTCATCATACTCAACATTTTTCTTAATATAGTTTTTTGCAATGCATATATTACTTGAAACCTTGAATGCTACTTGCATTTCCCAACGTAGCTTACATACTTAAAAGGCCACATCACAAGTACATGACAAAAAAGATTCTTCTCTCTTAAGAGCTGTAATGAAAAAATCTGCACAATAGGCTCAAGTGGATTCTTAACTGAAAAAATAGAGATGTCTGGCCACCCTGGTTAGACCAATTATTAACCTCTGTGTGTTTCTATTTCCTTTATTGGTTCTGCATTGTGTTGCATGTATGCTTGGCTGCAACACTCAATACAGACGCAGGTGTGTTGATGTTTTTCATGCATAGAGCTGGTTTTGCTTATATCCCTCTGTACGGAGGCTTGGGTTTCCAGTGAGTTAATTAAACATTTGAATTGAAAGCGCAGAGTAATGAGAAACCTATGGCAGCCTTGTGCAGGAGATCAGTGTGCCACAAAGAGACGGTAATAAACCATTCACCTCTGGGCCCTCTGGCTCAAAGAACTTTTAGAGCACCAATATAAAGTGTCAGTTCCCTTAATTAAAACTTTAATTGTGGGATTACTACCTTTTATGTAACAAGGGTCAGAGGGGTCACAGAACTCCTTACTGCTCTGTGGAAAGCTAGTGAAAAGGCTGTTATTTGTGTTCCTCTGTTCACAATGTCGAGAAAAGAATCCCGACTGGGGGATTTGCACCTTTTTGTTTTTCCGAGACTGTAAACTTGAGCGTCACGATATGCCGTTACAATAGGTTTGGTCAGGTTTGTGAGTGTTTGCTTATTACTTATTGAAATTAAATTGCGCTGATTGGAGAATGCTAAACTCCCCCAGTGCGTATTCCTTCTCTTGGCATGATTTCCACATTCGGATGTGCAGGTGCAGGGCACAGCTGGAGGACAAACCAATGCCATGATTCATACCCCACCACCCCCCCACCTTCCCTGCCTCTCCCCTTGGCAAATTGCTGATGGTTAGGTAACGACTGTTTGATTTTAACAAGCTTTCTAACTTCAACCAGGACACAGTTTGAAAGAGAAAATGAGAGCTGATAGTGCCAAACTTGCCATTTTGTTTTCATGTACAATTCAATTTGGCTGTAATCACACATGCAGTACATATGCATGCAGACCAGCATTCACATGCATATATATGCGTACAAACTTGCACATACACACTTATACATATTCAAACACCAGGTCTGTGACCTTTGTGTAGACATGAGGAGGTTTTTGCCACACACCCTACATTCTGAATGAGAGGGGTGTTTCTGAGTAGACCATTCCACTCTGATGGTCAGGAGGACATTGTGTAGTCATCGGATTTGTGGATGAGGGATTAAATCCCCCACCACTCCACCCGCCCCCAACATACACCCACCCACCCTTCCAGCCTTTGCTCCTTCTTTTTTTTTTTTTACCCCCAAAGCCCTTTTAAGTATCTCACCTTACATCAGCCGCTTTGTGTTAGTGCACAACGGCGGCTCACGCGGCGATACTCCATAGACACACACGGTAAGCCAAGTGTGTTCTGAATGTGTCAGAATTGGCTCGGCTTTCAGAGTGGGTGTACATGCAAATGCAAAAGGTATTTGTTTTCTCCCCTCACTCCGGCAAATTCCTACACTCACTGAGGATTAGTGGTTGGGAATCTTATTCCCTTTGAGGAGCGGGAGCCTCAAATGCCCCGGCCATTGCTGACAGTTGTGGAGCAAGGCCAGAACGGCTGATGAACTTTCCCTTTATTGTCTAACTCCTGTTATAGACTGCTGTGGTAACACTGTGAGAGCTCTGCATTAACTGATCTTTTTATTACGTCAGCAGTTCATGACAAATGAGAGAGAAATTTGAGAATCTCTATGAAAAGTTTTATTTAATGTACAGTTTTAATGTTTAATGTGTAAGGGGAGATTATATATATATATATATATATATATATATATATATATATATATATATATTATCAGTGAGGTTCACCTATTAAGGAAATGATAAAGGAGAGGCATAAACAACAGGCACCCTCTAGTTTCCCGCTTGAACCTGCAATGATATAGCTGTAATTTCACAAAAGCCACACAAAAGCCCTTCATGTTATGACCTTTTTTGCATTTCTGTCTCCCATATGTCTACAATCTTTTTATGATAATCTTAACAGATGTAAGATGTAACATCATCCACTCTCTGTCTTTAGGTGACTGTCACCACAATCGGCTACGGAGACAAAATTCCTCAAACGTGGATAGGCAAGGCCATTGCCTCCTGCTTCAGTGTCTTTGCCATCTCCTTCTTCGCCCTGCCTGCTGTAAATATAATATTAATCTAAATCATATGAAGTTCTTAGGCAGTAAGGAAAGACCTCATTTCAGATTTCTCATTTCATTTAGTCCCAATCTTATTAGAACTTGGTTGAGTGCACTTAGATTACTTTTGCCTTCATCCATTTTTTTTTTTGATTGATATAATCATAAAAAAAACTGAATTTCTTTTTGTGAGATTCTGCATCTACATTCCTAATCTCTACACTAAATGCTACAACTTCTTGTAAAAAAACTTTTTCTGATCAGGGTATCCTGGGCTCAGGGTTTGCCCTGAAAGTCCAACAGAAGCAGAGACAGAAGCACTTCAACAGACAGATCCCTGCTGCAGCCTGCCTCATCCAGGTACATTTTAGCATTGAATGGAAGCATGTCGGCTTGAGAAAATTTGACCATCAATGATTGAACAGGAGACACATGCCCCTCATATAATATTCTACTGGACCATGGACATGACCACACAATCTTCTCAGTCTGATCTTATCTTTTTTTCTCAGTCTGATCTTATATTTTTTAAGGTGCAAACGTGCACTTTCCTGATATTTTCAGCCTAGAAAAAGGTTGGCTGTATCCCATTTACCAAAAGTGAAATGGTAGTCAAACAAGCAGCTACTTATGATGTGCCAAAAACTAACCATTACAAAGACCACAGTTACCCATAACACACTAAGACTACGTTCACACTGCAGGTCTCCCATTACGTCTTTAAATGTGGCCTGTCTACGGATTACTGTGGGAAGTGACCCACAGGCGCGTTGATCATTGATGACATCAAAACAACGGGGTTTACGGAAACGAACATGGAAACGGCTGGTTTAATGCTCAAAACAGTGTGTGGCGACTTCACTATTAACCTAACTTCACTCTCCCTGCACTGGCTGCCTGCTTCACTTCTGTCCTCCATGTTTGTTTTGATTCTGTTCCTGGCACCTGCCTGTGGCACACTTTTTTTTTCAATCAACTTTAGTTGTCATCCATTTACAAGACAGGGCAGCACGGGTCAGAATGACGTCAAAGCCTGCATTAAATGCGACCTAGTTGTTCCGATTGCGGTCGCATTCAAAAAAATCTGATACATATCAGATTCAGTACTACATTTAAAAGTGGCCTGATTCTGATTCGAAAATGTCAGATTCAATGCAACTTGTGCTGTTCACGCTGTCAAAATCACATAAGCGTGAAAAAATCAGATTCAGGTCACTTGTAATTGCAGTGTGAACATAGTTTTAGATACAGCCACAGACGGTTTAGACACTTGTGTCACAAAGACACCTAAATGTAACAGATATCCGCTTGATGATTTTTGAAAAAGGTTTTTTGTTAGATAATACCATGCCTATTTAAATAATAACATATTGTTGAATATTATCTGTCAAAACTTTACTTGTGCAGCACCTTTGAGGTTCATGCAATTCAAAGTGTTTTACATGTGACTGACAAGCTAATAATAAGATAGCACAAATATTAACTGTAAAAGAATTGGAGACTAATGCAGATGAACCAAAACCCATCAGTACTTGTTAAGCAATGTCACTGTATTGGTGACTAATATTGCTGCATCACTGGTGTAGGCCTATGGTTGATTATACATTTTTATTAAAAGGCTTAAAAGGAAAGTAGGAAAATGATTACAGATTATGTGGATCAAGGCATTAACTATGCTTTAACCTGTCCTACTCAGACACTTTGGAGGTGCTATGCAGCAGAGAAACCAAACGGCTGTGCTGCTACGTGGAAAATGTATGTTCTCACTCCGGCAGCTGTCACCACGGTGGAACATGACAACTTCAGCCCTTACGTCAGGAAACTGACATCGGTAATTATCCAGTTCATCTTAAAGTGTAACTCTGGTGAAAATGTATCCTGCTGTCTTTTTCGGCATGAATATACATCAAATAAGCCATCGACACAGTATTTTTTCGTTGATCACCTATTAACAGAAAAATCCCGGAGAGTCGCTAGCAGCCAGACATGGCTAACACTGAGTAGCTCAGGGCGGAGCACGGAACCATCCAAAGCGGCTTTTTGTAACCCCTAATAATGCTCAAAATTGCACCAAACCTCTGCAGTAGCATGATAACAGTCCCTACACATAAAACAAAGCACCAACAATGTAGTTAGCAAACCCTGAGTTTATTAAAAACTGTTTTACATGCTACAAGCCTTAGCAGCCAAGTACGTCCATATTGAGAGGCAGTCTATACAAGATGATTACCGAAGGCAATGGAGTTCAGTTCAATACTTTCCTCCTTGAACTCAACTCCAGTGCATTCAGTAATCAATGACTCATTTGATGTATATTCTATGTATATTTAAAGACCCAAGCGGTATTGTTTGGCTCATGCTTTGTGCAGTTTTCAGTCTTTCCTTTTGAAACTACTCTATATCCATGAAATATAACGTATGTCTTTGATGCTGTTGACTTTGAATTCACATCTTTTGTCTCTACCACTGTTTATTGTGTTGCTTTAATTTGATCTATCCAATAAAGTTGAAACCCCACCCAGAAAAAAAAACAACAGTATCCAATCTTTAAACCTAGGTTGTATGAGCATTTATTTGCTAATTTTGTGGTTGCAGAAGTCTCACTCTGAAATGGCAATACACATGTGGTTTTTCTCATATATGAGACATTTGAAAGACATTTGACCTCGAGGTGCAGAACATTAAAAAGTCTACAAAAGAGGGTTGTCAAAAAAAGCCATCAGACTGTGATACTGCAGAGCAGATTTGCATACGTCTGGCCCACACCGTATTGTCTCCTTGTGCAGTTCACCTTTCACAACAATATTAGCTATGTTGTGCCTAGGCCATACAGCATAAAAGGGCAAGTTAAGTTCCCACAAATGTACACACTCGCGGAAGGACACACATCACACACAAATACACTTACACACACAGAAGCCCCCCCCTCCTTCCAAGGCCTGACTCCACCAGGATGACTCGAGGCCTTTGTCTTCACCGGACAAAGACTCAGTCAGTTGAGATGATGTCATCGCCGCCTTTCTCATGGGAGTAAACCTTTGTCTAGTAGAACAACAACAAAAAAATCTTTGTGTAGCATTGAACCCACATGTATTGGGGAGAATGAAGGCTGCTTCCGCTCTTTTCTGTTTCAGCATGCGACTCTCTGCTGACTCTTCACTCTCTCCCCATTCTCTGTCTTTCAAGATTCCTCTCCTGTTTCTTCTCTGCTAAACTGACTTTTTTCACTTTCTTTCTCTTCCCTGCTCTTCCTGTCTCCTCTCTTTCTGCATATTTTCCTCTGCCCCTCTTTGCCATGTCTATTTCTTTCTCATTCATTAATTTTTTTCTCCCTCTCCTCTTTATATAATCAAACTTCACCAGACCCTTTAAACTCTGTCTGTTACAGTTTCTTCATGCCCTTCCATCTTTCTCTCTGTTTTTTATCTTTCAGTATTATGACACCCACCAACTCCTTCTCTCACTCTCTCTTCTAATGAGTCATTCCTAAGTATTTGGATTGAACTGCTGGCCACTTCTCAGTGCCAGAGTCTGATCCATTGAGTCCAAATAATTGAGTTTCCACAAAGGCCACGTCCATGACGTTGGTTTGGGTTAGTGGGTCTTAAGATTGGACTGGAGTCACTATTTAGGTCCTCAGACACTCAGTGACTAACACAGCACATAGCTATGAACTGAAAGAAACTGGGATTAAACATGTCCTGCTGATGTCACCAGCGTGCAAGCACAACATTTGGTAAGATGACAATGTACTACAATGTGAGCCATAAGTTGCTAAAAGAAAAGAAAGTGTTTCCATAATTAAATGTTTTTGTCATTGCATAGCTTTTAAAAAAAACCAAAACATTTATTCCACAGGTAGAACACATGAAGATGGACAAAAAAAAAAAAAAATGACATACAGTGCCTAGAAAAAGTATTCATGCCCCTTGTCACTTTACAACCACAAACTTAAATGTATGTTATTGAGATTTTATGTGATAGACCAACACAAAATAACACATAATTGTGAAGTGGAACGAAAATGATTCATGGTTTACAAAAATTTAAGCAAAAAAAAATCTGAAAAGTGTGGTGTGCATTTGTATTCAGCCCCTGTGTCAATACTTTGTAGAGCCACCTTTCGCTGAAATTACAGCTGCAAGTCTTTGAGCGGTATGTCTCTACCAGCTTTGCACATCTAGAGACTGGAATTTTGGCCATTCTTCTTTGCAACATAGCTCAAGCTCAGCCAGATTGGATGGAGAGCGTCTGTGAACAGAAACTTTCAAGTCTTGCCATAGATGCTCAATGGGTTTTAGGTCTGGACTTTAACTGGGCCATTCTAACACATGAATATTCTTTGATCAAAACCATTCCATTGTTGCTCTGGCTGTATGTTTAGGGTCATGGTCTTGCTCGAAGGCGAATCTCCTTCCCAGTCTCAAGTCTTTTGCAGCCTCAAACAGGTTTTCTTCCAGGATTTCCCTGTATTTAGCTCCATCCATCTTCCCATCAACTCTGAGCAGCTTCCCTGTCCCTGCTGAAGAAAAGCATCCCCACAGCATGAGGCTGCCACCACCATGTTTCACAGTGTGGATGGTGTGTTCAGGGTGATGAGCAGTGTTACTTTTCTGCCACACATAGCGCTTTGCATTCAGGCCAAGAAGTTCAACTTTGGTCTCATCTGACCAGAGCACCTTCTTCCACATGTTTGCTTTGTCTCTCTGTCTTCTCTCACCAGTGCTCTCCTCGCTCGGTCTGTCAGTTTAGGTGGACGGCCATGTCTTGGTAGGTTATCAGTTGTGGCATACTTCTTCCAACAGTGCTCCTTGAGATGTTCAAAGCTTTGGATATTTTTTAAAAACCTAACCCTGCTTTAAACTTCTCCACAACTTTTTCCCTGATTTCCCTGTGAGTTCCTTGGTCTTCATGATGCTCTTTGTTGACTAGTGTTCTCTAACAAAGCACTGAGGCCTTCACAGAACAGTTGTATTTATACTGATACTAAATTACACACAGGTGGACTCTAGTAATAATTAGGTGACTTTTGAAGGCAACTGATTGCACTGCATTTTATTTAGGGGTATCAGAGTAGAGGGGGCTGAATACAAATGCACTCCACACTTTTCAGATTTTTATTTGCTTCAATTTTTGTAAACCATGTATCATTTTCGTTCCACTTCACAATTATGTGTTATTTTGTGTTGGTTCAAGGGGCATGAATACTTTTTCAAGGCACTGTACCTGCCCCACTCAATGCATATTATATTACCTTCTGTCATCAATTCATATAATACCTCCCATCTGTACAAGTCAAACATAAGATCACAGATATTTTACACAGATAACCTTACACAGTTTACTTGTGAAACCAAAATGGTGTTAATCGAAATAAAAAAAATAAAAATAAAAATTTAAATTATAACATAAATAATTAAGCAACCAAAAAAATCACATGCAAATAAAAAAAGTAAAAAATAAAATATAAAAAGAAAAATAGGTGTTTAAAGCTCTGGTATTGCTTGTGTTATTGGTTTCCATCTTCTCTCAAATCTTTCTAGTTTCAGTTGTGGTCTTGCAGTAGTTTTTTCCATAATAAAACCCTTTTTTACTCAGTCCATTGCATTATGTACGGGGTGTGGCTTCAACCAACTGACTGTGATAATTTTCTTTGTGATCAAGAGCAGGACTCTCAATACGTAGCCACTATCTCTGTCTATCAGATCTTCAGGTAATATCCCAAGTATATACATGGTTGAGTCAAGATTAAGATCAATACCCAGAATCATTTTTATTTCTGTTCACTGCATAGCTTTTTAACACTAAGCTTAAATGGCTCAATCAGTTCAATCATTTTTCAGAGAATAGTTTCCTGGACAATTTTGACCACCTGAAATGGATTCAGTATATAAGTGTACTGTGTTGCTAACAGGCGAGCACTTTGACCAAATCAGTATTGTTACAATCTTGATGTGCATACTAAACTCAGTTTAAATTGTCTACATGAAGACATGTTGTTAACCCTATGTGTAACATACAGCATTGGAAGCGAGCCAACAATGAAGCGCCCAAAAAATAACATGCATTAGCATTGAAAGAGAAATGGGGGCTACAAAGATGACTGCCTGTTCTCCATTCTATATTGAAAGTGTTTTTTTGGTTGATAATACTACTGACAAAAAATGTATGACATGTGGAGGTGGTTCGAATTTAATAAACTCTTTCTTGCCACAAAAGTCCCATTGTGACATTCCTGTCTGCACAGATAAGACACAAAATACATGAACAACAGAAAAAAAAAACATGCAATGAATTGTTTTCTCAAAACACTATGAAACATTTTCTCCCTGCACGAATAGAGACCTTGCACTGTAGATAACATCAACTACAACCTACCCCTCCAAGAAGAACATTATTGTGGTAGAAGGGTTTGCATGCCCCTGTAACCCATGGGACTTTTTTATTAGTCTCCCAAAAATAGTTTTGCCTCCGAGGCACAAAAATAAAGAATGATTTTAAGACCTCTATGGATTTGCTTCTCTGGAAAGAGAGACCCCGCTTGGATTAGAAAAACTGTGCTGTGGATCCACAACTGTGAGAGTCGTTTGCTGCTTGTGAACAATTGTTGAATAGGCTCTTCAGGCCAGGCTCAATAAATACCATGTTACCACCATCTGATGCATTACCATTCCAAGGGCAAGCAAAGGCAGAGGCCTTGGTGAACTAAGTGCTGGCCACAAAATAACTGGGTATTGGGATGTTGAAATGTACCGGTCTGGTCGATAAGGGTAGAATGGTCCCTAAATACAGCAATAGATAACAGTAGAGTTGGGCTTACTTATTTGCACAACATCTTCTCTGCAAACAAACTCTGCCATCCTGTTGGAATCCAGAGAATGAAAGGACTGTCTCTATGCGACTGTATGTTACAGAGGTGAATGCTCTGATGTGCTGTTTGCAGCTGAATGTGAAGTGACTGTCGGAGTCTGAGGTTAAAGAGTATGTTTAACTCTGCAAATGAGAATAGCGCTTTAAAGACTATTATGATTACAATGACTCATTATGATAGTCAACCACTTCTTGTTATTAACTGGGATGATGTTTCCTCTGTCTGTCAGAAAAGGGGGACCAAAAGGAGGTTGAAGCCCAGAGGAAATGACTCCATGGGTGTTGCCTCAGAGAGAGCTGTGTCGATCCCCCAGATCACCTACGATCACATCGATGACTCTGAGGAGAAGAAAGATGGTTCTTTTTTTCTGGAAGAGCCAAGGGGGACTGTTGAAGGTAATATATTGGAAAGAGAACTGCTCTTATGTCACTGTAATATGCAGTATCCAAACTGATATCAAATTGATATAAAGGATTATTTATTATTTATTTATCAGTCTGAGGTCAAATAACTCCATGTTTTCAGAAAATCCGCTAACCTCTATAAATTGCCTTTCTTCCAAAAACTCAGTCCCAGACAAATCAACTCGCCAAGATAACACATGAAAGCACTGGGCCCTTTTTATGACTACTTGATTAAACTGGCTTTATTTTGGACCTTTTCATAACAAAATGTTTTATTCAAAATTTGACACCTCAGAATTCCATGTTCTGTGAAGGTGTTTTTGCTAAAGAAGGTGATTTTGAATCACATTGAATATCATTGTGAAGCTACATATCTTTGTTGTTGTAATACAGTTAAAGGCCAGCTGGCAGTGAAGCCCGTGTCATGTAGAGGACATTTGACGAAGTGATTTACTGCAGTAATGAAACCAACTTTTTTTTTTCCTGTTCCTCTAAATACAGAGTTTTGTTTGATGAAATAATGTGAAATGATGTCATGCTGACTTGGGCCTGGGAAATCCATTATTTCAGTAAAAATTTGATGTGTTTTGCATTCAGGGCATTTTAATGGCCAAAATATATCCACGATGAATTACATTTTTTATGGCACATGCTTTAGGAATTTAGAAATATTAGCTGTCAGCTTGTACTTTTGTGTTGGCAAGTGTTTCTCATCCTAATTCTCAATGTCTGTGAACAAATATACTGTAGATACACTTAAATAAGGTCTCCTTCATAATTCTGTTGCCAGCTTAACAAATCTAATTTTTAAACTTTCAGGCTAGTAGAGTCACCACAGAAGTTATACAATGAGAAAACCAACATTTTGCTTTCTCACATAGGCTTTCACACTTGGAGTGTGTTTTCTCTGATACTCTGTTGGGTGCTCACTGCTGTTCCTGTTGCTGAAGGGCTAGAAGTCATGCTAAATCTATATAACCCAGCCATGGCATGATACATTTCTGAGCAAATCTGGCAGTTACAGAAGCTTGTGTTCATTTATGTGTGCTATATATGCCAAACTTTGTTAATCATGCAACGGTACAATTACAAGTACAGCCTCATGGAGCCATTAGCATGGCTAATGATAATGATAAATGATATCATTATTACATTGTCATTGAACGTGGTCTTTTGCAAAAGATTGCAGTTTAATTCTCTGGAGCCGTCCAAACAGTTGGGACCTCCGTATGTTATTTTCACACAGTAAACCGAGGCACTATCCTGATCCTGATCAACCCAAGATGGCTGCCAGGTGTCTTCAGTAAGCCAGATGGAAGCCATTACAGTCTCAGTGGTGATTAGAGGTCATGGTTACAAGCTCCTTACTTCTTCACTTGTCCCCTTTGCTGTCCACAGACACTCACACTGGGCTTGAGTGGAAAAAAACTTTAAAATACAGGCTTCAACATTACAAGTGGGAATTTCTTGTTATACTATTTGCAGTTTTCCAATATAAGTGCAGTCATGCCAAAGCCAAAATGTTTTTTCTTTTTGAAAAATATGGTGCTTATTTCTGATCATTCAATATCAAGATAATTATGATTCTTAATTGTTGCCAGCACTCATACATATAGGAACTACGCTATGCTTTTAAAAGAGTCATACATGCAGTGTATGATTGGTGACTGGTTGGTTAAAGGGGGGTGGTTAAACTTCCTGTGTTAAAAGCCATGACTGCTAAATGAATTGACACAGACTCCAGGTTAATAAATGCACTTAATGAGTTCTTCCTGTCTAAGTGTGCCATCATAAAAGAAGCCGGAGTGACATAAACTTGACTTAAAGGCAGACCATCACTAGAAGAGCAACCACTTATGAGGGGAAATGCTGTTTAGTGTCCTGCTTTATTGGCTGGATCTTAGATAATGAAGGAAAACATGTTTCATGTGGGGAAAGCAATCAAATCAAACTGTCAAAGCAGTTAGATAGCACATTTTATCCAGGATTTACTCGTACGTACAAGCAAAAAAACAACAACAACCTGGCAGCATTTAGATTTTATGTTCTAATAACTTTAAATAATATTTTGCTTATGTTACCGATACACAAACATAAACACACATGCTGAGACTATGAAGTGGATAAATTAAGTGGCCAAGCAGTGGATGACATAAAACCATGTGAAGAAGCCTTCAGCCTGCTGTCACTAATGATAATGTGTAGAGTTGTAACAGCATGGGACTGTATGATCTCTGCTTCCGATTCAGTCGTAAAACAGGCATCTGCTATGTCGACTGTCTACACCAGAGCTGCTGCTTTTTTATTTATTGATTTAACCGGCACTGTTTCAAGGACTCATGTAAGTGTAACATACATTTTCGCTGGTTATAATAATAACTATTTTTTTGGCTGTTCGTGGGCAGGGGAAACAAGTTGTGAACACAACACTGACATATCACATTTTGAGTTGATATAGCAAACTCGTTAACTCCTTGTTAACACATCCAGCAGTTATTTACAGTAGCAAAAACAAGCCTTTGAGAACGGCGAGAGTGACCCAAAACAGCAAAGTTGCTGATCAATGAGCTGAAGTTCATTATACAATAAGCTGAGGGGAGCTGTAGATTCAGGTGATAATTATCTATAGGGTCATGTAACCACAAACAACCCCCTTCAGCTTGCAATGCTGTTTTCACCATGTCATTTGACACATTGCTATAAGAATATAATTTATAGTTGCTTTAAATAAACACATTCAAGGCAAGTGCTTGGCTGGCAACGGACACCAAATGTTTTATTTCCAGTTTAAAAGTGACAGTTTGTAGACTTACTGTATGGATCCCAGACATTTTATTGAATTTATATAAAAATAAATAAAATAATACATCTTTTCGTTGTTCTTTTTGTTCCAGCCATGTTGTAGTCTCATATTAACAATATTTCCACCTTTCTTTGCAGGAATCACCAGAATGTTCAGACAAACAGGTGAGTCCTTTTAACTCCCCCATCACAACTGAGGTGAACTAAATATCGAGTTTCTATCTCATAATAATGCATGTTAAGGCATAAGCTAAACAACAATCAAGGCTATTTTTTTTTTTTATCCTGGATGATTTGCAAGAAAAAAGCACAAGTCTACAGTGTTTAATGTGGTCACTGCACTGTCTAACCAATAGCCCCTTCTGGTTAAGTACTTCTTTTTCTCCTATTAAAAAGTCTTCTGTGTTAATCATTAGCTAGCCTGCCTTTTTAATGTGGCCCAGACAGTATTTTAATTAGACTTACTGGCTGGCTGGGCCTTTGTCCCCAACCGGACCAAACCAGAGCCAAGCAGAGAGACTCAGACACTGGTCCTGGGTTGACGTGGCCTGTTTTCTTTACTGGGTGCCCTGCCAACACCACGGGTGAGGAACAGTGCTGGCCTGGCTAGAATTGGACAGGGGTCTAGGGGACCGTGGGGACCTAGACTGGGACACTAAAGAGAGGGTGGGTGTGTAAGTGGAGTTGATAAGCGGTCATTGTGGAGCTCCAGTGGTCAGAAATAAACTGGTCATTGTTTGATTTAGTCAGTGTCCGGCTTATCGCTCCACTTATCTGTCTGGCCCAACCCACCTCCCTGTCTGTGAGAATCTCTCAATGGAGTGTCTCTCTCTGTCTCTCTCTCTCTCTCTCTCTCTCTCTCTCTCTCTCTCTCTCTCTCTTTCTCTCTCTCTCTCTCTCTCTCTCTCTCTCCCTCTCTCTCTCTCTCTCTCTTTCTCTCTCTCTCTCTCTCTCTCTCCCTCTCTCTCTCCCTCTCTTTCTCTCTCTCTTTTTCTCTCTCTCTCTCAACCTCTATCACACTCTTTTTCTCTGCATTTATTCTTCTTTCTTTCCCCCTCTCCTGCCCTTAGCTCAAATTCCTTCAGGGAAACACGTTTGCACTGATGGGCCAGATAAAACTACATATTGTTAATAACTCCTTATCCTGTTTGCGTAGCTGATAAGCCAGTTCTCTTCTCCTTCAGTGAGCTGAAATTGAGGCAAAAGGTAGCTCTGGTTACCCCCCTCCCCTTCTCTTTCCCTCCTTCCGTGTCTCTCTCGCTCTTTCACTCCCTTACGCTGCTTCCGGATTGGACAATGTTAAACAAGCTTGATGATGGAATACGAGACCGGTTGAATGGGTTTTGCTTGAATTGGACTGGTCATTCATACAGAGTTGCCTCTCCATTCTTTATCACAATGGAGGCCTGGTGGTTTGGTGGAGAGACTTGTCAAAGTCAGACGTTGACAGTCTGACTGCAGGTCAAGACCTCGCTACACATGTTGTTCTTTGCTGTTGTTTTAGCCATGCCAGCAACCAGCCAGCTGCACTGTTGAACTGGAACACTGCCGTTCCTGTTTGCTCATATAAATTGTTCAAAAATATGGAACTCAAATACCTTTTCCAAGCTGCTATTGGATAATAACTGATTTGTTTTTCTCATATAATATATGTTTTGCGTCTTTTTGAAACCCTCCATGTTTATTTCAGACATTTAGCACTTCTGTTGAACAATAAAGAAACCCACTGATTGTTTTTACATTTTTTCCTTTCTTATTTTTTCCTCCTACTCCTTTCATTTAACAATTTTTCCACGGCATCAGGCCCTCCTCTTCATTCTTGGTCGTCTTTCACTCTGAGCTGCCCTGGCTCTCCAGGTATATTTCTGTTTCTTTTTTTCTGCTTTTATGTTTCTCATACTCACAGTTAAATAAATCTACACTTCTCAACTCAACTTATTAACTTGGTCATTTACATATCTGGTAGCTTCAAAGCTATGTACTGCAACATTCACATTTATTTCTTTCCAATCAAATTTAGTAAGTTGAAAAAAATAAGCAGATTTAAACTTTTATACAGTGAATATTAGTTTCCTGGACTTTTCATCTTTTCTCTCTGTGCTTTGCAGTGAGTAGGAAACATGACCACAGCACCTCCATTGACATCTCCCGTGCAAACAGCTTAACAGATGAGCTGGACTACATGACTGAGGACATTCCCCTGCCAGTGATGAAAGCTCAGTAAGTCCCCAAACATACTCCTCTGCTCTTCTCTGAAGCCCCCCCCATCACCCTCCCATCCATCACCCTGCACTGACCTCTATTCTTTGATACATATATTACTGATTTCCCTACTTGTCGTAGCACCTAAAGGCCTTTTGTCAGAACAGAGAGCCCCTCTAGCTGCTCTCTAAATGAAGCAGTTTTGTTGAACTCTCTTGAGGGTTAAAGAGACTCTCGAGGACCAAGGCCATATCAGGTACAGAGTGTTATAAAGGGGATTATCCCTTTAGTCTTGAGGGAAATGTCAAAGAAATCCCTCTCAATAGGTTGTAGGACATGTTAAGGTGCCGGGTGGCTTGTCACCACATGCCCTCATTGGATTGACAATTAACCCATTGCTGTGTGAATTGGTGAATGTGTTTTCCTTTCTCCTTTCTTTGCTTCCTGTGTTAACCTGCTGAAGCAGAGCATGTTAATCACTTTTACTAAAACACTTTACACTTCATTATTTCTTTACTGTCTTTTTTTACCAGTATCAACAGATCACTACTCACTACTTGTGTTTTCACAAAGCAAAGTGGAAAGACTTTGCACAGACACACAACATGTAAACACTATTGTTGGGCTTAATCCCAGTAGTGGGAGACTGCTAGAGTGCCTTTCCCATTCGGACAGATGTAGCATCATTGTTTACAGATTAGATGATTATAAATGAATATAGAAGGTTAGGGGTTTCAATAGATTATATTGGCTATGAATGCTACATGGGGCTGCCATGTAGTTGATGTTGTGTATGTGTTTTTCCCCTTTCATTAATAATGCATATAATTAATCCATAATGACTCAAGTGACAGCTCATGTGCACCGAAGGCTTTGAGGTGTTGAGTGTTGTACTGTCACATGACACAATGACATGCTCTATTTGTAGTATTTCTATTGTATTTAGTCCTTTGTATGTGCTTGTACAAATATATATATACCATATTTTAGTTCATTGGGGTCAACAGAGAGTTAGTTAGTGAAGGATATCAGGTGCTATTTTGGTCAGATTCTCCTTTTTTCTGTCATTTATGTCCCTTTGGATGTTTCGTTTTCTGACCAGTCTTACTGGTCATTTATGAGCCATTTTGTATCGCAGCATAGTATACTGTATATAGGTTTTTCAAAAGGGCCTTTCTGAAAAAAAACTACCTCCACCGTCATCTCTGGTTAATTCATTCTGCATTTTCTCTGTGCCCTCTTGAAAACAAAAGCTTAGTGCCTCTTTTGTACAGAGGAACACACAATCATTACCTTTTAGGGTAAAAGCATTACACAGTTCCCCCCCAATTTTCAGTTTTAGTTTTAAAAATCTATCCTAATATAAGGATAATTTTCTATACCCACAGAGGATCCTGTTTAAAATCATTAACAGAACAGAGTAGTTTAACAGTAAAACATTCAGTCTTTTGACAAGCCCATTCTTGGCACTGGTCCAGGAATCTTTCCCCACTCAGCACTTCCAGCAGGCACTGTACTGGCTCTACTGCAATTCTTCTTCTCTCTCTTTTTTCCCCTTTTCTTCACCCGATCTCATCTGCTGGTCAAAGGGCATCCATGAAAAAAGTCACATACCACAGAAACTAGCCATTATCCAAGCAAAGCCTCTATTTTATATTGATTAATAAGTACATAAGAATACATTTGTTTTGTGCTTGAAAATTGCTACTATAACTTAAAATTTGTCCGCACAGGTAGTGTATAAACTGTATTAGTATCTAAAAGTATAGTAGCCATCCATCAAGGAAAATAACTTATTTATATATATATGCATATTTGTAAAGATATAACTACATCGGTAATTTAAAAAAGTTAAGGTAGAGGATTTATTCAAGTCTTTTACTCAAGTAAAACTATCAACACCAAACTTTGAAAATACTCCACTACAAGGAGAAGTCCTGCATTCAAAACTCTCCTTAATTGAAAGTATGTAAATTATTCGTAAAGTAAAAGTACACATTGTGCAGTAAAGTGTTCCCTCAGTGTTTTACTATTATATATGTTTTTGGATTTATATTACTACAGCATCAATGTGTATGTCTCATTTTACTGCTGTGGATGTTTATGTTTGTGTTCATTTTTACTTTATATACGGTTGGGTAGTTTAATCTACAGCAATGCATTATATAAGAACATTTTTGTAGTGTCACCTTTCCTGTGAGACAGATATCTATTAAAAGTAAATATTTCATGATTTCAGAAAAACAGTCCCGTTTTAACCTTTTGGACAATGCATTTTCCTGCTGACCCAAGAGGCTTTTTAAAGAGTTTATTTAGCTTAAGAAGTAGGAGAATTTTCCCAGCACATAAAGGAACACTTCATCCTTCAGTTTATCACAAACATTCACATTCAGAATGGAGGAGAAGCACGTATGAAGCTGCATAACATATAAATACTCAAGTGATGTACAAGGACCTCAAATTAAATAAATAAAGTATGAATGAACTTTACATTCCACCACTGGTCTCAGCTACAGTATGTCATTGTCATTATCAGGCCCGCTGTCAAGGGGCGAACACCCGTAAAGTTGTCCCGGGCCCTGGAGGGGGGAGAAAAAAATCTTCTCTTTTTTTTCCTCTTTACTCTTGTAATACATGCTACAAGTGTTGCAAGAAAAGAGAAAAAGACAGGGGAAAGCAAAAACGTTCTGTGCCCTGTCTCTATAGATCAAGAGTTAACTGTTTCACCACTTGAAGAAAATAAACAATGCAAAATTTGAAGATAACCTCAGACCTCTGGGGTTAATGAATGCCAGGTTGAATCTTCAAACTCCTGTCCTACATGGTGTTTGACAGTGAGAGATTATGAACTACGAACTACTGACTATGAAAAAAATATCTTGTCCCGGGCACGGGGAAGACATGCAGTTGGCCTAGTCACAATCATAGATCATAAAAATTTAATAGAGTTCAGAAAGGAATGTGTAATACATGCTAAAGTAATAACAAAATTCCTTTTTTAATGTTCAGATATGTGTGAAGTGAACCTTGATGGTTAAGGGACTGTTGCACAACTGCAAGGTGATAGATTGAATCTCAACACCAGCACCTGCTTATTACTGTCAAAGTGACACTGAAAGCCAGAGTGCTCATAAAGTGATACTTCAGGTGTGAGCTTGTTTTTAGAAGAATGTGCAAAGAAAAATATCATGTCAGAGCCCTTGTTCTCCTAACAGAAGATGGCACTACAGAGTGCAGGCACAATATGCCGTAAAACAGCCCATAGCCTCTTGTTTAGGGGCCTCGTGACATTACTCATTATCATTAGTATACATCTGTTACAGTCAACTATACGGTGAGTTATTTTATAACATTTCATATTACAAATGGATCTTACACATTTAATTACAACGTAAAGATGTTGTGAGATTTTCTGCCAGTTTATTAATAATCAATGTCTCTTGAAAATGCACCATGTGTCATCTCCTGGACATTTATTTGTACATGTCTTTTTGATTTGTCAAAAATGTGTTAGGTGTGTGACAGTCTTCCAGCTGCAGAAACAGACAGTGTCTTCATGTATCACATGCAGGGCTTCTGTACCCATAACTCAGCTGTATCAGTCAAGCTCAGATTTAGGCCGCGCTGGACACATTCCATAACTGTTTTGTTTTGCCCCCTGGTATCACGCCACCATGGACAACACTGTCATTTGGCATCCTTATCTGGATTTCTGCAGACAGCTACCAGATCCACCCTTACTGGGACGATTCACACGCGCACACACACCGGATCAGATTTCTGTTGATTTATATCCAGGAATTGAAGTTTGTCCACACCTTCCAAATTTGACATGAGCTCCACTTTCGTTAGTGCAGCTTGGTGCTGGTTCAAACAGCCTTTATTCTAGTTTCTGGTACCACTACCACTTATATTTCTCTGTGGCAGCACTAGCTGGAACGTTCCACTGCTTGTTTGGCTTTGTGGAAGCAGACTACCACCAAAAATAGTGTATGTGTGGTGTGTGTGTGTGTGTTGATATGTGTAAGAGGGCATCGATACAGTTGGCTGTGACGTCTCAGTGTCTGCACGCAATCATGCATTTTGCTCCTCTGGACCCAAAACATACACACACCTACATAAACACACAAACATGCTTTTTCCCCTACTGAGAAAACACAATTTTATTGTTGCTTTTTTGTTTGTTTGTTTGATTTGTTTTCGATTTTATAAAATATCTCAAATAGATAAAAAAAAACTAAACACATACACTTGTTCCACAACCATCACATCCTATTTCCCTTTTAACTGTAAACACTTCTTTCACTATTTGTATACTTGGGCCTGTGTAAATGAAGCTCGATTTTGTTACAGTTCTGTTAATATGAAACAAAGTACATTTCGAGGATGTAAATTTATGAGATTTACGGTTAACTATACAATGAAGTCATAACAAACCCAGTGGGGCTGCTGATCCTGAATACCGCACAAAACAGATTGACATTTACTGTCTTGGAAAATGAGTAAATGTTTCCAAACACACTTATTAGGCCCAAACAGAGGAAGGCTTGTTTAGCTGATTGCAGTGATTGTGCCCCCTACCCCTCACCCTCTCTTTCTCTTTCTCTCTCGCTCTCTACTCACTGCTGTATCATCCTTTTTCTCTCTGTTCTATCACTGCATCATTTCTCTGCCTCTCCGTGTCCCAAAAAGATACCAAAAAGAACTCTCCTGGTTCTTTTCTCCATCTGGCCACCAACATTCATTAATGTCTGTCATCTTGTGACCTGGGGCAGTCGGCCCTTCCTTCCTCGGGTGTGTCCAGGTTCTCCTTTTCCTCCCTCCTCCTCCTTTACCTTCTTCTCCTCCTTCTCGTGTGCTCTCAGACCTGTTAAAGCTGCATGGGCCACCTGCAGGCAGCTCTTAATTAGTTCCCCTCTTATAAGCTAGCCAGACATAAACAATGAAAACCCACTGCAGCGCACAGGAGGGATTGCAGGCAGAGACACATGCATCATGGCCTGTCCTCTTCAAGTAGGGGCCTCTCTCTGCTGAGCAACTGGCGTCTTTTGTGCAGAGCTCTGAACAAATTGACTTTTTGTCCATGTGGCCTCTGTGTGCTTGTCTTGGACACTGTACTCTGATATTGATGGCATGGAGGGTTGTTTCAAACATTTGGTGTTTAGTCAAGAGGAAGAATCTCAAATGCAATCGTGGCTTCTGTCACAAGTCTTTTTAAACCTTGAATATTGCCACTTTGACAGATGTTTGTGATATAAGTACCCCCGCAAAGCACGTCCCCTCTACCACAACTGTGCGTTCCAAAACATGTGCTGACCAAGAAGTTATTTTATGGGGCTTTATGCAAGATTCAACAGTGAATCTAATGTGAAAATATCCAGTAAATCCTCTTAATATTTTTGGCTTTACTGCCAAGTATTAGAATGACAAACTAGACCAGGCAAGGGCCCCACTTTGTGCAGGGGCACATGCACACAGACAAATGGATGAGGTAAGATCTGTGGCCTCCTGCCCTGCAGCAAGAAAAGCTGCCCGGGTGCTGCTGCTTATTGAAAAGATAAAGGAAGAAACTAGAATGAATAGAACAAATTGTCCCCCATTTTTTGACTTTCTGCCAATTTCTAGAGCAGTAAAACAGCACACACTGATTCATATTCTTTGGACAACAGAGCTGTGCATGGAGAGATTCAGTAGTTAATCTCATTACACACTCTGGGCTTTTTATGTGGTTGCTGACCTTCACTCTACCTTTACTCATTTGGACATATTAGGAATAGTTAATTGCACTCACTTTTCCAAAATGCAACCATCATTAATACAACAGTTATTATGACAGTACAGTGCAGTGAAAGGTAAATTCCATACTTACATTCATTCATTTTATTTCTGCAGTGTATTCAAGTCTCTAGTCAAAACCTTTTCACATATGGGCCTTTGCCGAATGTCTCTGGTTGACCTGTTATTTTTGGGCAATATGCTTGACTTGCAGCCTGTGTCATCGACTCCCATTGGAAATTTGAGGACAGCATGCCTGGAAGACAGCTTTGACTTACAATACCCCTTGAGCACTGAAAAAGCAGAACCGTTTCCAGTTGGTCTCTTCTAGATTGCATTACACTGAGATGTGACTTCTCAGTTTTGGGGCGTCATTAAACAGAACTACAGGTTGTCTTCGAAATTCAAAAGATGATCAGTAATGTAGCCACACATGTCTACAATGTCACTCAAACAGTGACCAACAATGCAGCCAGAGATTACTTCTTCTTGTTACAATTTGGCAAGGAGGCAATGGTGTCTGGTGCTGGTGTTCAGATGAGGTTTAACATGTACATGCACAAGAGGGAGAGTATCCAGTGTTACAGCATCACCTAAGTGTCACAGTATTCCTTTTTGAGTGTTATATAGATTACTTAAATGAGAGATGTGATACTTGGCACAATTGGGGAATAAAAAACAAAAAACACTAAAATGTAATATTGCCTGCAAAACAGGTCTTCACTTGATCAGACATACAAACCTAAATCACAGAGAAAAGATGACGCTGTGTGATAAATGTGACTGAGATTATAGGCAACTGGAGCAAATTCTTCTACAGGGTGCAAAAAGAGAATTAGCGAGCCAATCATATATCTGTGATACCTCGCTCAATAAAAGGCATTTGCAGGAAGCACTTAATTAGACAGTGTGTTCAATCGGACTTGACACTGGCTATCCTGCATTAATGAAGGCCCTGCTGCTGTGTTTACTCCCCCTCAGTGTTGTTGGTGTTTTGGGAGGGTTTTATGGCAAGGTGCTGGAAGAATGGCCTGCTTTATGGCTCTCGCCGCAATTTGGAAAATCCAGAGACTCAGCAATCAAGTACTGCATTAATAAACTGTTCAAACAAGATAAAAATATACTTTCACCAACACTATCTCTCACTGCCACATCCAGATTATTGACTGGTTTGTGTGCAGTGGTTGGACATGATATAACCGCCATTTTGGCTTTATAAGCCCCACCTAAATTCTCCTGAATTGCACACAGTGGTAGATAGAAGTGAGCCTGTCACAGCATGATGGTTTGGTGAGTATCCCTGTGTGGTGCGGTGGATCAGGGTTAAATCCAAAATTAGAATGAGTGACTTAGCACTTACCAGGCCAGACTAGCATGAGTAATTAATTTAAAAAATACATTTATAAAACAGTGATATGTACTGTATGTTTCTGCCTCTGGATGGTTTATCTGTACGTATGGCCTTGAGGGTGCATTTGAAATCTGCAAAAATCTGCCTGACTTACCCTAGCTTTCCTTTGTGCCGTGCATTGCTTTGTCTTTGGCATCAGTGTCTCTTCACCACCACATATGTCAACAAACACAAGTAGATAATGGAAAAGTTACTGGAAATCCACTCTGGAAATTGCACTGAGCAGCTCTGTGATGTCATAGCTGCTCAGTATTTTGTTTAGGGACAAGACAATTTAAGAAAAAAAATGGAAAAGTGTTTGTTTTGATTAGACCTGAGTACTGTTAACAATTACACACTCACAGGACAATGTTAATGACAATTCGTGTTTTTGTTAGTTGCCTTCATTATAAATTAATCGTTCCACGCAGCAGGCTGTTTGGAATGTTTCTATTTAATAATGTTTGTCCTAATGGATTGCAGCATTATGACTTTGAGAATGAATATACAAATTAAGCTAATGCACCAACACAATTACACAAAATTAAATTATTAGGAATCCATTAATGGAGGTAGCTTGAGGACATTTATTTCCACACAAACACAGCCATATGATAATGAACTCCAGATGATTCATTATTGCAGGATTGCACAAATTAGGAGGAGGAAGCTAACAAATGTTTAATTTTTGGGATAGAGACCCGTGCAAATATATTTTTTATCATGTTAGACTAGAAGTTAGTTTTGAATTAAGCCCCAAATTGTTTCACATTTTAAAATAAATATATGTTTAAAAATGTCACAAAAGAACATCAAGTAAATACTTTAAGGTAAGACAAACTTTATTGATTCCACAGTGGCAAAATTGATGCGTTACAACAGTTCAAGCTGTAACAACTGTGCAGGGAACCAGATCATCCAATATGTGACTGTGTATTTAGATTGCCCAACACACTTCACATTTGTCCAAGCCTTAATCCTGGCAACTCCTACTTTGACTCTGAAAAAAATAAAAGTAAGGCCTGACCCAGTCCTTACTTGGAGGATTCCCAGACTTGGTATAGATGCTTCCCTGTCTCTTAAAGGCGTGTCTCCCTCCCTGATCCAGTATTAGAGGCACCTGTATAAATACACCATCGTCTTTTGTGTGTGTGTGGTGTTTTTGTCCGCGTTCTCCTTCTTAGTTGCTGGGATCAGTTTCTTCTTCACTCTTGTTAAGAAAAACAGTAGTCTGCAGCAGCACCTGAGTGGCCTGTTTTTACAGCCAATCCTATAGCTTTCCAAGACTCTTTTGGCCCTTGTACTCTTTGGTTTTCAAATAGGCCATCCGTGCCATTTGATGTGGGCCGGGTGTGGGGGGGGGTGGTTATTCAGGTGTGGCGACCAGCGCTGCCACCACCCAACCTCTTGATGTTGCGTCCATCCGCAGCCAGGTGCCGGAGCTTCGTCAGAGAGCCTAGTGTTCGGGCCCCTGTAGATGAATAGAGGGCCTGTTGATGGAGCTTGTCTGTGGGGCCCTGCGGTTTCTCCCCTCTTACACGCAGAAGCAGGGATAGACTACTGGCCAGGGCGTTTACCTGCTAAAGAGGAGAAGGGTTGACTAAAGGGAGCTACAACGCTCTGAGCCCACGCTTTACCCACAGAGGAACTTCTAATATTGTGCATATACCTGTATGTGTGTCCATGTGTCCCTATGCGTACATGTGTTTGAAAGTGGGGGCTGCCCCACAGTGTTTGAACTAAGGCTGGGTCTGGGTCAGCAGAGGTTGAGTTGGCTAAAATGGCTGTCTGGCATCACCACAAGGATATAGCCTCAGATCACATTATGAGGTGGAAGGGTTCAGATGTATTTTCTTTGGAGGTGTGATTGGCCTAAAATATCCCTTCTCTTTATATTAGATAAAAAGAGGCGGGATATTGATACAACATTGAGAGAAGGGTATTTCGGTTGGCTAAAAATGCATTAAAATGTACAGCTTGACACTGTGAATAACTTCACTGCAGGCTAGGCTTGCTATAGGGGATTCCAGCACTTTTTAAAAAACACTTTTTTACACCTAATACATATTTAGTATGACAAGTCAAAAAAAGTATTTAATTCAGTTCCCTCACCTTGGAAGGTATTAGAAAGTTTCAATTTTTATTTACAAAAATCTTCAATATCTTTTCTGGCCTGCAGTAGACAGTAACATTAGTTGACATTAGATAACCTTATTTATTAATGTGAGTTTTTCAATTTGCGTTGGACTGCAGAAACCATGATACAGTAGTTGTTGCTGAATGGCCTGAAAAAAACAAAACTTTGCCACAGACAGAGGTATCAGCATTACTTTTCCTGAGAAGTGGCCTGATTCAGCAGCTTGAACTTTCCGTAGTACCTGTTTGTAAAGAGTTTATTTGAATGCAATTTCTCTGAAGTGAAAGTGTGGGACGTTATTTGTTAGTTGAAATCTCATCCTCGGAACTTATCACTCTGATCATGTGAAAGACAACAGGGAGCAAGAGTCGGCAAAGTGCTGCCTCTATAACACCACAATCACCAGGCTTTGCACGAATTTTATAGGCGACACCCTTCCACAGCCACACATTTGCAGCTGCACCACAGAGAGTACACTGGAATTCGCAGCGCTCTTTGCTTCTTCTTAGAGAAACACAACCACAATGTCGCTGTGGTTGTGTTTCTTGTAGAGTTTCTTGCAGATGTGGCGTTGGAAGTTTTTCTTACATGTGACATCTTGGTAATACAAAGAAAAAGATTAACTACATTCTTGTTGCTCTATATCTTGTATTCACTGGAGATAAGAAAAGCAGTCACCAGGTTATCAATCAAGCACTTAATTCCTCTGGAGCCAGATGTTGTAAAGCAATGGAGCGAAACAAAAGCTTTAAATCATGGAAGGAGAGGAGAACAGGTAAGCCTGGTTGTACGTCTGTCACCTCCACTCCCAAACTCCTCACACACCCTTCTTTTATCCCCCCAATGTATTTTTTCCACTGCTGTTAATAGCAGCCATATAGAGCCCAGCGCATAATGAAAGACCCCCAGGGGCCATGGCAGGGACTAATAACCCCCTAAATAAGTCTCTCCAAGTGCTGAAAGGCTGCCTCTTTATACTGCAAGTGTATATGTGCTGTAAAGTCTTTTCAGTCCACTACTGTAATTTTATGGCCTTGTTTTATCCTTTTTATTTCAAAGCTTTTAGAGAAATTGGGAGGGAAGTCGGAGAGGGTGTCTGTGGATCAAAGTGCTGCAGGCCCTCCCAGTTTTAGGCTCTGAAATGTAGTAAAAATGCATACAACTACAAACAATAAAGTCTTAATTTAAGGATTTCCATGCTTTGAATGAGTATGTGTATGCAGTTGGGGAAGATAGAGTCATTGTGTGTTTATGTATAAACTTGACTTGCTGCTGAAGACCTCTGCTGGCTGTGTAATGAGTCATACCAAATAACCAAACAATATAATTTAATGATAAAATCCTTATCCTTATATCTAAAAAATCTAATTCTGATACAGTGAAATACATTCAATGCACTGTAATATCTAATCTTCCAGACCAAACCATTTATGTGTTTTTGATCCCCATATAGATGCAGATGTAGATGCCATAATATAACCAACATAGTAATAGAGCAAATACAGATGCAAATTAAACAAGGTCTTCCAAAACATGTGTTTGAAAAGGACAACAACCCTTAATTGGGTAGTGTGATCTCGTCAAAGATCTTGCAATGTTACAGAGATAACAATGTTCCACAATTATCCCACAACAATACTTGATATACCACATTATACTGGAGTTTGTCAGA
>NC_139832.1:17914485-17934485 GCF_963691815.1 Echiichthys vipera
GTGGGTGAGGAATTTCTGTGTGTGTCGAAGGCCTTCAGCAAACAGCCCTCACAGTGTGAAAGCAAATACAGAGACCTGTTCTCTTGTGCAAAAATAAAAAAAACCCCACCACCTCTGACAGTCTCAGACAGGGGACAGTCTCTGACAGACTGGGGAAGACTGGTGGTAATTACCAGAAATGTTTCTTTTGAATTCACAGTAAATTTGTTACAAAAGAGTCTTGGGACAAAACAACTAAGCGGAAATTAAAACATTTCTTCCCTGTGAATTCTGTGACGTGTGGTGAACCCGACAAAGTTACAGGCACGGTATGCAAAAACCCTTACAGAAATAATCATTTTAAGAATAAAAGAAAATCTCTTGACTTAATTTTCATGTTACTTTTAGAGGATTAAAAGCCAACACAGCCTACATTTTTTGAGGTTGCTGTTGAACACCTCCTTAACCCCCTCCATCCGTCCATTTGGCTTCACTGACTGGATTAGGTTTATGCACAAGGCCCCTACTCATGCCAGTGGATTGCTTATGACAGGTCCTTATGCAGACACCTTGACTGCCATGAGCAATTACTTTGAATACACAGGAGAGGGCTAGAGCTGGGGCTGACCTGTGGTGATGATGGTGGGGGAGAGACAGAGGGAGAGAGGTACTTTAGAGAGAGGGAGAGGTGAAATGGGAAAGAAAGAGAAACATGCACGGCTAATTCTAGATGATGTAAAATTCTGGGTTTTCTTCCTGAGCAGTGTCACCAGTGAAAGGAACTGGTACTTGCAAGTTAAGTGGTGTTTTTTTTTAACCTTTGAAAAGACATGTAGTTCTGTGGAACATCTATAAAAGCTGTCATTTGTAATCAGATCGCATTCATGCAACTAAATCTGTCTCCCCCATGGTCCGTACAACCTGTTGCATTTGCATTACTGAAATCCATCCTTGTCTCTGTTCATTGCTACAGTTCAGATAGATTTACCTGTCTGTGCGCCTGTCAGTGTCAGAACTGACAGCAGTCCCTCCCAGTCTCCTCGAGCCCAGTGTGTCTGTCTATCAGGTTTCATACAGATCTGGACTAGCTCTGTTACACTACAGGCCTTGTCCCTGCTGCTGTGTTTTTGCTGGCTCTGCTCTGTTTCACCTAAAATTAGGGAGGGTCCTCAGACACTGACTGGGCATGAGTGCAAAGAGTTCATTGAGTTGTTGATGTTAAGGTATACTTTGCAACGAATATGAAAGAGAAGGACTTGTTTCGAAACGAGGCTGTGGAAGGTGGTTGTGCTTCTGGTGTGTTGAAGAACATCACTCTGCTAGCCCAGGTTGTGGTTGTGAGGTTTAGAAAAACTCTTTGTGCAGAGAGAAATCATTTATTTGACTCTTATTTTGAGATTTTCTCCAGCATGTAATTAGAGGAAATATAGACCTCAGGCTAAATTTCTCTTTCTTACTTGTATAGTTTCGGCCATAAAACACAATTGTACTCTTCCAAGTTTATTGTTGAAATCTGAGAACATGACATCATTGCAGAAAAAAAATGAAAGGCACGGCAGGTCACCTGATAGAGCTTGGGCCTCATGTACAAATGCTCAGTCCTTGTCGTAGAGGCCCCTGTTCAACTGCAATCTGTAACCCCTTTGCTGCTTATCATCCAATATCTCTCTCTCTCGCTCTCTCTCTCTCTCTCTCTCTCTCTCTCTCTCTCTCTCTCTCTCTTTCTCTCTCTCTCTCTCTCTCTCTCTCTCTCTCTCTCTCTCTCTCTCTCTCTCTCTCTCTCTCCTCTTTCCTGTCAATCTTCGGCTGTACTTTCAAATAAAGGCAGAAAGCTTATAAAAGAAAGGCAGGACAAGAAACAGGAGCGGTCAGATGATCTAATAAGGAGAATTTAGAGAAAATGAAGGCAGAAAGTGTCCTTCGACCTACCGTACCTATTTTGTATATTTTCGGACAATTTGGGTGCGAACACACACACCTATTAATAAAGTGGTTAAACTGTTTGCTTGTTTACAGCCTGTCTGATTGTCTGACTGCACATTTCCTGCTTCTAGACTTCTTGTAATGCAGCTGTGTTCTCACATCCCTGCAGTTACTTCTGATGTGTACAATCTTGACTTTATAAAAAAAATGATGACCAAAACAACACAAAGTCCTACAGTTCACAGATGTAAAAACATTGCAGTTAACTAGATTTCTCCTTTAACGTGGCTGAGGGGAGTTTTCTTTTTGTGTGTGAGGGTTGCTGTATCTAGTGTGTGGACAGCACTATAGAGAACTGTTGACGAGTGTTAGATCTGCGAGAGGGAATGAAGAAGTGGTGAAGGCCAGAGTTTGTGTGAGGTGAACCAAAGCCTTTTGCACTTTGCACATGCCTTACTTCACTTCTTTCTCTGCTAACTTTTTTCACTCGGACTCCCTCTCTGCTTTGTCTCTTCTCCTGACACATACGCGCACACACATGGTGTAATGACGAGAAGTGTGTGGAGCGGCTGAGCTGTTCCACATGTGTAGGGTGCGTCAGATCAAATTAGGCCTCGTTGACAAAGGGCCTTTTACACACAGGTGGATGATGGGGGGAGCGGGGGACTGCAGTCAGCCAGTCAGTCTAAAACCAGTCAGTAAGTCAATCAGTTAAACTGCCACTCACACAGTAACTTCAACTGCACCATGTGTGATGTATGGACCGGTGGAGTTTGACTTGACAGCTTTTCCTTTTACTCAAGCAGTCGTTCCAAAAGAATGCTAAGATATGCCTGTGGATGTCTGGATTTTCTTAAAATGTCACACCACCATCATTATCACCATTTTGGAAATCTTGGACCCTTCAGACTATCATACCTCTGTGAAATTTGGCCTTGTGGCTTGCAGTTTTTGAGCGGAATATCAGAAAGCTTAGCCCTGACACATGCAGTTAACCCTGTCAAATCACAACACCCAACCAAAATCACAACAGCATGCCATTTGGGAAACGCAATTTCCAAACGTTCGGGACTGTATTTCTTTCCCAAAGTTTATTACATTCTCTCTCCAAGTTGTCACTTTTCATGTGTGAGCATAAATCCTATGACACACACACACATAGATATACACACGCACACACGCGCACACACGCGCACACACACACACACACACACACACACACACACACACACACACACACACCAAGCAACCCCCCTAGGTGCCCGGGTAACCATAATGCAGCTGCGCCACTGCAGGCTGAGTTATTACGTTTAATCCGTCTAATTGTTGAGTTTCATAGAATGGGACCCAGTCTGCCTTGGAACTAATTCTGTCTGGGCATTCTATTTAATTCGCCACACTGGGCCCTAAGCTCTTCTAAAGGCAAGCTGCCCCCTCCATTCCCTCCACCCCACCCTTTAAGAATATAAACCCCTTATCTTCTCCTCTCCCTCCCTCTCTTGCATGGCAGAACACTGGGTGACTTGTGCTGGAGAGTGATTTCTCAACAGTCCATAAAACATTCTTCTGACATTTTGGACATCCACTCTAATGAGGCAGGATAATGCGAGCAGAGCTACTATGAGCAGCAAAAAGGCCCAGCAGCACCAGCCTTGCCAGCAGACACTTTTAAACAACGACAATATGCAAGTTGCATGAGGACATGGGGCAAGGCATGAAATGAATGGAAATTGAGATGCATGTCTTGGATGGCTAAAGAGAAGCGTATTGACAGCGTCACGTGTACAGCCTCAACTTTAAAAATACCTGTGTTATGGCACAGAAGGCTTCTAAAAATAAATCTAGTCTGAAAACCAATCGCGGATGCTGCATGTGTGCGTGCACGTGTGCACTCCAGCTGGTGTTTAATTTTCGTCACTGTACCAAAGTAAAACAATGAACTCGGCGTAGCCCAAAAACAATGCTGCTTTAACCGGTCAGATTGGTGGGGGGTTGATTGGTTGGATGGTTGGTTGCGTGGCTGAAAGGCGATAATCCGCACTTGCAAATCCCATGCGTTTAGTCAAATTATTCCAGGCCTTAAGGCTCCCATTGTGGCCGCTGGCTTGTGCGCTGCTGTCTGAGCCCCCCACAGGGACAACAATGCCACCATTCAAGGCCACTCGCTGCTACCGACGGGCAATTTCAGGTGTGAATTGGCTGTGTAGCCAGTGGCTTATATTAAATGACCTGAGACGTGACCTTGAAGGGTAAGAGAAGATAGAGAGGGAGGGGAGAGAAGGGAACAAACAGAGTAGGCATTTGGAAAATAAAGAGATTATGAGAAAAGGGGGCAGCGTTGCAGTTGTGTCAGGTCCTGTCATCTTCTTGCTCTGGCCTTCTTAAAAACTGGCAAGAGTTGCATTATTTTGGAAAAAAGATGAAGAATGAGAAGGAGAGGTTGAATATGTGAGAAAGGTAAAGAATGATCCCTTCGGCCTGATATCCAGTCTTCTTTTCCCTCCATTCCGTTCCTGTTAAACCTCTCCTCTGTCCTCCCTCCTTTCCCCAATAATGTGCTTTTAATCATATCTCCTTGGCTGGCTTGCTTGCGTGGGTGAGCGCTGCGTCCAGGCCCTTTGATGGGAATCTGCGATGCGCCCAAAAGTCTTTTGAAGTGGCCGGCTGGGGAGCTACAGGGGGGCTAGCTATGGGGCCGGGAGCTTTGATGTGCCAGGGTCTGGAGAGGCCGGCTGCACGCTGCCCTGCACCGATCTGTCAGTAGCACAGCTGCAGTGCTCACTGGGGAGCCCCTGCCTTCAACCCTGACTGTTCGTTTGGCTGGGTGACTGGCCGACTTGTTCACCTAGTTGACTGTATACCTACCTGCAGTACAGTAGTACAAGTGCCAGGACAAGGGAAGGTTTAACATCTTGCATAAGGTGAATCAATCTTTGTCTGATGCCACTGTTGGTCAACTTCATTCATATACGAAATATGCAAAAAACTGCACTGCATATGCATGTATTAATATGTTGTTTTGAGAGAATATATATCCCCAGAGTTCATATGAATCCAAGTCCTACTGCACAGCATAGAGTTTCATTTTTTTCTTCGCTTCTCCTGCTATTTCCTTTATTTCCTGTCAAGCGGCTCACAGAGAAAAAATACGTAGTGGACGGCTGTTTTCTGCTTTAAGTGTCTGTGAATGTGCCATTGGGAATTTTTCTGTTTGACTATTGCCAAATGGAATCTGTTTTCTCTGCAGCTGCACGAAACCATTAAAAAGAGACCATGTGTTCTAACCTGTTAGGTTTCAGTTGAGCTCAACCTTGGCTCAACTCTCCACCTGGAGAGCAGAGCAGTTTCCAAGGCTGAAGCTATTGACACTTAGCTCACTGCGCAGCTTTTCACTCTTTTAGAAGGAGGATGCATGAATTGCCTCACTGCAACTGAGAACATTATTTAACGGCACATATATATATTTTATATGCATTACTCTTCCATGTTTGATTTTACATGATTTATTTCAAAATCCACATCATTTTGTATAATAAAGATTGTCAGATTATGATGAATGGTAAAAGGCTAAGACACTATAAGGACAAGCAAGTACTTAAGCCTATAATTAAATAAAGCATACACTGACTCTCTAGAATCTAGAGATAGTTATAGAGCATTGAGGGTCTACAGTATATGCTATATACTTTTGCATTAACTGTGACTGCAAATACTGAATTTTACTGTTATTATTGTGTTGGAGCAGTACTGTCTGAAATTGGTTTACACTTGGAATCCGTTGCACATCACGGACAAAGCAGGGTTGCAGTTTAAAAAAGCTGCCTGTGAAAACCCAGGGCAACTAAAGAGACGACTGAATTGCCCCCCGGGGACAAATAAAGTTTTTTTGAATTGAATTGTTTTTTTTTTTCAAGATGCATGAGTATTATAACACTTACACAGTTTTCACACCTGCGAGTTGTTCAGCATAACAGCACAGTGTGTTCTGTGCTGTTAGCCACTGTGTATTTCCTTTGGATTAGCTGGGGACTGCCTACTATCTACTGTAACATCACAGTCGTTACTGAGGCAGGAGAGTTTTTTTTTTACATTCACTTTTTCTCTCAAGTTTTCCCAGCCAGTCTAGAATTCACACCTGCAGAAGTGGCCTCAAACAGCTTTGAAGTTCGCTACATTTGTTTAAAGTAAAAAGGACATGATTTTGCAAATACTGTGATAGCAATGGATTATGGACAGAGGGTCGATTAATGATGAGAGACTAATACGAGAAGTACCCCTGTAGCAGTCATTTATTTCTTAAGGATTATCTTGAATGGCATTTTTCTTTGTTGACATTGCATCTGGATCCTTCTCTTCTCTGAAGTATGGATAATCCTCAGTTCTCACTTCATCCTCACTTCAGCTACAGTGAACATCAGTTAGATTTATGGCTCTCTTCCTATCACCTGTGGTAGCACCCTTTTACAACAGGACAACAGACAGACATTAAGCAAGCATGATAGGCACAATTTAAGCCCTAATCTGTAATTTTTTGGCATTAATTGAAAATGTTATGTGCTGATTTTTTCATTTTAAAATGCATAGTCTTGCTTGAGTTGTGTTTCAGTTGCTATTTGCTATTTTTTGCTCTCTTAAGAAGCTCGAAGTTATGAAAAATCCTTTTTTTTTTTTTTTTTTACTTTCCGACTTGTTCCAGCTCTTTGTTCAAGCTATATAATGTTGACAAAAGACCCTGTGCTTTTTAGGCCTGTGTCATACCATTAAATGGTCATTTTTTAGATGTCTTGTGCGTAATTTTATACACATTTCCCCCAAATAATTCATTCACATATTAAGTATTTCTAAAAATGTTTTGATCTCTTCCAGAATTGAAAATTAAATTATTATTATTATTATTTATTTTTTTTGCATTTAAACAATTTACGGCTCTAACGCTGAGTTTAGTGAGATTTAAGGGATTCCCATAGCTCCTTCAACAAGATTAGTTGGGAACAGGACTGCCAAAATATTCCTACATACCTTAATTTCAGTGTAATATACAATTTCAAGAGCCAACAAACTTTAGTCTCTTTAGATCTTTTGCCTCAGATCTTTACAAAGTGTTCTGACTTATTTCTGGCAGAATATGAAATATAGAGACAGCTCTTCCCAGATGTTGGTGCATACATAATTATTTAGTGTGGGGCTCATCAGATGCCCTCAGCATGACCTATGAGTGCAAACCTGCTATCTTCAACACATGTGTGCCTAGTTAAATGAAGGTTGTATTTTAGGCCTATTATAGTCGAGGAGACAACGCGGCCTGACTGCTAGTTTGACCACTCACCCCTATCTGACTTGCACATGTGGTCAGTCACTATGGCAACATGCTGAAAAGACTGCTTCCTGAGACTTTGTTGTGTTTGGGGCTTGGCAGGGCATTGTAACCTAGATATTATTTTTAGTCCGTCAGCAAAGGCCCAGTGTGTGTTGATTTAGGATCTGAGCTGACTGCCTCGCACAACCCGTTGAGTACACAAATTCCCAGACCCACAGAGCCAGATAATATCAGACCTGTTATTTTGCAATATACTACTGCAAAATCATGTATTGATATTTGTTATCTTTGAAGTTACCGACATCTCTCAATCAATCGTAGGTCATTGAAGTTATCATCAGCAGTGACGGTATGTGAAAAAGCTCTCTGTGTCTGTGTTCATCAGCTGGGTTGTCCCACACCCATCTGTGGCCTTTTATTGCTTTTCTCTCTCTCTTTCTTTCTCTGAGTCCATCTCTCTCTCCCTGCAGCAGGCAGTAATAAAGGTCTGACAGGCAGAGCGTGAAGGTCATGGTTATTAGATGGTAAAGGCGAGAGCCACAGCTGGGCTGGGCAGGCCTCCACTCAAACTGGCAAAACTGATGAGTTGTGTGCGTTCGGATGGGGGGGCTTTTATTTCACACAATGTTTTTTTCTTTCCTTACAGCCACCTGGTTTGGTGAGGGAAAAGCCCCAGGGTCTTTTGATAAAGTGTGAGGTATGAGTGAGAAGCAGGGGTGGTGATTATGAGCAAGCCAACAAGTTGAAATACTGCCCAAGTGGTGTGTGTTTGTGTACGTGTATGTTAGCTTGTCTGACAGCCCCAGAGGCGTTCACACCTGCTGCTTCTTCAGCTCTATTTGAGCTTCTGTGGCCAAGGTTGCTAGAGCTAAGCTGTGACATATGTATACCCATACGCCCTTCAATCTCTTTTTGATGAGACGGTAGCTTTTAGTGGCTCAGATAACTAAAACCAAGCCGAAATATCTTACGTCACTTAACATTGGGAAAATGTAGTTGAAATCAGTATCAGGCAGGGTTATTTAATGTATGAATTAAACTAGAACAACTGTCATAATGCATTAGAATAGCTCATAACTAATATTTTATTATTTATTTCACTGTTAATGACAAAACACCATATACAGATATATCATAATTTCTAAGAAACTATAAAGCAGCAGGCACAGCTCTTGATGGCAAATCACATGGCATATAATTAATTAAGCTAATCATAGGGAGCTAATAGCCCAAGTATATTGAATGATATTTAGCCCAACAACTCCTACAGTAAATACAATGTTATTTTACTAACTTAAAGAGCTGTCATATTTGCATAATAGAATTTGGACTCCTTTGCGTACAGTTATCTTAAATTTAGGGCCCTCCCTTTGACAACCCAGAAAACGGAGAAAAGAAAGTATGCATTTTCTGAATGCTCATGAAAAATGGAGGTCTGTGCAGTCGAAGATCATTGCCAAGCTGTAGTGCTTCTTCATCTGACACAGAGGGATACACCATGTTCTTCAACTTTGCTGCCATTGCTACTGGATCCTTTGATTGAATAGGATTAGTAAAATATGAAATCAGTATTTTGCAGAAAAAAGTAGCTCTACCATGTTAAACTTTATGTGAATTTGGTTCTGGGAATTTCATTTTAGCGGGTTTGAATGCAAAGTGATACGCTTGTTATTTTCACATTTGACCATTGGGCATATTGAGCTTGAGCAATTAATTAAGGAATATAAAACCACTGTGTGGAAAATTCAACAAAAAAAAGCAGGTTGAGCTCCACCTGGATATGTAAAACCTCTGGCTTTTGGAAGACTTTCTTGTTGATTTATCCCAAAGCAAAACAATAGCTATAACTTGATACCCATATAAGTGGTCTTCACTTGGGAGCAAAAGCACAGAGAATTAAACACAAATGCTACAAGGATATATGATTTGTCTTATGTCCTCTTTTTTTTAATCAAAATATTGTCTTAGGGTGACATCCAACTTTTCTCATAGCCTCTGCCAAAAATCAGACTCTTCCAAACCTCAAATATTCTCAAGTGGGCTTAGAGCTGCTTTGGAGAAATTGTGTTGAGGGAGAGCCATGTGGAGTAACTCCACATTGTAATGATGCATTCAGCAGGGACTGAATCGGCATGCTTCTCTCTGCCCTGTACACAAGTCTCATCGTCAAAAAAACTATCATCTTCCAAAGCATTCTAGGATGAACTCCTCTCCAACCTCACTTGCATTGATATGAAATTTGGCAAAAATGGGATAAAAGGGGGGTCACCCCTGGGTGATTACAGGGTCACTAGCCAACCATAAAGGAGAATCCCTACAAGCCACTGCCACCGCAGCCATGGCAAAGAAAAGAAGCACTGCGTCAGACGAAAACAGGACTCAGACTAGGGCCCATTGTGTCTGCTATCTGTCGCTACACAATGAGCCGTCTCATTCTTTGAGACGGGTGTCAGGAGTTCAGCCTTTATCACCACGACCTGTGTTTGACCTCACAGGAGGGTAGAGATGCAGCTGAAGAGGCCTCGCTGGAGCTGTGGAGACAGAAATACACAACCAGGGGTGCTTCTCTTAGGCTCATCACTCTGGAGGAGCTAGTAAAACAATGACATACACTGACATGTAGACCTAAATGCACATGCACAGAAGAAATATCTAAAACATGTCAACATACCCTGCTTATGGCTTATGATGGGTAGATAGAGAGGTCAAGTAAACACCACCAGCACATATGTGCAGCATTATGGGCCCCCTGACAACATCGTTTATTGTTTACTTAAGAGAGAAGAGTCATCTGCAGACAAGCACAACTAAACTGGTATGTTAGAGCTGGGTGATCATTTTAGCAATTTTACACATTTTAAATATTTGAATAATGATAATGCTGATATGATACCCATACCAAAATGATAAAGAAATTAAACCTCTCTAATGTTTTATGTCAAATTTGTTACCAAGCAGTAACCTTCAGGGCTGAAAAAAGAACATTTTAATTTGGAAAATTTTGATTTTGAAGCTTTTCTTTTTCTTTTATGTTAACAATGTATCAGATGAGAGACTTTAACCCAACTACAGTGTCCATTTGCTCTTTGGAAGAGCTTTTGCTTCTTTAGCCCATTGATTTGGTTGTCCAGCCCACAAACTCTGCTCTCATCGACTTGTTTCTAGCAGCAGTAGCAGCAGGCAGCTTTTTCACATAAACCCCATTGTACACTAGGTTAAAGGTTAATGACTAGGTTGCGGACAAAGTGGAGCATTTAGTCACTAAAGAGCCAGATAGGCTGGTGAATATTGGCCTTAATTCATCAGGTGACAGGACTCCAAATTAATGCTAATATTGCTCGGTGTGGGTGTGTAAGTAGACAAACATTTGCCAACATATTTGCTGTAACAACTGCGTAAGGCAATAATATGTCAATGTTGGGTTTTCAACTTGTTCCATTGCCCCCAAGCTTTAAATCATGAACTGTTGAATAGTGTGTAATTTCATATACAGTTCTGTACATATACACAGCACCACCACGATCATGACCAACACACTCATTATCATCCTCATCACGACTGTCGTTTTAGCTGTCACCAGTTGAACCACTAATTTTTTTGTCAGTATAAATTACCCAGATCTCAACCTAACCCTATTATTATAAAGTGTTATTCTTCCATAGGCAAGAACCCCACCCTACTCAGCTTTCTCTCTCTCACACACACACACACACACACACACACACACACACACACACACACACACACACACACACACACACACACACACACACACACGCAAATCCTCCACGAGGGAAACACTCTTACTCGATTTCCACTGGTTTCGGAACAGATTAAACACCGTTACTCGGGTCTCGGGTCAGCACCGCCGCTCATACTGAACAAACATTCCACATCCGTCTAAGGGCAGGGCGGACCTGCTGTCAGTCAGAGAGAGTGGAAAACAATTACAGTCACATCATTGGGGCGCCCTGCTGGAGCTTATGTCAGCTTCACCCTCATACACACACATACAAACAGTGTGCAGGGCCTCTGGATTTTAAGAAGACATATGGATGATGGTGGTGTCAGTAGCGATGTTCTCATCACTTAACATGTTGACCAATCAGCCTCCCTTTGTGATCAGGTATATAAGTGATCGGTGTGGCGTATGATGTTCAGTAAGCTGTTTCCCTCCTTTGATCAGCTTCTGTTTGGAGCTGTCAGGTAAAGGTGATCAAGCAAGAGATGAAGTGTATCCAACCAGCCACTGACAACAACCGGTGGCTGTTTGCAGCTGTTTTAGTTTCACATCTCACATCGGTCTGTCGTTTGTCTGCTTCTTTGTTTTATTCTGATTTTCACTTTCTGCTTTCATGATCTTGTTTTCTGCCTTTTTTTATTGCTCCTTCGTTTCTTTTTCCCTTTACTTTTCACCTCACTTCACACAATATGTGAAACATACAGCTGTGTCTTTGATGTGGTTGTGTGTGGGTTTCTGTTTGTGTGCACATCTTGCTATTCAGTCATGGGTGAGCATGTGCTCATAATATGTGATGTGTTTCTATGTTTCTATGTGTGTGTGTGTGTGTGTGTGTGTGTGTGTGTGTGTGTGTGTGTGTGTGTGTGTGTGTGTGTGTGTGTGTGTGTGTGTGTGTGTGTGTGTGTGTGTGTGTGTGTGTGTGTGTGTGTGTGAGAAATATGTATGTCAGCCAGCTGTGGAAATTAGTAGGTTATAGCACCTTTGCAGACTTCTCTTGCAAAGGAAGTGGAGGTCTGAGTAACAGCATCAAACCTTTTGCCACATGAAATAACCTGTGTTCTGACAGTTGTACCTTGACATCTCTGAGCATGTTCAGAATTCAAGAATCTGCTTTGCATTTCTGAAACAAAAATAAATGAAATTAGTTTTTGTAGTTTTTGTGTTTCTCAGTTATTTACCCTGTCATGCACTATAAGTGTGGCTTGATATGTCTCGGCTTGACAATAATATCGTCTTCATTGCATTCCCTGTTGACACAACAGTCATGCGCCCCTCCATCACACTCAAGCTCTTGTCTCTTAGTGTAAAGTCGGGAGAGGAAAACCAACACACAGCCCTAACTCTGCCAATCCACTCCCCTCCTCTCATTTTGGCGTCGCTAGGCAGCACTTTTTTTCAGCACCCTCTTTCTCTAGCTTCTTTCGTGCATCTGAAAGGGGTCAGTGCCTCTGCATGATAGAACTACAGGGCTAAAAGTCTTTGGGCCAGACACTGGAGGAGTCCACTACTAATTGCTCTCAGCGAATCCCCAACAATTGTCCTCCACTGGGTTTGAATTTGAATTTGAATGGAGGTAGCTAGCTGGTGCTGAGAGTGTAAGGTACACAAATGACTGTCACTGGGAATGGATAGCAGCGCTACAGGGATTGTGAACTTGTCCCCTAAATAAGCACTGTTGGCTTTTTGGCTCTGCATAAGTTACGGTGTGTTTGCACTTGCAAAAGCGCCATATTGATGTACGCTTTGCTGAAGTATTATTTGGATTGAATGGGAGATTTTAGCCTGGACATTTTGTCAAGAGGATTTATTTTTGGCTTTTGATGGAGAAGTGCCAAGTTGTTCCTTGCCCTTTTGCAGAATTACAATACATCATTAAACAAAGGTGTAAATATGAAGTTCGAGAAAAAAAATTAGTTAGTTCCACTTGATATTAATAATTTGTCCATTTATACATACATACATACATATCATATTATCTTTTGTTCTTAAAGCTCTTTCTCTTTATCTGCAACTGCGTTGACACTGAACGACAAGTTTAAGCTGCCCTTCAAGTGCAAAAGCTAAGTCAATACATCCAAAAGAAAGATGGAAAGACAGTGAGAGAGACTGGCCAGGTCCGCCTTGACAGACAGACAGACAGACACACAGCTGAACAAATTGCCAGACCTCCCCCTCCCTGCAGTTCACTTGTTCCTTCTCTATAGAGGCGAGGGTCTTGGTCCGTGTCCCCCTCTTCTCCTGCCCCACTAGTGGTTAATTGAGCCCCCACCAGGCCTCGCCCCTTTATTGCCTCCATTTGTCAAGGCCTGGAGGCCTGAATGGTGCCAGAGACCTTATACAAATGAAGAGCCTCCTCGCCTCTCCATCCCACTCTATCCCTCCATCTCTTTATCACTCTCTCCATCCCCAAGAGCAAACAGGTCTGACCCGGGGCAGTTCAGGGCAAACAGTGTCTCAACAAAGCAGTGGCAAAGTTGGGGGGTGTGGGCAGGTGGCTGATGTTCTCCCTGACACCTCCAAGGTCAGTTGTGCTAAATCTCACTGTGGCAGATGTATCTTACGTTGTGGCACCCACATCTTCTGCTCTCCCAAAAACGGACCCAGAGAGCCACATATTAAAACACATGCAAACAAAAAAAGCATCATGTGTTTGCTTAACCCTGTAGACGTCTAAAGCGGGAGACAGGTGTACAGTGGGAGATATTGTATGGCGCCAGAGTCTGTCCAGTGTGAGGCTGTCATCGGCACATGTGCTGCTGCCATCCCATAGTCTGCATACTGCAGATAAGAGCAGCCATTCAGCCAAGAAGCCATTCACTATAGTAATCTTTGTTTGCCTAGGCCAGAGACAGACCTGTAACGTACAGAGAAAGACATGGGAGGGGGCAGGGGCTCTTACAGGCAGGACAAAATACAAGGAAGAATGACAGAATGAAGGAAATGGAGTCGGTGCCATATGGAATCGAAGAACACAGGAGACCGTTTGTCTGTGTTACGTGTGTCTGCTGCCACACGTACCATATCAGATTATCGCAAAATTAGAATTAGAATAGAAACCAACTCAGACTTTCATAAAGCCATGCTATGGCTGACTAGTTCTGTGAGGAGTGTCTTCTTGTCATAGACACAATTACTGTCTAAAGGGCCACTTAACTGATTTTCTGACCTGAGTCATACTGTTCTGGCGTCAGGATGATGTGTAAAATGCAGACATATAGTATCAACACATTTTGTGCCTTAACAGTTTACCCCTTTTTAAACTTTAGTAAAATTCCATGACTTGTAATGTCAAAGGTGTCATCCTATGGAGAGCCCAGTTTTCAAATTTGGGAAATTGAGGCATTCATTTTGTTTTCTCACTAGGAATTGAAGAAAACATAGTTGATGTTGATGACACAGTGGAAAAAAGGGGTAGAATTACTTATTTAGGGCTCAAGTGTCTATTGAGCCTTTGTGCCTTTGGATCTATATTATAACAAACAGTGATATGAGTGTTATACATCATTTGATCTATCCAGAAATCATTAATTTATGTGTGGAGTGTCCAAAAGAACATGGAACATGTTCAATGATGAAAATGAAAATGTACCAAAAAGAAGCAGCTTTAGGGTGCTGTTGACAGTGATGCAATCAGCTACTAATCTGGCTCACCAATTGTTAACGGTGGTATGTAACAGACTACTTTGCTGTAGGAACCATCAGGTACAGGTGTGATACTACAACTGAAACTGAATAACCATGGTGCAGGGTCACTGTGACTGGAGTTTTATTCCGTTGCCCACATCACTGCAGAGGGAGTACCATTGTTTTTGATAACGACAGATTCTAAACTTTCTTCTGCTGTAGTGAGTGCTTTATTCGGCCATTGAATTAGGCTCACTTTTTTAATTTAGCATTGTTTAATAGAAGCCACATTTTTTCAAATTTGTAGGTAGCACAAATACTTTTTATTGCATTTTAATATTGTTCATGGTTGTTGCTTTTTTTTTTTCTTTCTTCGGCAAAAATAGATGAACATGCTCAACTTGGCATTTAGTTGATGACTGGCATGTGCAGTACCAAATGCCGTAAGAACTCATTAGGCTACTTGACTGTCAACAGGAAAATATTGTTTTGGATACCAAGCCCCCACCACAGTAATATCCTGGTTAATCCAATAAGGAAGTGACAAAAAGTGCAGTTCACAGAGTGTCCACTGGGTTTCATAATAAAGCAATTTCTCATTGACCCCCATGTTAAACTGGCTGTTTTCACAGCATCATAAAACCTATTTAAGGCCTGGAACAACAAACTATTGTAGTCTGTATGTTCAGGTCATAGCTCCATGACAGCACTGAGGGGGGTTATTTTTTTGTACCAGGCTAGTTTTTATTTTATTGGAGGTTAAAGTGTATGAATAATTAGGAGCGCAGCCTCTTCGCCTCAAAAGGTGTATGTCAACGAGATAGACGTATCTCCCTCCAGTCTGACATGATGGTGACTCCCGTAGGTGAGTATGATTGGATAGAGTTGAGAGAACGGACCGACGGAGATGCTATGTCCACTTTTTATACAGTCTATGTTCTGTACGCAGAATTAATCTACAATATTGATCTCTAATGATGGTAAAATGCTCCCTTGATTGATTTACTTTACTGTAGTACCCAATAGTAACCCCAAGTCTCCACGTCAACAGAGAGTTATTTAATGGAAATGATAAAGTAATGGACCAGCTCTTGCCTGTACAAAGGTGTGAAACAGGAACAAACTGCTTACACATTATAGCATGTGTCATCTGGCTTTAAGTTCATCCTTTCATGCGTCATCCATTGATGTCTGTTTTCCTTGATGGTCTGAGACATTGCGTCATATGCGCTTGTCTTTTCCATGAGTGACCAATCCTCAAGACCATTCAAAGTTCAAGTTCATCACCAGGATCCTGAAAAGTTCATGTCCAAGTGCACAAAACATAATGATGTTCTCACGGTCATAAAAAAGAGTGAGACACATTAATTTGTGTGTGAGCATGTCCTTGATATGGATACATCTAAAGTATTTAAAAATGTATTGATAAATAAGATAAAATACATGTATTTTACAGTAATTAGAATGATGTTCTCATTGTAGGGACACACTCAAAAGTAATGATATTAAAAAAAAAAAATGATGTAGACATATTTGTCTGTACTCATGGCACTTGATGACCAAAAATAAGTTTGTAAGGGCAACATTGTTTCTTTGTTTTTGCTTTCCAACTGTTTCTTAATGTTGTGAAGCCATATTCATTCACAAACCTGCAGATTTACTACATCTATTTCTGGATGTATTGTATAATGTTTATGCAAGTATGTAAGATTGTGTGTGTGTGTGTGCAAATGTGTTGTTGTATGTATTTGTATTCATGTGTGTTCGTGCTCCACCCGTCGGGGTGCCATGCCCCGGTGGAGAGGTCTTTGTTGTGAGCGTGGAGCTGTGCGTCAGACCTGTGGGAACAAGCCCAGCTTCTCTCTCCTCTCTCTCTCCCACGCTTTCACACTCATCCCATCCTGTGTACCTCTACTTCACCCCTGGTGATGGGGAGGTGGTGTGTAGCGAACACTGCTGTGGAAAAACTCACACACACATGTGTAAGGGTCATCAGACCCTGAGAAAAAGAATGTGCAAGTGATTGTATATGTGTATTTATGTGTTTGCATGGGTGTGCATCCGTGTGTGACTCTTTTTTTGCCTATTGACTCATTGTGGTATTCTGGTGGCTGTCGTCTAATAATGACACTGCTTAACATGAAGTAGACAGACGTATTGTTGGAAATGAATTCCATATACTGTAGAAAGCTGTTAGGAGCTGAATTTATAAAGATGGAGAGAAATTCATGTTGCCCACATTATCTCTCTATCTTCTGTTCACTTGATTTTGGATCTTCTCTGAGCTTGTTGTTACCAGTGAGTACAGCTCTATGTATATTTTATGTGTCTGGTGTCAACATCATGTAAATATTCAGAAATACCAAATATGTAATGCCGAGGGACACATGGTCTTCATAGCAATTTAGCATTATCCTGCAAGTGCTGAGATTGTCCATACTATGGCCTTTTCCATAGACTTCATCATGTCACAAATAAAGAATGCACTACCTTTGACTTCTCCTTTCTGATCACTGGCTCCAAGGTCATTTTTTGTTTTACATTTTTTTTCACAGTAGACCATAGACAGGATTCAAACTCAAGGTGAAGCGATCCAATGATCAAATAATCCTTAAGTCAAAGGGTCTAAACTAGTGCAGTACCCCGGCTTCAATGAAGTCTTGCCAGTGTCATATTTTTCTCCCAGTCTCAATCTGGCAGTACCCTGTGATCCCCATCCAGTGGGTGCCATCTGGCTGGCTGTGGCCCATCAAAGATCTCATTCGGGGGGTTAACCTAGCAGCAGCAGCAGAGTGACGGGAGTGGGTGTGAGGGGCAGAACCAGGCAGCCAGACCAGACCCAGGCCAGGGGGCTTTGAATCCCCTCACCCTAACCCACAGACAGGGGGTCTGGGCCAACCAACGAGAGTTAGAAAGAAAAAGAGAGTTAGATAGAAGGGCCTTTATCAACAAGCCCGAGTACAATTGTGATGTGCAGTGTGGGAGTTGGGGGAGTTAACTCTTTGTATAGATGAATGGATGAATAGGAGAGGAGGGCTGAAACACTAGCATCACCCCCTCCTCACTAACCCAGCCCCCAATGCTGGATCTCTGTATGTTTTAGGTCGGCCATCTCGGGGCCCCAGGGCCCCTCTCCATGGACAGACCGACAGATACCATCAATTACCAAGGCCAGCCCCTGGCCACCATATGGTCGGTGGCTGTATAGGAAAGGAGCCTGTTCACTTCACAGTACCAGCCCTGCATATGCTGCCGTTAAACTAGCAGAGATACTGTGTGTGTCACAAGTGTATGTGTGTGTGTTTTGTGCTGCGCTGGCATAGGTTTGGGTAGTGTTACAGGGTGGCCTATGTGTCAAGAGGTCAGGATTGCATTACAGGATTGAATTATACCTGTGTGTGTGTGTTTGAGTACTGTTGTAAATCTATCCGTGTGGGGACCTAATTAAGTTTTAGGCCTTAAAGTTAGCCATTTTTGTCCACCCTCAATGATTCAAAAATGTTTGAGTGTTTAGATTTAGTATAAGTTTAATTTTAGAATTAGGTAATTTGGAGGACAAGATCCACAGGCTTTGTTAAGTCCAAAAGTGCATTCTAAAGTTAAAAGCTTTCCATTGTCCCTGCACCAACCCAACCGTGTGCCATCTTCTTTGCGGTTTTGACTTACACACTTTGCATATTCAAGCACATTGTTGAGACACCCACACACACATATATATATATATATATATATATATATATATATATATATATATATGTATATACACACACACAGTATATGGTAACCATAAAAAAAAACATGTTGTGCTCAGCGCAGAATAGATGCTCAACGCCTCTTCACATTGCTGGGGTTTGTAGCATAATGTCAATGCTTCGGTGGTCACAACGCTACCAGGTATAATGCACTCAATTTAGTGGCCAATTTTGTGCATTAAGTTGTGCATATTGTTTTTCTCCATTGATTGAATTGATAGAATTTCAGTTGACAAAAGATTTTCTTTGGTTGACTACAGCCCTAGAATACAGCATAAGGTACATGTGATGTCTGTTAAAGCTTTCACCGTGGTTTCACGTTCATTGTACAGCACATGTATTGTGTGTTGAGCTGCATGGGAAGCGTGGCCTCAAACCGTGATGTTTCAGCTTTTGAGAGGCATGTACATTAGGTTTTCCATCGCAATTACATAATTGGTGCAATTGCAAGGTTTGCAGGTGCGTGCATGAGATTGCAATGACCTGCACAAGAACCACACAGTGGGCCTGACACAAATAGAAATTTAGTGGTTTCCCAGGGACAGTGTGTTCTTGCAGAAGGTAGTCACTTATACAGTGCCTATAGAAAGTCATAATACCCTTTTAAAATAGTCACAGTGTTTCCCATACATAGACCAATGTGTTGCGGTGCCACAAGTTGGTTTGTTTGCACCCGCCAGATGTTTTCAACCAACCCTAACTACAACTAGGACCTCAAGTATTAATATAAGGATGGCGCTATCTACTTTTGACTTTGTTTGTTTGTTCTCCGTCAGTTGTCTCATTCAACAGCGGTTCAAAGACGGCTTTGTCTGTCGGAAGTGAAAGAAGTTGTGTATCTTCATCCACTGATTTCCTGTCCTATGCGCTGTTAGTGACACAGGCTGGCAGCGGTGCAAGTTATTACATAGATCATTTCAGGAATAGCTCAGTAAAGTGTCTGAGTAGGTTACGGAGGCTAGTCTGTGTGTAAATGTATGTGAAGAGAAAGGCGGCGGATGAACTCCAAGCAGACAGCTGTAGCTGGTGATGGTCCGGGCAGAGAAGAAATTAGCAGTTAAGTTTAAGTAAATGTTTCATATTTCCTGACACTGGTTTGTTTCTGTAAACAGTAGGGCTATATTGATAATCTCACAATATGATGCGATACAATACGATACGATACGATACGACACGATACATGATATTCGGTCAAGATACAATATATATCAAGCGATTCAGCCAGCAATACGATTCGATTTGATATGGTACAATATGATTCGATGTGATACACTTTTCTGAAAGATTTTAAAGGGACTGTGAGTGCCTATTGAGTGATCCATTGACTGGAATTGAATTAATAAAAACTGAAAGAATCGATTACACAATATATGGCTCTGACTGGATAGCAGAGATGGTAACAAGTCACTTTTTGCAAGTCCAAGTCAATTCTCAAGTCTCTGAGGGGAAGTCCGAGTCAAGTCTCAAGTCTCTGAGGGAAGCAGCAAACCCATATCAAGTCTCTTATGGTTTTAATAAATAATAGAATAGAGTTGAAGTGCAACCGTATAATTACACAAAGTCCCAACTAATGACACTTTATAATCTAGTGTAAATAAAGAAAGTATGCTGCTCCCTTTACCTGAATTAATTACAGACACACCTGAAATTCCAGGTCTTGCTC
>NC_139832.1:17939485-17946985 GCF_963691815.1 Echiichthys vipera
ACAAAACCAGAATGCACACACAGACGTGCGTCGATGCACATACACACATGCACACATGCACACATGCACACATACACTACACAATGTACTACATAGAGGTTTGCACAAAGTATAATTAGTAAAAGCACCTAACAAAACATACGCACAGAGGCAGGAAGTGCAGCCAGTGGCTCCTGTTCGTCATGAGACCAGATCCTTTATGAATGTCCTTACTCCAATTCAGTGGATTTAGTGTGACAGACAGACTACCCCCTCCAGTGGAAGGGGCATCTGTAGTCCTGTGTGTGTGTGTGTGTGTGTGTGTGTGTGTGTGTGTGTGTGTGTGTGTGTGTGTGTGTGTGTGTGTGTGTGTGTGTGTGTGTGTGTGTGTGTGTGTGTGTGTGTGTGTGTGTGTGTGTGTGTGTGTGTAAAGCTTTATCCAGAATGTGTGTCCTCTTTAAGGAGTAGTGCTAAAAAAAGGAATGAGTATGGTAATTGATTTTTCAGGTCTTGTATCTCATAATAATAATAATGATTATGATGATGATGATGATGATGATGATGATAATAATGTTCTAGTGTAGTGTTTGTTTTGTTTTTGTTTTGCTTTTTAGTAGCTCGAATAGCCATTTTGAATACTGGAAAGAACAGGTAAAACATTTTCTCTTTAAACTGTTTGTGTGTCAACAACCTAAATCTCATTATGTTATATAATCTGACTCAATCTTTGTTTGTTGCTGTGCCCTTGGCCTTCATATGAAACACTGATATGAAGGTTTATTTGAACCCCAATCTGGTCATGATGGCTGAATCTCAAGATTGTGGATTGTCTTCAAGTCACCATGGACAGTCACTGCTGGTTGTCTCATAGTGTACAGGAATTCAGGAGGAAATTATCTCTGCCCGAATGTTTCAAATCAGCACAAATCTGAATGTTAAATAAAAGTTTTTATTATTATGTCCACAATTGTAATCTACAGCTTTTATCGAAATGTCTGTCAATATAAACTTGACTTGGCATAAGATGCAGCATTATTTATTCTCAGACTCATTATGATCATCATTATCCTTGTCTGGAGCATCTATGCTGTAATAACTGCCACCAGCGTTTCCGTTGTTATTGTAGACAATCCCTAACCAGTTCCAACCAGAGCTGATTGCTGCTTCGGTTGGTAGCTACAATAACTCTCCCACAGCCAGTGAGGTGGAAGCGGTGAATGTGGATCCGAAATCCCCACTTCCCCTCCTCATTCTCATACCACTTTCTCTCCCATTCCTGTTGTGGGGACAGAAAGGAATCCATCCGGTCACACGCTGTACCTAACCACGCAGTTAGGTTAAGGGAAGCGTTTATGGCTATGACCGTGCCAGATTGTTATCACTGGATAATCCCCTCTGCAAAGAGGCAATGACACACACCGGCCCTGTTATTCTGTGACACCGCAGATGATCTATTTACAGTAAATAAAAAATTTTGAATGTTAGTTAGAGCAGCTAACAACTAAATCCCCAAATATTCTAAGTGAAAAAGATATCACAGTGTATTCTTTCAATTACACCGTATGATTATGAGATCAGTGAGAATGGCTGAGAAGGAACCAAATAGCAGGGCGACATAGCATTTTAGGAAACACAATTGCAAGTCTGATTTGATGTAGCATGTAAATGCATCTGATAATGTATGTCTTGAGATTTTTCAGAGGTTAGAGTCTTGGCCTGACGAACAAGTAACAGGCCGGTATCAAAAGAACAGATAACCGGTTCCAATCCGTCAAATTGCTGTCTTAAAGTGTAACTCCGGCGAAATTGGACCCCTCAGTCTTTTTCGGCATGAATATACATCAAAAAAGTCATCGAGACAGTGTTTTGTTGATCACCTATTAACAGAGAAATCCCGGAGAGTCACTTGCAGCCAGACATGGCTAACACTGAGTAGCTCAGGGTGGAGCACTTAACCATCCAAAACTTTTTTTTAACCACTAATATTGCTCAAAATAGCACCAAACCTCTGAACTAGCATGATATGAGTCGCTACACATAAAACGAAGCACCAACAACTTAGTAGTTGAACCCTGAGTTTATTAAAAAAGACTGTTTCACAAGGCTGCAAGCCTTAGCAGCTCGCTCTGTTCATATTGACAGGCAGCCCAAACAAATCGACCAAAAGAGGCAGTGGGATCCAATTTCAATTCTCAGTCATAAAGAAGATACAGGTCGCAGTAATGAAGGCATACATAGTAAGCCACTCGCACCAAATCAGGCGTTGTGGAGATTGTTGCACGGTTATGCGGCTATGTGGGAGTTTGTGTTTTCATTCTGCTCCCCATGGTGTTAGCATTTAGCCATGCTGCTAGTATGCCAAGTCCTACGAAATATGGTTTGTCTGCATCAACAGATTAAAAAAAAGCACATTTGCTTTCAATAACTAACCAGGATGTGAGACCTATCATTACAGTAGTTTTTAAAATGGTGCATAAGGCCAAATAAAGTAACTATATGTGAAAAATAAAGTCACACTCCATTGTGTTTTGTCTAATTGCCAGTTACAAGTTTGGCTACTGCAGCATGACATCAAGTTGCATTTCTCCAAAAGTCAAAAAGCTGTTTTATGGCCTCCCCTGCTGTCTCCATCACTGTAGCCTTAACACACTAACCACATTCAAATGAATGAAGAACTTATTTTATACATATGGGCGATTGCATGTATGCATAAGCATGAATGCATGTAAGCTAACCACAAAGAAGAAGACCTGAGACATTGCTGTTGTATTGGAACTAAGATGTGAAAAATAGCCTCAGCTGGAGATGAGACAATGAGAGAGTTTAGTGCACCGTGGGCCCCATGGCAACAGACGGAGAAAGACGGATCCATATCATTGTCCATATCAACTGAGGCTCCCCTGGGTCTGTTGCTTTAAACAAATCCCTGCTCTTCCTATCTCAGTCACAACACTCCCACTGCTGCAGAGATGTGTGTGTGTGTGTGTGTGTGTGTGTGTGTGTGTGTGCGAGCGTGCGTGCATGCATGCATGCTTTCATGTGATCAATTTCTGGTGGCAGACAAAGACAAAGTCGGAGAGTTGGACTTATTATTGAGGGTCTGTGTTACTTCAGTTGAATGAAGTTTAAAATAACATTCCAGTTCATATCCATTGCATTTGTTTTGATCAGAACTTTATTGATACACTATTTTCATCTCATGTCATGACCTGTTTTATGACCCTTTCAACGTTTGTCATGTCATTTTCAAGAAATGATTAAAACATATATTTCTCTAAATGCTCATCTTCTATAACAGGGCCTCTAAATCTACTAACCAAAGGGTGCTTATAATGTTGCGGCTTATTAGCATCAAACTAAACTAGCATAAACGCTTCAGTTCCAATGCAAATTCCCTTTCCTGGGTCTTGCCCTGGGAGATTGTACTACGTGGCCCAAGTGAGCAAACCAAAGCGGAGCCACATATGTCTTGAATTTGGACATTAAAGCCGACTATTATGAGATTAAATCAGGGACTTGTGATATTCGGGTCAAATCTCAGCTCCCACCAGCCCCAGTCACGCAGAGAGAACTTTCAAACTGATCTTATGTCAAGTTTTTGCCAAAGCTTCACAATCAACCGCAATGCAAAGGAAGTGAATAAAGGTGTTTTGTCTTGAATTGTAGCTTGGAAAGATTTGGGCTATGGGGAAGATTCAGCGGATACTGCTTTTTAAACCGCAGGTTAAAAGGGTCATAGGCCTGAACATTGAGGGTTTCTACTGCCCTCTTATAGCACACATATACACACACGTATGCTTTTTCTCAGAGAAGCTTGAAAATCCAAGTATCCTTCTTTCGGCACACTAACCACAACACAAGGACTTTACTGGCAGGTAAATTAAACCATTTAATTGGATTTAAAGCAGAAATATGCCATTATGTGTGATAAATTATCATAAAACCAGGCCCAGAGCAGCATGGTGATATGGGATATTAATGTTGTTCTTTGCACCAACTCCCTCCTCTGATGAGCCTGGGCACTGTAAAAAAAAACAAAAAACGTTTTATTATGTGGTGTACACTATAACATTTACAATAAAAATCACAAGGATGGGATAGAAACCTGCAAAATGAACTGAAGAGAAAGAGATGAAATCTGAATAAGTAAGTGTGCTTATGTATTATTAAAGAAGTGTGTGTGAGTGTGTGTCTCATGTCTTATCCATGCATACCTCTCAAGTTGCCTTCCTTCCTGTACCAAACCTCCTGGTGCCTTTTTCATTTATTGGATATAGTGTGTGTGTGTGTGTGTGTGTGTGTGTGTGTGTGTGTGTGTGTGTGTGTGTGTGTGTGTGTGTGTGTGTGTGTGTGTGTGTGTGTGTGAGTGTGAGCTCCTCTGTCCCTGTCCTGTGGGTCTGTTAGGTGATGAATGAACTTCAGGCCCACTAGTGACAACTCGGCTCCTAATGACCAACTGGCTGACTGACTGGTCTTAATGGAGGACCTGCAGAGCTCTGGGAAGGAATGGTGCGCACACGCACACACACACACACACACACACACACACACACACACACACACACACACACACACACACACACACACACACACACACACACACACACACACACACACACACACACACACACACACACACACACACACACACACACACACACACACACACACACACACAGTGGGGTTAATGTATCCTTGCATTAAACCAAAGACACACGCAGAAACACACTGTTATGGTACACACACACTACATATACTCAAAGAGTGGGAATATATTTTTCTCTTCTCTCGCTGGTGAAAGAAACACATGACAGAAGTTGTTCCTACAGTATTTATCAGTGACACAGGTTATGATTGTATAATGCAACAAGCCCTTTTTTCCCCCTATGTCTATGTTTTCCTTTCCAGCTCTAAGTACTATTAGGCCCTTCCAAAGAAGTTGAAGCGGTACTCTGGGGTGGGGTGGACGGGGAAGGAAAAAGGAGAGAAGGCGCAAGATGGATTGAGGGAGAAGTAAAAGGAGAGACAGAAAGGAAGAGAGAGGAAAAAAGAGAAAGAAATAAACTGAGAACCAGAGTTCAGTCAGCCAGCTGGGTTCGGTCCAGTTGCCAGGGGTTCTGGAAAAAGAAGCCATCATCTGCAAACCATCATTTAATGTCCACACTTGGACCTGCTTTCAGCACCTGTCACCCATCCCGTCAGTGTGACAAACTCAAATAAACATCCAAAATTAATCAGACCATTACTACTAAACCCAACAGCTATCTTTCTATGGCTTTCCCTTTTAATGTTTCTAAAAAGAACCAGAACATCATTCCCAACAGAGCAGCTGTGGGATTTCTTTCCCCCTTTTCTAAGACTTTTTTTTTTCCATTTCTTCATTTATGTTTAATTGTTACGAGGCACATGTGTGTTCATACGCAAAGCTGTCAAAAGTTTGGGTGGGGTTTACAAGTCCTTTAGTCACGGTGCAATGAGAGAGGGCAGTGCGGTTGTTCTTTCATTGCTTTCTCCCAAGGTCTTTTTACGCTGAGATTCACTTTATCAGCCTACTCATTCTATTTAATGACAGTTATCTTTTGGTGCAGGCATGCTACAAGATTAACTTGGAATTAATTAAACTACTCAATTGTCTGTCTTGCCAAATGTACGCAAATGTGCCGCTTGTAATACGCATAGGATGAGGCCAACATGTTGCATGGTGTGAATGTAAGTTGAACACTGATTTTCAACACACTGTGATGGAGCTGGAAGTATCTCATGTAGTAGGCAAGCATGAAGCATATTCAAAAGTCACAGTAATGAAGTACCACACTTCATCATGATGTTTAACTAGTTGCATTCCATAATCAGGTCTTTAGTGTTCCTGATAGGAAAAAAAGATGTATTTTGGAACAAGAGTGTGTGATGATTTTTGTTGATAATATTGAATCTTATCAATAAGTTTTCTTGTTGTTGGTTGTCAGTCCACCGCTATGGACTTAAAATCTCAGCAACTATTGGACTGATTGGCATGCATTTTTATTGTACTTTTAACAATTGGACCTTAAAACAAATATAAAACACAGCTCTCAAGTATAACAGTTAGAGTTATACATTTGTATATAGTAAAATATACTGTACATAGAAGGGTGTAGTCTTATCATCAGTTTAACCAACAGAGAAATATTAAAGAAACAACAAAAAAGAATTTAAAGAAAAAAGTAAACGAGACTACTGAATAAGATAAAATAAAAGTAAATTAAAAAGGAAAAACTAGTAATGAAGATGCTGTTGTTCATATTTATTTATTTCAAATGCTGGTATGGTTGAAGTCATTTATAATAGCTGACCCTATTTCATATATCTTACCCTACTGCCTTTTTTGATGATAATTGTATTGTCTCTAAATCTAAATGTGTCATCACTTCTTTTATTCAATTTGCATGTGAAGGGGCTGTTGCCTGCTTCCAGTTAAGTGTGTGCCAGCAGTCTGACCACATTGCACTCCACACAGGATTGCCATGACATTTGCTACAGATCTCTTTTTAAAAGTCTAGTTTGAATGAACACAGAACGTGTTTTAATTAATTGGAACGTAACTCAAATAGCACAAGGCATCACACCTCTCAGATTTGTCAATTTATTAATAGTCATGCAGAGATGGTGTCTTATCCTTCAGTATACTCTAGTATTCTCATTGCAGTTGTATTACATGTGGTGTCATACAACTGCACTGTCTTGAGATTGTGCAAATTTTGAATTCAAACAGGTCATTACATTTCAAACAATTTTTTTCACTTTGAATAAAAATTTTAATTTCAAAATGTGGATGAATCCTAACGATTGTTTTAATGACGACACGAGAGGCAACCGCTCGTTCAAAACGACGATGGCGGCTCCTAAAGAGGTTAGCTTTTAGATTCTGCAATAGCATCTGTTTTATCAGAACTGGAGAGATTTTCTTCATCGAAAAACGAGAACAGCACTGAAGGCTTTTCTCAAGCATCGCCTTCTCAGATGGTTCTGTGTAACAAACCATCTGACGAGTCATGTTAGCGGCCACATGGTATGCACCCCAGCCACTAGGCCTCTGAGGTGGCTGCAAATCCTAATGACTTTTGTGATCAATTTATTTTATTTATTTATAACTAAATATCTGCAATGTTTATTCCCATCAGCCTTAACTGTATTTTGTGTTTAGTGCTAATTACTGAATATCGGCATCAAGCATGTCAACACACTAAAGGAAAGTAAACCTGCTAAACATTAGCATGTTGTGTCGGCATTTAACCCGACTGTGTCCAAGTAAAATCTTACCCACCTGGTAACTTGGCTAGCGCGCAAAATGATTTGCTATAGCCATTACATAAGGGCATGTTTTTTTAATTTTGGCGGCCAGCTCTCCTGACATGAGGGAGCTGCTCAGAAGGTGAGTTTGATGGTCTTCACATTTTTTCTAAAATGGAAGAGGATTTTTATTTAAAATCCATCCTTAATGTGGCTGACTTTGTTCTCATTGGACTCCTTCAGGTCTGACAA
>NC_139832.1:18596985-18639485 GCF_963691815.1 Echiichthys vipera
TATTGCTCTTTTCTCAGAAAAAAACACTTCCCTCATCTCCAATATGTGCTAATAAGGCAGGTTGCATCCAGTTGCCCTCTTTAACAACCAGAGGAAAGGTCAGCTTCGACAAACAGCTCGTTGGTGTATCTCCCCGTCACACTTGCAGAGCCAATGTGCTTCTGTACTGACTCCATGATCAGAAATCCACAAGCAACCAACCTTTTCACAGCCACTTCCTCTATGTCATTGCTGGTGTGTGGTTGGCTTAACATCCTTTTTTCTAATAACTTTACTCACAGTTAACCACAATCAGCTCTTAAAAATGCCCATTGTGGTATAATTTGAGGTAGCTGTTGCCATTAGTGCATTTTTGAAAAATACTGACTGCTGAATGAACATTTGTAATGACTTTTGACAGGAAGGAAGGACTAAGATGCAACACGTTTTCAATGAAATGTGTTTTGCCCCATTTACATGCAATATTAATCCATAGATATCAGGAATGCCACACAATTCACACATTTCCAAGTTGACCACAAAGTAAACAGCTGCATTCTTCGTATCAGTTCTATATTACAACAGACTGGGAGTGCCAACCAACCACTGTGAGGCCAAATTCCTTACCAGCAATCACAACTATCTCAAGCAGAATTACCAGAAATATCAAGATCATTATAGATGTAATACTACATCTGCATATTGCACCTTGCTATTGGGCTATACACTCAGTTCTTACTTTATTATTAGGTACAACAAGCTAAAATAAATGTCTAATACAACAACCCTGCATAAAAACATGACAGACATACGGTTTAGTACACATTTAAATAGCTACACTGATGTGTTGATACAACTTTAGTTTGTAGTGCTGTTGAAATACACTGCATAAACTAAGTGGTGTTTCTTGTATTTAGTCTACCCTTATTGATATAAATGGGGTGGCAAAATATTTGAAACCCCTAAATACTGCAAGTTACTGGTCTACTTTAATAACTTTAATACACAAAAGTATCTCAACATCTTAGCTCCTGTTAATGCATCTAGTTTAGACTTACAGGAAACCTGGATGTCAAGGCTACAACACAGTAATGAGAAATTCTCATTAAAGGTTTCTCTCTGGGAGGACCAGTCTCCTGCACTGTCAAAGATATTGGATAGCTTAGCAGATTCTTACCACACTTTCCTTTACACACAAAGCTGAGATGAGACAAAATTACACTTACTCAGGCTTAAATATGAACGGAGCGACAGGTTGAGGGGCCATGGTAGCTATACATTAGAGAAGGTTGCACAACAGAATGTCACTTTTCTAGACCTGCCTTGTGCCCACAGATCGCAAAACACCTCCATCCTGCACATGTCAACGAGCTGTGTGCAATTTTGTCATTGGGTGCATACAGAACTGCCTCCTCCATCTCAACTTCAAATCTGTCGTGGATATCTTTCTGCTGAAGGTGAGATATTGGCTACTGGCTTGTCACCAACAAGCTCTGCACTTGGATGTGCAATGTAAGCATCCATTACAGCAGGGCAAACATGAGCACAGCACCTTTAGAATCAAAACCATGTGGACCTTTGTGAATGCTTTCTATTATTTTGCATTTGAAGAATGTCTCCAAAAAAACAATTGAGCTTCACATCATACATAGTTTTTAAATCACTGCATTTAGAGATTTTGGAACAAGGTCACAGCATTTCTTGTTATTAATGGAGGTCAATTGGGCCTGTCTTTCAGTTCACCTTGAAAGCTATAACTAACCTTGTTGCAATGCTATTTTTTGCAAGACCGGTGATTTTGAAGTATTCTCTTGCAGCCACTGATCCACGAAACACCATCACCTTAGATGATGCAGCGTTCAGCACTTGACATTTCTACTGTTGACGTTGCCAGAAAAAAACTCACCAGAAAAAGGTGTTGGTGCCGTCGTCATAGACTTCACATTCCGTGTTCCTCCGATGCATGCTCTCCCTGGAAGTCTGCTTCACCACATTGGCTTTGATTTGTGTGCTCTTAACCGGACAGCCCGGCTCGACAGCACCGTTGTCAACCTGCTCGGCGGCGGATGTTGCGCACTTGCCGGTAACACTAATCGCGGCCACGCCGCTTTTCCTCGCGTCGGGCTTGGTCATGGCTCTGCCCTCAAACTGATCCCGGTGAGGTTTGGTTTTATCACTGGGCTCTGCTCCCGTGTACTGTCATCCACGTCAGCCCCACCCAAGTGACCGTCAGCATTCTAGGATGGCCGGAGGAAAGAGACGTTACAAAGACGATACTCGGGAGGAGAGAATAACCTGAAAATCACGTCCTATAGTTGTGCTGTAATCCGCTGACAGAGTACATTGAGACGTCTTCTCGAACACCGCCTACTTCTGTGAAACCATAAAAACTAGCGGGACAGGGCTGTCATGTGTCAGCAATGGCGACCACTGTCTGACATAAACCACTCCACGTAACGTCATTTAATTGATGGCGTTCAGGTGCTGAACAAAAATAAGTTCGTTAACTGCACCGCGATGAGCGCGAAGCCTTGACGTCACACAGACGTTAACTGTGTTGGTTATGTAGCAGGCTGGTTTTTTTACTATTTGACCTTGCTAACGAGGCCAAGTTAACAGACTATGTTGTAACAGTTACACGAGTTTTACGACGTAAACCTCTCATTTTTTACTCTTTACCATTTCTTTTTTAGAAAGTATCTTTACGTTAGCTATCCGAGCTGGTGTTTCCGTTCAATGAAGCTAACGTAACATGGTGTACCAGCGGGATTAACTACTGCCTGAAGTGCGGATAAAGCTACATAATTTACAAACGCTTGGAACCGTTTTGTTAGAAGAAAGAAAAACAATTTAGCTGTGAACTGTGGCACACTAAAAGCCTGGAGACTCACCCTGGCGTTTCAGACAAACAGCTCTAAACCGTAGACTGAGCACACTACTCTCCCCTAACTCGTCACGTGGGCACGGGGCTGTATTTTGAGTCAAGCTGACAGCAGCAGCCATGCCGTATCCGGTCTATTCCCTTCATAATAAAATGAAAAATAATAATTAACTATTTATATAGCACCTTTCAAAACACGGTTACAAAGTGCTTTAGAACCATAGAAATATTTAAAAAAAAAACAGTGTGAAATTAACTAAAAGTAGAAATAAGACAAAGGAAAACACAATAACAAGTTTAGGTGTCATACCAAATCCATCATATCACAGAATCAGCTTTAATGGCAAGTTAAGTGTAGAGAGAGACTTAGGGCCTACTCACACTGTCCTTCTGGCCGGGGCCAAAACCGTTTTTTCAGCTAAAGCCTAGTACCTTTAAGCAGTGTGAGTGCACCCGCTCCGTGCACAACTGCGGCCAGCGGGCCGTCCACGGCCCGCTTGAAAGAGGTGGGCTTTAGCGGAGCCGTTTGCACATGTACGAGCACGAGCGTGCGCACGTGTGCGAGCACAAGCACGAGCCCTACGGCAGTAGCGTTATGTCCGCCTGTTCGGACATGTAAATAGAAGGACGGACCATGCGCGGACATTTAACAACAACAACAATGGCGGTGAAAGGTTCATGTTGGTGTGATGCGGAGGTGGAGTGTTTACTGCAGATTTGGTCGGATGAAAATATTCAAAAACAGTCGACAAGACGCACAAAAACTCCGAGGTCTGTGGAAAGATTTGTAAACAAAGCCACACACACGCGATCAATGCGTGTGATGTGTTACGGCGTGATGGCGTATGGACAGCAAGAAGCATTGGCCGGCCCTGGCAGTGTGAGTACAAACAGGGCTGGGGCGCGGGGGGAGAGGGAGGAGGGACAAGTACCCTAAAGTCCGGGTCGCGGTCCGGGAGGACAGTGTGAGTACGCTCTTAGGGCCTACTCACACTGTCCTTCTGGCCGGGGCCAAAACCGTTTTTTCAGCTAAAGCCTAGTACCTTAAAGCAGTGAGAGTGCACCCGCTCCGCGCACAACTGCGGCCAGCGGGCCGCCCACGGCCCGCTTGAAAGAGGTGGGCTTTAGCGGAGCCGTTTGCACATGTACGACCACGAGCGTGCGCATGTGTGCGAGCATGAGCACGAGCCCTACGGCAGTAGCGTTATGTCCGCCTGTTCGGACATGTAAATAGAAGGATGGACCATGCGCGGACATTTAACAACAACAACAATGGCGGTGAAAGGTTCATGTTGGTGTGATGCAGAGGTGGAGTGTCTACTGCAGATTTGGTCGGATGAAAATATTCAAAAACAGTCGACAAGACGCACAAAAACTCCAAGGTCTGTGGAAAGATTTGTAAACAAAGCCACACACATGCGATCAATGTGTGTGACGTGTTACGGCGTGATGGCGTATGGACAGCAAGAAGCATTGGCCGGCCCTGGCAGTGTGAGTACAAACGGGGCTGGGGCGCGGGGGGGAGACAGTGTGAGTACGCTCTAAGAGCGCTCTTTAGACTTAGACTTCTCTCAATTGATCCCTTTGAAATTACTCCCGCAAGGAAATTGGATTTCAAGCAGCTTAAAGAACACTTGTGTAGAAAATAAGAAGGTATAAAAAGATACAGTATAAGATATACGATAAACTCTGAGCTAAATGCATATAGAAAGTAAAACAATATAGTAAACTATAACCTCTTAGTTAAATATAGAAGGTGAACAATAGTATACAATAAACTATTAGCTAAATAAAAAGTAGAGATACAAGTCAAATAAAATTCACAGGAATTAAATCATTGCACTTAGTTGGTGAACAAGTTGCAAAAGTTGTTGCACAAAAAGAACACATACAAGGAATTTAACTCCAGCTTTATTTTGCTCTCAGTGTACATACACAGAAATAGTCATACAGCTAAAAACAAGGATAATAAATTAAACAAAGGTAAATATACTGTAAACAGTTGACTATGCTTTACATTTAAGTGTATTTTTTTTTTTAAACCAGGACAATACAATGGTAAACATGACATAAAGTGACAATGGTGAAGAGTGCAAAGGGTGCTGGAATAAATATGGAATTATTAATGTAACAGGTTGCTTTATATATATGAAGTAGGTGGATGTGACAGTATAGGAAGGAAAGTACATTTTTAAAAGGTGGGTTTTTAAAAGACAGGCCAGAGTTTGCAACCCTGATCTCTTCAGGCAGGTCATTCTTAAGTCTTTGGTTTCCTGACTGCAAATGCATGATCACCTTCAGCATGAACCTGGACCTCGGAAAGATCAACAATATGCATCTGAGGGTCTCAGGGTGCCGGGGGGGACATAGGGCAATAGGAGGTCTGATATACTGTATAACTTAGGGCAAGATCTCTCAGGGCGTTGCAAGTAATCAAAATCAATGAAATAATCAAATCAATTCTAAACTCAACAGATGATAGTAAGCAAAGACCAGTGTAATGTGGTCCTGTATCCTGGCCTGTGTCAAGATCCTGGCATTCTTAAGTCACTCATAGTCTGAATGAAGATAATTTTATTTTGAAATCACCATGTTTAACTCGGAAGTCTAACTTCTGTTACCTTTCGCCACTTTGTCTCACTGACAGTGTGACCTATCTGGCGGGTTTAGCTGAGGATCATCCGTTTATACGCTTTGTTGTTGGTGAGTTAATGTTAAAGTTTTGAAATCACACAGTCACAGTAGAACATACAAGTAACTCCACAACAGTTCGCCGCTCAATGGGTTAAACTGCTAAAAGTGTTTGATCAAAAACATGTGTTAACATGGTTTGGGTAATTTGTCTGTCGTCACTTCCGTTTAGCATACCCCTCAGCAGGCATTATTATGATTTCCTATGATGACCAATACAATCAGATTTAAGAAATAAAAATGAAAAATCAATCAATATTTGTTTTCAAATGTTTTCATTCATCTTCAACCGCTTGTCCCTGTCGGGGTCGCGGGGGGCTGGAGCCGATCCCAGCTGAAGTAAATCAATTGAATATGTATAGTGTGTAATACATTATTATGATGAGATAGGTTGTTAACTAGTTGAGTTAACTAGTTGCTTTTGATTATCACAAACAGAGGATAGTAGTCAACTAAGTTGTGCATTGCAGTCGCCCTCGTGATGTAGCATGAAATGAATTATTGCCCATTCCTAAAGGTATTATTGGTTAGGCCTAGGCTATTAAACCCTCTGCATTTTTTGCTTGAAAATCCATGTTTAGAAATCTAAGGATTCAAAGACTTGTTGCCTTTAAAGTAATGTAGATGATGCATAAGATCTCATCTCTGTCAGTGGTGCAGCTTTCTGTTCTTCAACAACTGTGAGTGAAGTTTTGTTTAATCATTCTTGAGCCATCTTTGCTTGGACTTCACCACAAAGTTTGGTTTATCAAAGATACATTCAGAAGAATTTCCTCAAGACTTAATTTTCCAGCTGGGAAAATCCCTCAGCTGATAACACATGCTAAAACCACCATTGATTTCTCTTGTGTAACCAGAGAGAGACTTTTATGGAGGCCAGAGGTAATTACTTCACAAAATTTGGTTTTACATTCCACAATCATAACCTATGAACGATCGATCAAACAAGCAGTGTGGTATAGTAGTTACATAAAATAACATTATAATAAACATTTTTTACACTTGATGTCTTCTTTGCAGATTGTTTTGTTTTGAGTAGCTGAGTTTATTTGAGGAAAATGTGTGTGTGTGTGTGTGTGTGTGTGTGTGTGTGTGTGTGTGTGTGTGTGTGTGTGTGTGTGTGTGTGTGTGCGTGCGTGCGTGCGTGCGTGCGTGTGTGTGTGTGTGTGTGCGCGTGCGTGTGTGTGACATTGTACTAGCCGCAGCCAAAGGCAACATTCTCTCTAGTCAGGATGAGGCTCACTGAGACCTGAGAACCATAACGGCCACTGCAGATCATAAACTGTGAAATTTTGTTATTGTAATGGTCGATGAATGGCCTGTAGCCCAAGGCTTTTAATATTTGTCTAAACTCAGTTTATAATGTGTGACTGTATGGAAAATAAAACACTTACCATTCAAATACAAAAAAGCTTGAGTGATGCTGCTCCTTTGAAGACATGTATTGTCTCTCATATTGTTTTCATATACTGACAATCTGTGTGATCCAGAACACAACTTGTAGGTCTTTAAATCCCATCATTACAAAGACATTTAAAAACTACAATGCCAACAATACAAATTTGCCTTTAACTATATGCAGCTAAAATAATGGAGAGGAGAGGCAGAGGTCAAATGTAGCTCAAGAGTCAGCAGGACAAAAGCATCATTCTTCAAAGAAACGGCACAAATCACAAACAGTCCAGCTGCCTTCCTTCATTTATTTAAATGTATTTAATTTAAACACAAATGTGTTTAAAGGACTGCACACAGATTTATGAATAGATTGGAAAATGGACTAACCAGTGTATAGAGGTGTTTGTTAGAGAGAAGGGTTAACTTTATAACATGGTGCTCTTTTCATACCAAAGAAGAACAAATTATTTATTATTTTTTCTTTCTTTTTTTGTTGATGTAATATAGCAACGTAGCTTTCTGTTCTATTGTTGGTAAGAAAAACATCACTAGTAAATAAAAGCAATGGCGCTAACAGCTGCCATCTATCAGCAAATCTTCAAATTTTGCTTTTTTAAAAACAACACAGGAATCCACAAAGTTGGTCTGTGTTATAACTAATACATCTAGAACATGCTTTAAATCAAATCAAAGAGGGTACACAGAGCTGTAGTTACACAGCTTTAGTTAAATAAAATCAATTATATCTTCATTTGATCAGTTACACATGGGGATATATTGGAGATGTCACCATAAGAATGTAGTTTCTGTTTTCGTAAGTGAAGTTTTATCAAACAGGAATGAAACAACAATGAGTAGCTCACTGCTGTTAAAAGAAATGTTTCTGAAAAGGTTTGATGAGCTTAAACAGCCATCATTTGGCTGAGTGGATCGTTAGGTAGGAAACAGTGGCTAACTCATCCAGGAAATCACTCCAGCCGGGTGTGTCAAACAATGGCCAACTTCAAGCATATTAAAGGCAGCATGCAGAGAAAACGGTTTTATAGGTATGGCATGTGGTGCCGATGCCTGCAGCCCCTGTGCAACATCAAAGGGATGCGTTTATCAAGGAGAGTGATCAAGGTGAGGGTGAGAAATGGTCTTTACAGGTAAAAAACGAAACAAAAACAAGCATCCAACCCTAGCAGCGATACTACAAATGTGGCTGTGTTTTACCAGCAGAAGAGAAAAACATTGTATGGTATGATATATATTCCTAGATAGAATGGCATTTTTCATATTCATATATACCAAATAAACTATACATGTGTACAATAATGGGACCAATCGAAATAAAACACCAAATTGAATAAAAATAAGTACTGTTCCATTCAGAAAGTACAGAGCTTCAACAGAAAGTTTAATCCTTACTTTACCTACAAACTTTTTCTTGTGTCAAGGTCTAGCAAGTCATTTATTGGATCTTTGTCAGAAGCTCTCGCACATCACCTTCAAATACTGTTGTCTGCTATGTTCATATGCATCTTAAGAGCTTGGGTCTTTTTTAACTTTGCATTTAGCCCTTGGGGTATTTCCATTTCTGTCAAAGAACAAGTTAAGCCAGTGGAGGTATGTGTGCATGTGTGTGCATGTGTGTGATAAAAGAATCATACTGCTGCATTAGTCAGAGAGAATCAGGCCGGAGGACATCACACTAGTTTACTGACCGCATATCTGCTACTCTGATGAAAGCTGTGAGCTAATCCTTTACTTTGGAAAATAATGAACACAGAGTTTCTCTTAATGGCCATTGCCTTTAAAACATTAGCTGGTATTATGTTTGAAAGGACGCCTGAGGAACGGGAGTCTTTTTCCAACATGTCAGAGTGACCGGATTGAAACTGAGTAACAAGATGTAACGATATAAGATCCTTTTCTGTTCGGGGACAGCACTTCTGTTCAGACTGATTCCCCCTGGGATTATTAAAGTATTTCTGATTCTGATTCTGATGGACTGATGAACTGGTTATTCGCCATGGCCTGTAATCCACTTTATTATTTACAATTAATAAGACAAAAGTGAGATTTTTCTAATAACTGGTGGGATAAAATTTGCTTCAGCATACATACTGTATATTGCTTTAAAACTAGCAAATAAAAAAAATCCAGATACCTTTCACCGCTAGAGGGAGCCAACAAACAACTAATGGATAAATCTACCTCCCTTAATCACAGAGAGGGAATGTTTGGTCTCATGTTTATGATCAGGGCCAAAATAGTGGTCATGAGTATATTATCAAATGATCTTTAAAAATACTTTCAATATTAATTATTGATCACTAATAAGAGTTTTCCTTTTGTGTTTTTCCACTTGTCAATCAAGGTGACTCTCATATGACATCATGGTGTCACAAGTAGGTTGTAAAAAAATGTCACATGTGTAGAAAAGTGTAGATGAAAGAATAGAAGCTTAAAACAAGAAACCAACTCCCATTAAATGACTCAATGTGCACATAAAAATATGAGGTAGAATAGATGCATTGCGACTTTATTGATCAAGAACTCATTCAACATCGCAGCATAACATTGTGTTGCATTTGCTCGTTTAACAAGCTCACGGTGCAGTAGCAGTTGTATGCCACTTTGGGTCGCTATTGGTCTATTACCAACTGTTGGGCGTTGCCTGTCTGTCCTTACTGGAGGACAACAGACTGCAGACTCTGCAGAAATTACGCACTCAACAGTATTAATTATATTTTTCTAACATCAAGGGAAGGTATAGTATGTCGCCCCACAATCAACCGAATGTATCTAAACATTCTACTAAATAATGATACATAAACCAATACTGAATAAGTAATGCCTCAAATTCTAAACAATACGTATCATTCACGCGCACGTTAGTGGTGATAACATGGCTATGACGTGGCTGCAGTGATTTATCCCTTTGTGCAAAACCTCGCTGATTTTCAACCTTCACTTTTTTTTTTTTTTTTACTGTTTATTGATATGACATATTTTTTCTTGCTTTGATGAAAGAACAGAAAATTTCTCAACTGGGCTGAAAACATTTGTTTTTTTTATGACAATGCCTTGTCTTAATTCTGCGTAATGTGCGTAAAACCAAAGCAGCTCTCCTTGTAGACTGCTGAGAGAGTATGACCCGAGGAGCTCGCAGTGTTGGGACAGGAGAGTGCATGAAGACTACTGTCTGGAGAAACGAGAGAATGCAACCAGCGAGATTACGTTTCCTTTAATTGCGTTTGTATCAGCATATTATTAAAACAATCCAACAATCAAAAGTATTAAAATGGCCTAATAACCATTTAGTACTTTCACGTAAGACGATCGATTCCATATTAGTCCATTATTGAAGGCTACATGGAGCAGCAGTAGTGCGGAAGGAGGAAAATAAAATCCGATGCACAACCACAAACTGCTTGTGTGAGCACCCAAAGGTAATTCAGCAATGAAGCTCCATCTGTTTGACGCTGACATCGAGAAAGTCACCTCATATAAACTCAATGTTATCAAAAGGTTGACGGTCGCTCCGAAAGAGAAAACACAGCGCTGCGCTCTGCGCAAAGCCAAACGGGTACGGTGGGTCGATGGGAAATCAGGGTGGGGGTTGTGTGTGTTTTTGGAGAGGGTTGGACTTACGGCAACCAATGAGAAAGTCTCCCGAGGTGGTTGCTCTGAATGAGGAGTTGTTGGTAGGTTATATACTCCACGTCTCACTGAAAAGGTACATTTAAACATAGCTGTGTTGTGGATAGAGACGGGCGAGAGGAGACCCACACACACACTTTCGGCACAAAAACGACAACAACAATAGCACCTGATAGCTCTTATCAGGGTTCAGCCAAATAAGGCATCTTATTTTGTGTTTTTGAGCTTTTGTTGGGAAGTCTTTGGAGATGTCCAACGTTCAGTTATCAAGCAGTGCGCTGGAGAGGCTGGTGGCCAGGAGGACCTTCCCTCTCCACAGACGCACAAGCGTCTGCCGAAACCTCTTCGGACCGGTGGATCACGACGAACTAAACCAGGAGATGAAAACCAAGCTGAGGGAAATTTCCGAACGGGACCAACAGAGATGGAACTTTAATTTCGAAGCCAACATCCCGCTGGATGGGGATTACGAGTGGCAAGAGGTGCCCGTGGAAACGACCCCGGTGTTTTATCAGGACTCTGTACAGAACGGCAGGACCAGGGTGCCTGAGACACCCGTCAAGCAGAGGCCCTCATCGGACTCTGATCACACAGAGACCTCTGAAATGGATGTACTGGAGCGCTTGGCCGTGCCCGAGAGCAGCAGCACTCCCTGCCCGGTGGAGGTCAACCAGGAGAACCGCACAGACAAGCTCAACTCAGGGAAGTCGTCTCACAGACACGTCCCGTGTGTTAGACGCAAGAGAACGGCCACTACTGACAACAACACACACATCACAGGTAAATAACACGACATTTGAAATCTCGCGTTTAGGATGCTTGTGCTCTGGTCTTCAGGGCTGCGCCCAGTATCCAAGTCGGCCTCTTGTCTGTCGCTCTCCTCCGTGCGTATTTTAGATCAAGTGGACTCATGTGAACTAACTGCTACGTTCTCGTTCCCACAGACTTCTTCGTGAAACGAAAGAAGGTTGCAGATAAAAAATCCGACATGAGCGCTTGTCACCACTCCATGTCTCCAATCCAGGTGGAACAAACTCCACGAAAGAGGATCCGTTGAAGGTATGTGTATACCCTATTTATCGTGTTTCCCAAAAGTGTCCAAACTGTGTCAAATCCTTACATGTACTTTTAAATGACTGTTCTGCTTTGTTACACATAATAAGATAACGCAATAATTTTGTAAGAGTTGTTTTTAGGCTAATGGCTGTCATATTATCAGTTATTTCTGTATTTTTTTCCTGCGTTAATTGGAAATGATTACGTGAGCCGTCTTATCTGGGAAGGGAAGGGATGGGGGTGGGGGGGGCGGTGTGGTGGCGAAATCGCAGTAGTAGTGATAGTAGTAGCTGTAGTAACACCAGAGGCTGGGGGAGGGGATGTGCGTCACGATGTGGCGGGAAAAGGCTCGGGTAAAGGGTGACGCCTGCAGCTGAGGTTACATCTCCTGTTTCCTCAAAGCTGACTCGCGTTTCTCCGGAGAGACTGTTCTTCAGAAAAACTCATGTGTTTTATTCCTTCCTCCTCAGGTGTTTTTTTTGCACTATTTGCCTGCGCATTATGAGGGTGTTTCTCTCTGCTACATAAACGCCAGAGACGAGGACACGGGGCACGGTGTGGCGGCGGAAAGAAGCCCGACACGGCTGGCTGTTTTCGGCTTGGTGCGCCCTGGCGGAGCGCAGCCTGAGCACCGGAGCAGACTCTCAGGACTGAACGGTTTGGGGGGTGGGGGGGGAAGGGGGAAGAGAGGACATTTCGCCGAATGACTTCTGTCCAGTACAAATGTAGCATTCATTGTTGCTTTGCATACAGCCACTCGACAGTGTTAAATGTTTTAACATCTGTGCAATCTTAATTTACTTAAAAAGAATTGTCTACACTGGCCAAAAGTGTACAGCTTTATAGAGACAATACAGCCTATAAATGTTTATTTCTGTTCTGTTTTTTTCTGTAAATGTATATTTTAAGACTATTTTAACTTATAATTTATTTATGTTTCTTTATATTTGTCGAATGCCTTGTTAATTTAGCCAAAGGGCATATTCTTATTTTATTTTATTTTATTATTTCCATTTGTTATTGTGATGTTTTGCAATCATGTAGCTTACCCATCGTAGTCCACACTTGAAAAAAATAGGTTTCTTTGTGTTTCTGAGCCGTTTTCCTTTTGTGTGTTTCCATACAAGTGCCCTAATTATGTCTTGTAAAAGATGAGAATAAACATATTTTTCACTTCAACTTCAAAGCAGATTTGCTCCAGTGTTTTGTCCGGTTTTGACTGTTATGAAACTGAATGTGAGTCAATTTCACTCTTGAAACTGAAACTGAGAAAGGGGGCTTTGTGTTGTCTGGTTTCAGCCTCTTACGTTATAAATTTAGAAAAATAATTACAGGAGCAACCCATTTTATTGTAGCCTACATTTAATGAAAGCTGCCCTCGTCTTAATAAAAACAACTTATTAAGATAAATAAGGAGGCCATTCATTGTTTCACACACGTAGCCTATTGCACCAAAGCAAGCACAATAAACACCGTGAAAGTCTTGTGGCAGACATTTGTGACTCCACCTCCCTCGGGAGGGGGCGCAGGTACTTTTCACTGAGCTCCGCCCGTATCTGTCTGCCTCTGTGGGCTCATATACCTTGCGGGGGGAAAACGCATTCAGACGTGCAGCCTTGGGCCGCATGGCAGCTGCGCGATATAGGCTGGGATTTAAAGGCCCTTTCGCCCCTCTAAAGAAGCAGCAGCTGCCTTTGGATCCCCGCTTTGTCCGCCACGAAGACACCCCCACATCCAACCCGCACTCAACAAGCCCTCTAAAGACCCACTCACACACACTGTTTACCCCACCGTGGATACACCGGGCGTGGAGGCCACCTGCCAGAACTGGAAAAAGAAAACTACTAGTCTTTGTAATTGTTCTCGTCTTTTGAAAAAAAACACAACAAAAACAAACCATTCAACAGGTCATTCTTGCAAGTTTACCCTAAATTGAAAGAAGCCAAATGCAGCAGTGAGCGAGTGAATGCGCACCGGGACTGGTGTCCGGAGCGCCTGTCAGTGCGCAGGGAAACAACGGCACATTTCATAATTTTTCCATAAGTTTCTCCATTTGTTGGAATCGCTTTGACTATCTGACATGAATGTTTTGATGAAAATGGAGACTTTTGATGGCCAGAGTGACTTTGTCAGCTCTATGCAGCCATAAGCTCTGACGGGCTTGTTCTGATTTCCAACACAAAGCGCTCTCCGGCTCCATTCTTTCCTTTTTGTTGCCATATGGCAAATCCATGTAGACATAGCCAAGACCCATTCAGTCAGCCGCAGAATGTCCTGCATCAGAGAACAAAAGACACTTTGTCTGGCCGCTCTATTGATACGAATGGACGGAAAAAAATATTATAATTAATCTATGGCTATATCCAGCTAATTAACGCCCATATGCCCACGGGGAGCTGCGAGGCCATTCAGTGTAGTTTTAAATTCTCAATAGTTTACATGTTAAAGACAACAGCTGTTCATGTGTTACTTTAATGAAGTCCCCTCTATGTTGGAGACTGGACACATTCAAGGGCTCAAGTCCCCCCTCAGAGTTAAAGGGGTCATCTTCCTTTATTTGTCTCTACAGCTGTGCAACTATATAAAATTTGTCACAATAAATAGAATTTTAAATCGCATTCGTTTTCTCAAAAAGGTATTGAATTTGAGCAAATGCAGGAGAGGTCATAGGTTAAGGCCTGAAATCCAACTCAGCAAGCTTCTCTTTAAAGAGGAAAAAACAATGTAGTTGTATTTTAAATCATTTTAATCAGACTGTCCATGCATAATAAGTGAGATTTGTCACAAAGAATAGAGAGCTTCTATGCCAAGGCATTAATACAGTATTTTGTGACCCGACTCACTCTTACAGTTTAAATAGATCCCATGTTGCATGACAATTATAACTCAATTCAGCCCTGCTATGTATGATGGACATAAAGGAAAGAGATGACAGCTAACATACAGACCTCATTAACAAGGCCACAACAATAGAATGTTATTAAAAAAGCAGCTGCTGATGGAGAGACACAGCCTTATGAGCCCTTCAACTTCCCATCTGACCAATAACTCATTTGTATTAGTCATCAATAAAATCGCAATCAAATGTTATTTGCTTTAATCAGTTTAGTTATATTATACTAAACCTATAAGCATATATGTAGAAAATACTGAGTTATGCTGTTTTCAGTGACATCATATAAATGGAGAAGATCTTTTAGTCTGTGATCACCCTGGAAAAACACATGGATGTGAATATCAGTGAAGCAATATTGTAAAACTGTATAAGAGGACTCCTTTCAGTTAAGAGCTATATTACAAGATTTATAAAACGTGTATCCCATTCTCAAAAATGGGACAGTTAGGAAAACAGCTTCTTTTTGTATCATTTATTTGGAAATCGAGTGATAAAACCTTGGATTGCCAAAAGGGAACGAATAAATGAATATAGCCTATACAGAAGTCCTAAATCCGGGTATATTCGATTTTTTTTTACCGGTGAAATTGTGATGAATAATGTTAAATATCTCGATCAAATGAAACTAACGCAGGCACAGCGCGTCTGGTGCACCTTTTCAGACTTTGTTAATTCTAATTAATCACAAAGATTCAGTAAAATGCGACACTGGATCCCCCAAAATGTTGCTCTTTTATGGGCCTGAAGTGGTAAAGGATTCAGATGCTGCCATAGTGACATCGCTCATACAGTGGTTTGAAGGCTTCATGCAAATGTAACAACTAAAAATATAATTCTTGGGGGAAAAGGCCCTCAAATCGCGTTTTCCCCTTAAAACACACAATTAACGGGACAGTTTGCAAAGCTGCAATTAAATATAGAAAGGAGGAAAATCAGCCGATGGGAATTAGCATTTTCCATGACCATCTGGCATCAGCGCAGGCGACAGGGAACAAAGGCGAGCTGGATGGAGAGGAGAGGCGAGTGTGCCATCGCATTGACCTGCAAATGAGGCTTTGTCACCGAGTTAAAGCTCCCTGACCCCCTTTACCCCCTCACCAAAAAAAAATACCTTTTTTTAAATAGCGTAACGAATGGAGGCCCGAATTCAGGTCCGGGTGTGTTTAGGAGCTGCAGATCAAAACAACCAAGGCATTATTTAATAAACAATCTAATCATACCGGTCTTCAATCATATTTTCAAATCAAACAAGTTTCAATATCAATTCCATAGATTCCAGTGAGTTATTAAAGTGAAATAAGGAATAATGCAGTCGATTATTCGCCCTGGCTATGATTTTCAGTTGTTTTAATGAATGAAATAACACAAATGAGTGAAAAATAAACTGAATGTAGATATTTTACTGAAAACTGGGACGCAAGGGCTTGTTGAGCCTTGGGAACTTTATGGGCCTCTTTGATTTTTCTTTGACGCTTCTCTTGCAGAAGCATCGCTTTACCTCACGAACAATACAGATAATAAAGTAAAATTCAGATAAATGGAGATAGTTCATCACAATTCTGAAGTTTTACCTCTAGGTTTCTCTATCCCCCTCTTTCTCTTGACGTTTGCATCCTGGGATCTTTAGTGCGATGACATTAAAGTGTGTGTGTGTGCGTGTGTGTGTGTTTGTGTGTGTGCGCGCGCGTGTGTGCAGAGGGTGTTTTGATGTGTGTGTGAACACCTGTGACGGCCCCCCCAGTCACCCCACCCCATCCACTCTACTAGTGAAGTGGGCAGACAGAGGCCCACGTGTTTGCATAAAGGTGATTGTATCCGGAGGAGGGATCTTCTGTGTTTGTGTGTGTGTGTGTGTGTGTGTGTGTGTGTGTGTGTGTGTGTGTGTGTGTGTGTGTGTGTGTGTGTGTGTGTGTGTGTGTGTGTGTGTGTGTGTGTGTGTGTGTGTGTGTGTGTGTGTGTGTGTGTGTGTTTGTGTGTGTGTGTGTGTGTGTGTGCCTTATTGGAACATTACAGGAAATTAATATCAAGAAACAACATAGTGACATTAAAACGCATTACAATAAATAACACATACACCCTCTGTTGAGCGAATTTCTTTAATTTAGTCCTAAATATTTATTATTAGACACGAGTAGTAGTGAACATTGTGATTATACACACTCATGAGGATATGAAATATTTCTAATGTTAATAGTCTACCAATGTTGATAATAAATACTATAGGTACAATGAGGCCAAAGCAAAGCTTCAGTGCTAATCACTATTAACACTTTATATGATTACAAAATGGCCTTTAACTTATATTATATACATTTTGTAGGTCAGCTTATTTTCGTTTTCGGTTCTTGTAGACGCAGACGTCCCAAATGTTTGTTTTTTTCTTTTTCCCCACTCCTGGGCCTTTTTCTCTTTACATCCACTCAGTATTCATGTCTGTGGATAACAAAGAGCACGGCTCAATCCACGCAGGAGGCGGTGTGACAGGGAACTCGTGGCAGCTTTTCAAATATCTTCTTTCTGTCTCCTCCTTTTCTTTGCATCGCGACTTTGGTCTCGGTTGGAAAGGAGGGGGGTTAATCAGCCTCCCACCTCAATCTCTAATTCACTTTGCTCTCCCCACGCATCAAGGGGATCGGGTTTAACACTGCTCAGAAGAAAAGCAGATACTTTACAATGTTTCACAACGTGATGGGGGGATCAGCTTAATGTCTAGTCTGGGCTGTATATCTGCACTGAAAAAAATGCAGAGCCATTAGAAGTAGTTAGTTTAAACATAAGTGGCTGTTGTTTTTTTAGGGGAGGTGGTTTAAAGTACATTTTAAATAGTATTTAAAATATTTTCTGGCATTGTAAATGCAGGGCATTTGATACACAATATGTGGAAGCTTTATAACCCTTTGGCCAAACTGTTTGTTTCATTCCAGCAGGACAATGACTGTAGGCTTTGCATTTGGACAAACTCAATATTGACCTGCAATTTTGAAGAGGCTTGCATTAATTTGGCTAAAAAAATACAAAAAAATTAACCAGTAATTTGGTCCAATATTGACCGTAAACTAATTTGTTTAAACTGGCATATTATAATCCATTTCTTGGTGTTCTCAGATGTTCTGACTCTCCCACTAATGCCTGACAACTTCCCACAATAAGAAAAATAAGATGCAACACTTAACTAATTGACTTAAGTCAGACATTTTTTCCAATTAAAGGGCCGTTTTCTGCCTTAAGAGGTGAAGAGGTCACGCTATTGATTTTTGCGCCAACAGCCCTAAATTCCACCATTCTCATTCCTCCACAGAAACATCCGAAATGTCAAAAATGTTTTCTCATGTCCAACAGTGCTAATCCTCTTTTTTGATAATTGACACTGTCAAATGCATGGCAAGTCTAAGATAAGCAAGATGGTGTTCACTTTGTTTTGGAGTGAATGCTTCACACACACACATACACACACACACACACACACACACACACACACAAACACACACACACACACACACACACACACACACACACACACACACACACATGCACACATCATTGTACTTGCACAGCTAAATTTAATGCAACCATCAACAATCTTATAAATCAAGATGTTTGCTGTGAAAAAGGATTATAGCAGTGGTTTCCAATATGGGGGTGCGACCCATAGGGGGGCCTTGAGTTATAAAAGAGGGGGAGTGGCGAGGCTACATATATATGATGCATGGTTGCCTGCATGCTGGGGGGGGGGGGGGTGTTATTTGTATCGGGGGGGGGGGGCTGCAGAAAAGAAAAGGTTTAAGGACCGCTGGTCTATAGGATTGTGATCACTGTATTATTGAAGGCTACTTTACTTTAATCTACACATTTTTTACACCCTATCCGTATTAAAGGTTTTTTAAAGGCAATTTTTAACAGTATGTCCATGGGAAAAGCGATAACTTATAGTTAATTAAAGTATAAGTGAAATGTCAACATGTCAAAAAGTCAACACACATTTTTTCACCCAACTCTCTATCACTTAACAAACAACATCAGTTGAAGTACATGGTCATGTATGTTTACAAGTGTTCAATCTGCCAATGTCCTTGAGAAAGACACTGATTCCTGTTTGATTGATCCTACAGCTGACCCTGAGCTGCAGTTTGTGTGTGTGTGTGTGTGTGTGTGTGTGTGTGTTTACGAGTCTTAAATTCCCACAGGTGTCACACACCAGTGCATCCAGTGATTCCATGTGCTAACTGAATGCATTAACAACAGGGTAATTTCAGTCGAACAGAAAGTTCGAAAATTTTAAAACAGGGGTTTTTGAATGTGTAAAAACCTGTCCCATGTAAAGTCCTGATAACTCCTCTTAATTATCAGCTAGCAGTTATGTAAAAGTTTAATATCATAACAGCAACAACAAGTAACAAATAACATCCTTTGGCTTCAGAATTATATAGTATTATCAAATACAAGCACTAATTTTTCACCTATAGTTGATTCTCTGAAAAGTCAATTTCCTTATTCTAAGTCAGTATAAAACGGAAGTGAGCCTTTTGGCATGCAGGAAACTGATTAATTACAATTTTTGAGGCTTATTCTGTAACTGACAATGGATGATTTAATCATACTGTATCTTTTTGTCCTGTGATCAGTTGGTGAGTCGGAGGAAATCATGTTGAGACAAGCTGTCAAAGCAGGGGCTCATGCTAAACCTACTGTGGCCCTTTGAGTTGCACACATACTGTACCTATCAAAAACAGCATAGCTTCACTCCAGAGCGATGGCTTTACAACCAGAGAGCCATATGTAACTCTGCAGGACAGGGCCTGCTTCATTGTGGCAGTAATTGGACAGAGAGGAGAGAGGAGGAGATGCAGATAGTGCGATGACACTTGAGAAATGAGATCTAACTCCATCCCAGCGCCAGTCCTGACAGCCAGAGTCCTCCACCTCCATTCTTCTACTCTCTCCCTTTGTCTTCATCCTTTTCAGTGCCCCTGAACCAAACCTGTTCCCCTTCACGTCCCTTCTTGCATGGGATGCAAGTCCTCTGTTGAGCGGCTGCTGTCTCTGTTTTATCTGTCCATCCATCCATCTCTGAAGCGTCTCCTCCTCAATCCTCTCCTCCCGGTCCCTCTCTATTGGCAGAAGAGTTTTCTTCTCCTTCAATCATCTTGGCTCATAAAACTTGGGGAGGAGGGTTAGCAGGCTGTGTTTTCAGGGCTGGCTTCACTGCTATGGGTGCACTGACTCGGACTAATGCTATTCACGCCTCACATTTGCTCGCCAGGTCCTATGAAAAGGGATGGCCACGGCAGCCTTTATGGGACACACAACAAAGGGCCATCATTCATCAGGCTGCAGAGCACTGAGGAGTGGCAGAATTCAGGCTCATCCCACTCGCCCTCAACTGTTTGTGTTTGCTAGCATCAAGTCGGGACATGGTCGCTTTATTTTAAAATTATAGCTACTTGTAAGTTGAGAAAAGTTGATAAGGAGAAGCGGAAATGTCAAAAGTTATCTTTCATGTTTTGCTTGTAGGAAGTTTGATGTTATTTACATTTGAATTTTTACATGGTATCAATGATGCGCGTGTGTGTGTGTGTGTGTGTTTGTGTGTGTGTGTGTGTGTGTGTGTGTGTGTGTATGTGTGTGTGTGTGTGTGTGTGTGTGTGTGTGTGTGTGTGTGTGTGTGTGTGTGTGTGTGTGTGTGTGTGTGTGTGTGTGTGTGTGTGTGTGAGTGTGTGTGCAAAAAGACAGCGTGCACTCTGGCTGAGTGTCTAGTGGTGATATAGATTTATAGCCGTACTCCCAGGTCACCAAGCCACTATTAATCTTCACCTTTCCTTGGCTGTTCCTTCACATAGGGCCAGAAGCTTTAGAGGCCTGTTGGCAGCTCACAACAATACCCAGAATGCCGCAGGGCCTTGTCAGGCTGTCCTAATTTGTGGCTGTGGTCCTGGGGTTGAATGCAGCCGCTGCTGGCTGCTTGACCCGCTGTATTCTGCTGGCGGATTAGCAACATCTTTTAGTCTGCATGCAGGGCAACGCCAATGGGCTGATACACAGTATGCAATTACACAGCAGGAGAGGCCTGCCTAGACACACTCTGGCATGCATGCACACTCACACACACATACAAACACACACACACACACACACACACACACACACACACACACACACACACACACACACACACACACACACACACACACCATACACACACAATTCTTTATGGATGGATAGATGGAAAGAGAAGGCAAAGAGAAACAGGTGATTTGGCGGTAGGCTCCTTTGAAGAAGACTTAAAAAAGAGAGAGGGAGACTGAAGGGGAATGTAAACTGTCTCAGTGTGTGTTTTGGGTTTTGTACTTACACAGTGGGTAATCAGCCTACATTGTGTACATGGAAATCAATGTATCGAGGGGCTGAGCAGAAGATAATCTTCATAGAACTGGCACTGTACCCGATTCGACCATCAGAATGCAAACAGATTCCTAACAAAAATAGAAATGGCCAAATCTTTCCAATTTAAATCCATCATAGGGTATTTTTCAGAGAGTGTGACCATGCATTTGTCCTATAGTGTCTTGGATTTTAGTAAATAAGCTTCTTCAGCAATTTGGCAAGTAACCACAATTGTGGTAATGCAATGAAAGTGAAAATTCAATGTCTTTTGACTATTATTGTGTTTTATTTCATAGAGCTTTTTTGTAAAGATTGTTGTAGCTCCATGGCTCAGGAGGTAGAGTGGTCGTCTAATAAACACGAGGTTCCTGGTTTAATCCCTGGCTCCATCAGAGAGTGTAATGTGTCTTCACATCCCGTAACAGTACCGAAATGAAGGGATGCTGGAACGTCGGCTTTTTTGGTCATTCACACAGACCAGGCAAAGTTCCCAGTTGTGATTTCACACAGAATGCTGGCATTCCGGAAGCAAAAGAGTGTGTGTGAGCCAATCTGCTCCGTTAATCAACCGAGCCAATCCGACTCGCAAACTGCCAACTTTATAGTTCCCACGCCTGTGCGTGTGTGAGAGAGGGAAAGAGAAAAAATAGAGAAGGGAAGAGACTGTGGACTAATTGCATACAATGTTTCTGTTAGTTATTAAAAACATGTACTCATGAACATGGTAAGTGTCCACAGGGGCGTTTTTGACCGTGAGCATTGCATGCTTGATGGGCTTGTCACTAGCAGTTATCAATTTCTCCGCAATGATCAACTGAGAAAGCACGCTGCACCCTTCTATAGCCGTGATAGCTGCGCCTGAATGGACAAACACTTCACTCGAGGCTTACCTGTTCCTGGATTTCAAAACGGGCCAACATGGCGGCTGGTTTGGAAACTTTCTGTGATATTATGAAAATAGTTCACCGAAACTTGTTTCTGAAAACATCTTATGCAAGAAATAAGCGATGCAGTTGCTGTCTTCATTTTGGATCGACAAGGGTTAGTGTAAAAGATTTTCATGAGGTCCGTGAGGTTTGTGAGATTCTCCAGGTTCTCAAGGTGTGATTTGCATAAAGTAGCCCTGACCTCAACTTTATGCAAATAAGGAGCAGATCACTCACAGCCTAGTCACTTGAAACTGGTCGCCACTCTACCAGAAGTATTGCCAGGCGGCTCAAATAGACGATGAATGAATCATTGCACTAAGGATCTGGCAGTTTGATGTCCAACTGAATTGGACATTTGCATTCTCACACACATATCAGGTGTGCAGTGCATGTGTGAAAGGGGATCTAGTGTCCACTAGTAGGTCTCTTGCAAGATTACTTAATCAATTTAAAACGATGAAGTGAAAGTTTTCCAAATGAAAATGTCTTTTTTTTCCATGTTTGGAAAAAATGTCATGTCAAGTCATTACAATGATACTAGGTTGTCACTCTTTAATCAGTAAAAGGCTAAACTACAGCCTATTTTTTGGTAATTGCAGAAGTTGCGGTACTAGAGGCAGCACTGCAGACGGCAACAATAACATCTATTGATAAAAGTTTTTTTGTAACACGGCAGGAACAAAATAAAATGCAGAGTTCTGCAGGATGCCAAAACTGTACACACAGATGCATTTGCACAATGTTACCCCTGAGTAAAACAAAAGACCTAAACACAGATAACAACAACAGATATGCAGCAGGTCAAGCGCAGATCAGAATTGGCAGCGCAGCGCAGCATCTTACAATGCACACAATGCCTTGAACGATGGGAAGAGGGAAATTGGCAAACCTAACATGGTCCCCTGCCATCATCCCTCGCTCCCTCCTCCTGTTTCACAACAGATGCTATGTTGCATGAAGACACTGTCAGCTGCACAAGAATGGGATGAAATTAGTTGACAATGATGGTGGGGACTGGAGGACAAAAAAAGGACAAAAAAGAAGAAAGAAACAAAAAACGTTGTCAAAGTCAGCATCTGAGTTAACAATGACGACACAGCACCACGGAGGAGGGCAGCGTGTAAGTGTATGCGCAGGCCTCTCTCCAGAAATAGGACCTATTGCTATGGAAACTCACCACTACCCCTCCCCACTGCTATAACTATAGTATACACATACACGTACGCTCTTGTCAGCTGCAGGCCAGGCACTGTCTGAGCCCAGATGGTGGTGAACTGCATAACTCACTTATCTGTCTCTGGCCTCTAAAGGAATGCTTAAAGGCCTCTCCAATTCCCAGCGGATGTCACCAAAAAGAGAGAGAGGGAGAGGCACGCCATCTGCTCGGAGACACCGTGGGCACCCCACTTTCCTGTCCGTCCCCAAAATTCGTCCCCCATTTTTACCTTCAAACGTCCAAATTCTTACTGTGATCCCTGAGCTATTCCTTAAGAGTCACTGTAGACGGGACAGGAGAATGGGCCCTGATAAGAATTCAGCTCTGTTTCAATTTAATTATATTTATAGCATCAAATCATATCCAGAGTTATCTCAGGACAATTTTTTTATATAGAGTAGGTCCAGGCCACACGCTATAATTTACAGAGATGCAACAATTCCCCCATGAGCAAGCACTTTTCGCTCATTTGAAAAAAAGGAGACATTGTTAGGATATGCTGGAATCCCAAGCCAAGTTGTAGATGATTTATTTTCCCATGTGTCTGACCAGGAACTTTTCATTTTATCAGAGGATTTATGTTACTCTCCACATTGCTGGAGAGACATAGAAAACCAGCATCAAAATGATTATTCTCTACTGTAAAAAGCACACAAACACTTAAAATGTAAAGTATTATATTTGTCAAATGGCTACAGCCTTTTGGTTCATATTTCAATAAGGTGTTTTTGGTGAGGCTTACTGTAAGATTTCATTTTGTCATTCAATTTCACGTAAAACTACAAAGTTATCATTGTGGACTGTTTTTCATACATGTCTTGTACGAAAGAACATCTGAATAACAGACATTCCTTTTCACGCAAATATGTTTGAGCCTCCCTGTTTTTCTGCTCTGAAAACAAGACTGTGCTTAAACACATAACCCCGGGACAAAGAGAGACTGCATACTTTGCGCAGGGACAGTACAAAACAAGGGTCACTGGGTTCAGTCTATACAAGCGTCTATGCAGAAGTCTTCTCATCGCTCCAGTTGGTTTGCAGATCGGGTTTTCCAGAAAGGCTGTATTTACGCCTGTTTTTCCATATAAACACACTGGCCATAAATGTTTAACCGTATAATGCTATTGCGAATTAGTTGCATGAGAACGCATAGTGTGCCTTTTTTTTTTTAGCTTATTTTATAACGTTTAAATAACTTATTTATTTATTACATATTAAGATTTTGCAATTACCAGTTATTGTGGTGGTTGTTGCTATAAGAGTAAGGTTTTGCTGCTGGAACAGAGGTGTCAGAACTAAAAAACAAAAGAGACTTTTGAAAATCTTTAAAGAGGATGCAGAAGGCACCAGCATGTTTTGCCTTCATCACAGTGCCAACTCTAAACAACACAGCCTTCTCCACCATGTTGCATATTACTTCACTGTTTAAAGAGGCAAAATCTGGTGAATTCTCCACCACCCACTGAGTCAAGTATGGCTCAGGTGTGTGTGTGTGGGTGTGTGTTTGTGTGTGTGTGTGTGTGCGTGCGCGCCACATGTGCTTGTGTGCATGGTGGTTGGTGGTCTGTCCAGTTCGTGTAAGCATAATTAGATGGCTTTCTTTGTCTTGTAGGTGCACAGAAAATAATAAAAGTATTTCACAAGCAGTAAAAGAGAACGATAACAAGGAGAGAGGGATGGAAATGGTGTGTGTGTGTGTGTGTGTGTGTATAACATATCAACAGGTTCGTATGATATCTTACATAATATGATGGTCTATTTAACGGTTAAGTTTATGCAACAAAAGGTTATGGTGAAGTTCAGGCACCAAAACGACTTGGTTAAGAAAAAAGGTTGTGGTTTGGCTTAGGCAAGGCAAGGCAACTTTATTTGTATAGCACTTTTCATACACAAGGCAGACTCAAAGTGCTTCACAGGACAACATGTCATGAATTAAAATGCATTACAGAAAGACAAAGAGAATAAAAGCATAGACAATAATAAAAACAGTGCGGACGTTAAAAGTGCGAAGATTTAGCAGAAAGCTAAGGTGAATATAAAAGTTTTCAGTCTAGTTTTAAAAGTGGTCAGAGTGGGTGAAAGTCTCACATGTAAGTGTATTCCAGCTGTTTGTTGCATAATGACTGAAAGATGCTTTCCCTTGATTTGAGTTTACTCTGTGAACCACTAACAGATTGGCCTCAGAGGATCTTAAGAGCGTGATCACACTGTCCTGTGATCTAGAAGGCTTATGTAGTGGGAGCATATCAGTGATATACCTCGGCCCTAGACCATGTAGTGATTTATATGTGAGCAGGAGGATTTTTTGAAATAGATTCTCTGACGTACAGGAAGCCAGTGTAATGATTTAAGAATTGGTGTAAAGTGCTCACATTTTTTGGTCTTTGTTCTGAACAAGCTATAGCTGTCTGACAGTTTTTTGGGGAAGACCGGCAAGGAGACCATTACAGTAGTCTAGCCTACTGGTAATAAAGGCATGGACAAATTTTTCTAAGTCTTGAGCTGACATGAGCCCTCTTGTCCCCAAGTCTTACATTTTTAAGGTGATAGTAGGCCGATTTTGTTACTGATTTGATGTGACTGTCGAAATGTAAATCAGAATCCATAATAACCCCAAGATTTCTGGCTTTATTTGAGGTTTTCAGGGACAGTGATTGAAGGTGTTGGATGACTTTAAACCTTTCTTTCTTAGCACCAAAAACATTTATCTCAGTTTTATCCTCATTTAGTTGAAGGAAATTTTGGCACATCCAGTGTTTGGCTCGCTCAATGCACTGGCACAAAAGATCTATGGGGCGATAGTCATTTGGTGATAGCGCAACATAGATTTGGGTGTCATCGGCATAGCAATGGTGGTCAATGTTATTATTATTTAGACCAGGTAAATTAACTTGATATTTACCAGTGAAGTGAGAAAATCTACTACAAATTTATTATATATTATATATATATATTTATATTATAACACCAGAAATATCTTTACATCGCAACATTTCATCTTCAGTAAGCCTACTGTACATTCATTAAAGTTTCATGTGTTTGTAAAGCACCACTTGTGTGTGATAGATAAAGTCTCGGGTCATGACATAAGTCTTCAACTAGTCAGGACAAGCATTTCCATCATGTGGCCTCACAGCACCACCAGCTCTGAGCAGCTTTTCGTCAGCCTCCTACAAAACGTGTGGAACAAATGGTACCAGCCAAATAGAGAGGCAATAAGGCAAGGGGCCCTCTGTGACGTGTGTGCGTGTGTGTCTGAGCGTGCATGTGCGGGAGCGTGTGTGTGTTGATAAAGTGTACCCAAGCAGACAGGACGTGGTGTGTGTGGATTTTGCAGAGTGAATGGTGATTGTGTATTTTCAAAAGAGAGGGGGTGTCTCTCTCTTAGTGAGAGTGAATGTCGGGGCCCTCTGTGAGTGAGAGCGTGTGTGTGTGTCTGTGTGTGTGCACGTGTGTGTGTCACAACAGGCCAGAGTGGGTAAGAAAGAGCAGTCCGCCGGTTCAAGTATGCCCCCATGTGACCGATGTGAGAAATAGAAGGTGAAGACGAGAGGATGGCAGACTTCTGGTTGCTTAATCAAGTTCATTGTAATTTCTTCTTTTATAATGTCAACTTGCTGATGTTGATAATGTTCTGACTTTGTTGAAACTGTCTTGATACAAATATAGATGGGCGACGAATTAAAAAACCAAACAGCTTAAGAGCTCATTAGAAAGTCTTCTGACAGAAGTGTTCAACTGGGAAATGAATAGATCTTATAGATTTGATAGATAGATTTAATAATCTATGTATTGATATTGTTGACTCCTAGTGTTAAAGTTATAAGCTGGTTGGATGAGAGTCAGATGAGACTGAACATCAAAGGACCATTGTACTGAGGAAGGCCTAAAGCTATACATCCACACCACTACGTCTTCATTCTAAATCGATGTTTCAAAACCAAAACGATCTCTGTCCACACAAGCGTTTTAGCTTCATATCAGAAACAATCCCTGTCCATACTAACACATTTGAAAATGCATATCAGCCACAAAAAGTAATTTGTTAATATTAAGGTAACATCAATATTTTGGCTAAAATTACTACATTGCCAATTTCAGGAAGCTTCCCTGTCATGATGACAATAGGAAATGTGGTTACGATTAGGGAACGATTGTGGTCATGCTAAAAAAAAACAACGTTGACTATTGGTTGTAAATGAAGAAGGAGATAGGTTAGACAGTGATCTCTTGTGTTAAAGTCCAGTGTGTGAGTGTCTTCTGTCTAGACATTTGCACCGTCTTTATGGCGTCAGGCTTCTCACCTTACTTTAGAGTGTGGCCTGTGAAGAGATGGAAGACAAGTATCATCAATGGACAATGGAAATGTGACAGTGTGAAAGGGGTCGCTCTTACTGATGATCCTACAGAGAGTTATCACCCAAATTTGCAGCTCCCTGCTGCTTTGCAGAGCTTTAAATTTAGGCTGTCCCAATTCACTGTTTGTACATATAACTATGCAAAGTAATGCACTGTAATTTGTATATTACAACCGATTTATTACTGTAGAAATTGTGTTGTTTTCAGCCACAGCGGGCAGTTGCTTACACCAACAACAACAAAAAAAACTCTAAAAACCTACTGTACACTATCTGCCCGGCACCAAACAACCAACACCGAACATAAAAGATTGAAGATGAACAATTGAGATGCAACATATCATTCACTTCAGTTCTAGCAGTGTTGAAAGTGTCGCCATATATGTGCTAGCAGTGGAGTGGACTGGGGTTTTCGCGTGGATCAGAAGCTTTGACTCCTTGGTAGCTGAGTGGCTTGTTGACTGTCTCAGAAACACATCCAATCCCTGCTTCCACTGTACACAAGAGGATTTTCATCCCTTTGGTTAAAGTACCCCAACAAAGAAGGAGAGCGTTAGGATTTTTAAAGCCTCAACAAGGACAATGTCAGCCTCAAGAGACACTTGCAACACAGACAGGAGGGGAGGCAAGCTAAGTAAGCAAACATTGCCACTGGGACTGAGATGTTGTGTGTTTATCTTTTGTTATGAAAACACAAATCAGCCTTTTTGTTTTGCTGTTTTTTATCAGATGGCCGTAATGAGCTGCCTTCTGAGTAGTTCAATAATAAGGGCTTATGATCAGAGGGCGCTCTTATCATCAACAGAAAACTTCAAAACGAACAACAACAACAACAAACACACCCCAGGAGCCGCTTTTATCTGCCTTCCTCTTGTCCTCTCATCACGTTGGGATTGTGATTCAGTCTCAGGACAGAGAGTCCAGCGTTATCGAGCCATTATGCTAAAAATTATCTCAAAAGCTTTTATTTCTTCTTTACCCAACCCTTCGTCATGGAATCAAACCTCACTCCTTGCTTCTGTGGATGGAAAAAAAACATGTCTATTAAACCCTTTCATCTGCCCACAACGTCACATCTGGACTAGGATCTGACATCAGTGTAGAGGCCTGTGTCAGATGTGGGCCCCAATTAGCTTGCGTCGCTGGTTTGCTGCCTTCCACCCCTCCTTTTCACCCCATTCTGAGCATAGACAGACAGGGGAAAAACTGTACTAATTGCGCTGGGCTGCTCTTTATAAAGTTGGAAGTCGTGTCACTCAGTGTCACGCCCACCTCTTTGACTCTAAAGTTGCACAGAGGCGACAACTACAGACTATAAACACCGGCCTGGCTGGATTTGCGGTCTCTACGATCAAAGTCAAAAATGGGGATGATAGGTCTAGTGCTGCATGAGTGTGTATGTGTTAGTGTGTGTGTGTGTGTGTGCGCGTGTGTGTGTGTGTGTGTGTGTGTGTGTGTGAGAGAGAGAGAGAGAGAGAGGGAGAGAGAGGGTAATGTATGGGTTCTGTCGTAAATCTTTATGACTGTAATTGCTGTACAGCTTGATGAGTGAACATGATGCTAATGTGCTACCTTCTGACACACTCTGAATGCGTGTGTGTGTGTGTTTGTGTGTGTGTGTGTGTCTGTCTTACCAACAGTGCAGGTGCAACAGTTGCTGGTCAAGTATGCCCAGTTTCAGCATCAAGCTGCTTAAAATGTATAAATTCCTAGAAGAAAACTATAATATAGTGACTCTAAGACATGCCTGGTGACCAAAGCCGGGTTGTGTCTAACCGGCTTTGAACCCGAGTTGGGAGGAGGGTTGTGAAGAAGGATGGCCTGCCAAAGCTGGTTAAGCATATCCCTGACTGAAGAAAAACATTTTAGACAAGCTTTATATGAAAATTCGAACCTATCCGGCCGTGTTGGGCCCTCCTTTGTATGTGCAGGCTGCCTCTCTCATCCAACAGAATACGATACGCGGTGACAGATAATGGATGAATTCAGTACTGAATCTAAGCACTGTCAGAAAAAACACCTTCAGGCCAGTATGATTGAAACCGACTGTTCAGCGTGTCGTCCAACCACATTTGAATGGCCACACTCAAAGGTGCAGGTTAAAACCCTGCCGCCGTAGAGATGAACAAAAGGATTTGAATCATAAAAGTGTGTAGTAATTTCCTATCTGAATGTAGGATCAGCACCCTAAAGCACGGGGCACAGTACGTACGGACAGTGTGAGTGTGCCCTAACAGCATCGTTAACAAAGCCTGGTGTGCCACAGCCTTAAGTGACCTACTCGCTGAGCAGTAGCCGTGGTAATTGCTGTTGATTTCAGGGCCTCAAATGGCTGTCTTTTATGGCGCACTCACACTGTCCGTCCGTACCGTGCCCCAAGCTTTAGGGAGCACTCACACTGCCCATCCGTACTGTGCCCCGTGCTTTAGGGTACTTGCCTGTAGCGGACTGTAGCGGAAATTACAACAGAGGTGGTTTTGAGTATTTGGCCAGGTGTTTATTATTGATTGTCCGTGGACAGCTTTTAACATACAAGGTACAGTCACAAAACTTTACAGGTGTGTAGTTTAGATCACTGGTTCTCAAACTGTGGTACTTGAATCTCCAAAATAAAAAAAGGAAACATTATTTACTAAATTAATACAATACTAAGAACATACTTAAGATCCTTGAAATGTAATTTAAAATAGGGTTAGCATTTCCTGTAGTATTTTTGTTTCAATATCAGCCTGTTATGTAGTCACGTTTACAGTTATGAGCTAAACTGTGATGGAAGACAGTGAGCAGAGGTAAAATGATTGGTTTGAAAACACTGACATGTCCGTTCTGATGCTACCCTTCCTACAGCGTGGCTGTGGCTAAAGACAGTCAACAATAAATAATCTTCTGATTAGAAATAAACCTTTCTGTCCATAGCTGAATAGTGTAGGCCTACGCTGCATGCTGTATTTTACCTTTGGTCTTAGTGGTGGTACTTGAGAGAGCCTGAAATTTTCTGAGGTGGTACATCATGTACAAAGTTTGAGAACCACTGGTTTAGATCAAAATGAAGGTTAAGGTAAAAAAACGCCTGTGATCTGAGCAAGGGGTCTGGCCACGGTCAATGCGCTTACATGCAGTTTAAAAACCAGATTATATTCGGAATATGGGCATACTCACTGTACCCCGGGTAAAATCTGAGTTCTCATACCCTGGTTAACAGACCTAGATAACTCCTTCAGTACCCTGATTGTACCCTGTGCATGTTAACAGCCTTCTGGGATTACTGTCGGGTTCCGTGTCTCCGCGGCAGTGACTTTTGACCCGGAAATAGAATAAACAAGGAAGCAACAGCGCCGGAAACAACTTGAAAAAACAACAACAATCGAGCGTTACCTTTAAACCGAAGGAGAACTTCGCCATGGCAAGTAAAATCCCTAGCAAAAAGACCGGTTTCTGTCGTAAATCTGTCCTAAAGACGTCCATTTTTCACCCCGCTTGTGATTTTGACAAAGGTGTACCGACCGGCTGTATGTTGGCAGTGCGCCACCTACTGTACCAGAGAAAGAGTTATTCCCGTCCCATTTTCCCATTCTACCCCCTCTCATGCATACAATAATCAGATTATTCCCTTAACTGGGGTAAAACCATTTTCTGGTTACGGATGTGCATGTAAACGCACTGAATGATGACACAGACTTAAAGTGCAGTGCTGGCCGTATTCCTTCCCTTTCCTTCTTCTCCCGTTCCTTCACGTTGTTGTTCCCTTTGTCCTTTCTTTTCCCTTTTTCTGTGTCTTATTCTTCATTTTCCTGTCAGTTCCTCCCCACTGTCTTCCCTCCCTCTACTTCTTCTCAATCCTTTTACTCCCTCCCTCGTCTTCCTCCTGCTGCACAAGGACAGTCAATCCATTTCTACTGAGTGTTTTTTGGTTTGATTTTGTTTTCTCACTCTTCTCTGCTTTTCTGTCTTTCTCCTTTTCTCACTTTATGTTAGTATTTGTTTCCTGTTTTGTTTCTTTTCTATCCCTTTTATGGCTACTCTTACTCTTTCTCACTCTTTCTCACTCTGGCTCTCTCCTTTCCATTTATTATCACCGGCTGAGAAAAACAGAGGATTCTTTTGGCGCAGATCCAGAGCAAACACTGATATCCATCCAGTTCCCTGCACTGCACTCTCCTTCCACTGGCAGCTGTCCATAACTAAACACACAATGTAACAGAACAGACACACACACACACACACACACACACACACACACACACACACACACACACACACACACACTGGAGTGTCCACTGTAGGTGTTGGCTTGGCTGACATGCTCTGTACGGTGCACTACAGCCTGCAGCTGTGGACCTTTCCAAAGTTTAGGGTGCAGCCAAGCAGAAACAGCAACATACTCTGGACAAGCAGAAAACACACACTTTAAGTCCTTTACTTAGCCTCTTCAGTCATTCTCCCCTGCAATTTCATAGAAGATTGTCTGTAAGAACATGCAACAGAAGCACTTAGATTAAACATGATATTTGGACTGAACTAGTTCTACTGAATCCACACAAACATGAGGAAACTGTTGAGCAACTGTCAGCAGTAGTTGCAGTGTCATTGGGTTACTTCTTTAGAAAAACGACCACTGTTACTTTCTTCATCAAGGCTATTGTTATACAGTATTGTTGCATATCATTGCTGGGCACTACTATTGTTTACTTGTACAATTTTTCTTTCTTTTTTCGGTCTCTTGTGCAAGCTTTAGTCCTGCTGAAGTATAATGAAGCAGCACACTGAGTTCCTGCAGGTGTTATGCAGCCCTTACCACTGACCTCACAATAAATACTTATTTGGGATGAGTAATCAGCGAAACAAGTATTGGGATTACTATCTTATTCTCTGTGTTAGAAATAATGAAAAAAATCAGCTCAAAATGCAGCCTCCCAAAACATTGCATCATTGCATTTTTTTATCGTTTTTCTTTTCTGTTGTACGCTGCCTCTGTCTAACACCTGTATCTTACTGCGGTTGGATTCACACTATCTTTATATTTTTGTGTGTGAAACAAATAAACCATGCTCACGTCAAAAACATCTTTTTCATAGACAAAGCCTGTTGCAACATACTGACGTTGTAGAAAAAAAGGAACAAAACAGTGTTTTGCAAGGTTTTTGCAACAAATGTTTGTTGTAGTTTATGCAAGGATGACGCACATACACACACGCTCATACACATTACACATTCACAATTTCTGCTTTTAATGTGATACTGTTATTGTTATTATTATTATATATTTTTGGCATTATTAGTTTACCATCATTTTTCATATAATTTTTGGTATGTTTAATTAAAATCGTTTTTGTGTCCTTTTAAAATTGTGAAAGTTTAATCTTATAGGGCATATCAACTGCAGGGCACTGCTATATTTAACTCAACGGGCACTGCTTTCATTTTCCATTAGCAAGGGTTGTGGATAGTACCTGGTACTTTTTTTTACTTACTTACTAAGTATAATAAAGCCATATGTGCGCCAGGTGAATAATTCTCATTGGATTGAATAGGCACCATGTTCTGTTCAGCATCCTGGTCTAATAATACATCCATGCGTGGAAATGTGCCAGGCGAATGCAAAACTAAACATGCCCAGGGCATGTTTACTGTAAGCACAGGCATGAAATGAATATAAACATTTTGATACAGCTACCTTAACGTAAGGTTAGAGAGCAGACAAGGTTATCTCCCATAATGTTAAGGTTTTTAGCAAAAGAAGATTTCTCACTTTTTCAGATCCAATCCACATATTTAAAACCACCTCCCAGTCACAACCCCTGATTACATGTCTCTGAGGTAAACCTCCAATTGTTTCCACACACACATGCTGACAGCTCGTTAATGACAGGTAATAAAGGTTGTGTAAACACATCTGTTGGCGCTGTGTTACCAGACAGTAAAAGGCTGTAAAACTGCAGGCCATCAGGCCAAGAACAGAGCACCCATTATCAGTCCAGTGTCCTCGCTCGGAGCCCCGACCCTCAATGACAATACAGTTGCTTGTCACCACCGTTTGTTTTTGTTTGATTGTTTTGTCTCTTTTGTGGGACGTTGTTTGAGAGATACCCTTGAGTTTGGATGTTCCTCCCATTTGTGTTTCGTTCTTGTGTTTTTTTCACTTTACACTGAAGGTTTGCCATAAAAATCCAATAACAAAAGATTTGGAGAAATCAAAATCCAAACTGTAGAAAAAGCTGTTATAAAAGGCAGTACAATGGAATTCAATGTTTTTTTCCAAAGCAGTAGTTTTCTATATTGTAAAGTGTTGTACACTTGGATACTTAAAATACACTTTTCCTCACAAAAAATATGGTTGGAAAATATTCATGTAGTCATGACTTTCAACGGAGAAATCACCCCTGTGCCCATGTATCCATTCACACACACACACACACACACACACACACACACACACACACACACACACACACACAGAGCAATGAGCTCGTGGGGAGGGCATCTCCATACTGGATGAGCAGGTCGTCTGAGCGTTGTATAGGCACGTCTACTGGGAATAGGTGCCACATGGCTGATAACCAGATCTGCCTCACGCTCTGAACAGATGGCACCGAGCATATCATTATTACTGCAGAAGTCACCAAATGAGATGAAACCAAAAGCAGTGATTAAGAACAATCAATAACAGTAATTAAATGAGATTTGACACAAAGGACAGGACGCCACGACGCTGAGACAGAAGGGTTAAACACGTCCCAAATCACCTTTTGCGTGGTTGTGATTCAAAGGAAGGACGCCAGTGACATGCAGATTAGTGCATATTATTACAATGATTTTATTCTCTGCAAGTCAATGAGCTTTTGCGTCCTCCTTTTGAAATTCTAATTTAACACAGACTGCTAAAAAGAACCCTGGAAATGGAGTTCTGTAAAACATGTGTGCATTATTTAAGAGTTTTCCTTAAATGATCCATCAAGTCCCTTGAGGCTGACCTCTAATCTGAATTTCTTAGTCATATAGGGGTCATCCTCTGCTGCAAGTGTTTGCTGTGCACACCTGTTATTTTTAGTGACAGCGTATTTTCCATTCAATATTTTCCAAGTTTGCCCTATTTAACAACACTTTGCAATAGCTCTTCAGACTGGAGACAAACTTGCTTATTGTGTGGTTATTGGTTTTGGATTGCCTTAATAATTCTGCTTCCAGGTTGAGTTAAAATGGAGTGTAGCATAACTTCAGGCAGAGCGCTGAAGTCATGCTTAATTTGGCTGACTGTTTGCAGCACCCTTCATCAACCCTATCTCCTCTTTCTATGCTACCTTTTGGTACTAATGATTTAACTGATGATCATATGCTCATGTCCCTATCAAGAGTGGATAGAGAGGTATTAAACAAAAGCTTTCAGTAAATGTAGAAAACAGTGCAGAGGGAAAAAGAAATGCGGTGCTCTTAACAAGCACACACAGAACACACACACACACACACACACACACACACACACACAATATTGGCACTGAAAGCACAGCCTGTCTAATCTAAAACTCTCGGAGCATTTCCAGGTGTTTTTGGCCTCCTGTTCTTCCCTTCTCTGCAGGGACTATGAATTAAAAATATATGAAATAAAATGCTGGCTACGTCTCAAAGGCATAGCAGCACATACGGTTTTAATCAAAATCACACCTTAGGGAAGGATATAGAGGGTGAACAGAGAAAGAGAGAAAGCATAAAACGTCAAAAATTTAAAAAAGGGGAGATGTCAGACACAGAGAGAGAGATATACATAAGAATTGGACTCCTTTTGCTTTTTTGTGCAGAGGGTTTACTCTATTTTTTGCTCGATCCAACCACATCCTCCCTCAGTGTGAATGATCAAGAGATATGGGACATGAAGCAGAGCCAAGGAGGAAAAGTGAGCATGGCGATGTGTCCTGGCTTGTTTTCATTCAGCCTCTCTGACATGTTCATGTCAAGTCAGCAAAGTGGTGGTCGGGGGCTGGGCCAGGTTTTATGTTTGTGTATGTGTGTTCTGTTTGTTTATGTGCATGTGTGTGGTGTCCCCCACTTTCCCAGATAAAGCACCTTAATGAAAAGTGAGCTTGAGAAACGTAAAGAGATTAACGTTTTCAACAGTGAGGCTCCATCACCATATGTATTGCGGTGTGACCCTCACTGTATTAGACACTAGTCGACACTCATCAGCTATTTTTCGTCTGATTCTGCATGTGAATCGGTGGCAGAGCTTGCCGGTGAGAGAAATCACTCTGATTTACAGTTCAGTCAGTGCACTGACTTCATCTTGCATCTTCAACCACGGGGCCGCAGGGGGGCTGGAGCCGAATCCCAGCTGACGTCGGGCGTGAGGCGGGATACACCTTGGACAGTACGGCAATCTTTTGCAGGGCACATAGAGACAAAAAGAGACAGACAACCATTCACACTCACATTCACACCTACGGGCAATTTAGAGTCATCAATTAACCTAACACGTGCATGTCTTTGGACTGTGGGAGGAAGCCCTAGAACCCGGAGAAAACCGACGCTGACACAGGGAGAACATGCCAACAGAACAGAAAGGTTAAAACTCTGCCACTACTCCGCAGCAGTGGCTATTGACCTGGAAATAGAAAACCAGGAAGCAACGGCATGAAAAACAACATGAAAAAAAACACACGAGCGTTACTTCTAAACCGAGGGAGGACTTCGCCATGGCAAGTAACATCACTACCTCAACCGGGGTAAGACCATTTTTGGGTTACTGATGTGTAAATGCACTGACTAGGATCGATAACAAATGAGTTATCAGGTAGGATTATCTGTCCTCTCTGTCCAAGATTTGGATCACTGCAACCACTGCATAAACGCATGGCCCAACACAGGAGAGCTAACTCCTCAGGCATGGACTCCGCTGTCCACTTACACCTCAAGGAGAAAGCCCACTCCTTTGATGACAGCAAGATAGGACAGATGGTTTGAAAGAGGAGTAAAAGAAGCCATCTATGTAAAGGTGGAAAAACCATCGCTAAACAGAGGAGGAGGTCTGAGACACCACTTATCTCCAATTCACAATGCTGCCCTTTCATCCCTTCCCAGGAGATTCAACAATCTAACCTCAAAGGACAACTGTTCACACATGGCCCCGTGTGACCCCAACGACTGTCGTTCAGACTCAATAGAGCACTAACGAAGTCGAAACCAACTGCCCACCAACGACTGTCACTCTAACAACGGGCGTGGGCTTTTGGAGCACAAAGGGTTTCAGTGACATCATCGGCCTTGTGAGAGGTTAAATACCTGGATCTCCACACCAGTTAGTTGGACCAGTCCCAGCCTGGTCAGATTCGTACATGAACTGATGAAGCCTCTTGGATGAGAGGTGAAACGTCTTCCTAGACAAACAACCAGTCCAGTTGTTTCTGACTGAAATTGCTTTGAGGATAACGTTGACCTGGACGAAAGAGAACATTCACAGGCTTAATTTGGAGAACTTGTTGGTTAGTTGGCTATGAACTCAGCCCTGCATGGCCTCAGTCCCAATTTTGACATAAAAACTTCACTAAGTGCATAAAAAAGATGTATACAACTTATTTGTCACTGTGGTGGAAGACGCGTTGTTCTTCTTGTTTTGATGGAGTATATATTTGCCCTAGGCCTCTTAACCCCACACCACGTGGAACATTTAAATCCAGATTCTTCGGCGGTAGCTCAGGTCCTATCAGAAACTGCTGGCTCGTCTCCATCCTTCCCAGCACGACATTCTACCCTACCGGATGGTGAACATAATCCTTCACTTTCTCCTTTTCTGGGTTTCTTTGGGATAGTTTTTCATTGAAGGAAGCCAGATGGGACTGTAGCATACCAGGCATTTCACCTGGTTCTAGTCCTGACTCTTGGCGTACCCTGCCAGCGAAGGCTCAGGCATGAACCACCTCCTGCTGAGGCACGCGACGCCCCTCACATTGTTCCCAGCTTTGACTGCTCCTCAGGACTTCACCGCAGGCTATTGTTCCTGCCAGTGGGGAAGAGAAAGAGGCATGTCCACACACACACATGCACACTGGAATACTTGGAATCCTGCAAAGAGCATGTTTCTTTATTCTAGTAAATACCATAACTCAAAACCATCATTGACTTTACCCACAGATCTGTTTCAGCAGGCATCTGACTTTTGTAACCTGTTCTTTCTCTCTAACTCCTCCTCATCCTCTCCTGCCTCTCCATAGTCCAGGTTTTTCTCTCTGTACACCTTTTTCTTCAAGATATTGCATTACATTTATCTGATTGCAGGCAAATTTCGGTGAAGAAAAAACTGATGAGGGGTCTCTTGACCTGTCACCTCAAGATATTTAACGAAAGTTGGTTCTATGGGTACCCATGAGTCTTGTCTTTACAGACATGCTCACTTTAAGCTAATCCCATTCAGTTTAGTGAAAGATAAATCTTTCAGCTTCCATGAAATTAATTATTACAGATTTATGACGAGAAAAATTTGACAAACAGTGAGCTGCATCTTGATGAATGAAATGAATTCCCTATGCCCCATCGTCAACACTCAAAAAGAGGCAGATTGCTTGGAGACGAAATTACAAAAACACCCAACTCTGACTGTTGACAAAGTTCTAGAAAAAAGAACAAAGGTAGAACACTTATAATTCCTGCAAACGATAAGTTCTTGAGGTCACATACACACATAACTTCTCTTTGTTTTAGCCTTCTATCTACACTCAAACATTTTTCTTCACACCCAAAAACAGAGCTTTAAAGGTCCATTTCAGGATGGAAAAATGTAAGAATTCCACTTTGTGTTGTCAGTAATTTTGAATTATGTGAGCAAAAAATATGCATGTAATTGTCTCTTTAGCAGTTAGTTTTTACACCCAGAATGACAGAATTACAGTATTAAACAGGCAGTACTGTTTTAGGGCAAATTGGCAGCGTGACAAGACACAAGAAGGAATTGGTTTCTGTGCTACGTACATTAGCATGAGCTGGTGCATACTCTAAAAAAACATTTGCAGCCTGACTGGGACTAACAGTTGGCTCTTTTGGCTCAGTTTCCCTGTACTGTGGAATTGGCCAAAACAATGGAAAAACAATTTTGGAGTAGAAGAGTCAAATTTCTCTCTGCCTCAGCATACCACAAATATGTAATTATTTGCTGGTGCGCTTTGCTTGGACCTGCATTCAGCAAAATCAGGACAAAACACTTAAATCAAGAAGCTGCACATTCCTTTTTGTAACGCATGTAGGCAAAAAGTAATGCACATGCAGTAGTAGACGCATCTTGCAAATGCATATATTTAAGTGCACATACTATACTCTGTAGATAACATGGTACTTGCAGCTGGTACCATTGTGCTGTTTTTGCTATTTAATACACAAGGGTTGAGAGGATGTCTGTTCTCCAAGATTCCAGTGAAAGTTGCCCATCCAGCGTTTTTTCTCTTCCTGGTTTACTTCCATTCTGTGTGCCGTAGCACATGTGCATTATTTTCTCTTTCTCTTGTCCCAAACACTTAACACTGAGATGTCACACAAAATGCTTTTCTTGGCAATGAGAAAGTCCTTATTATTAAACATCCAAAGTTTAAAAAGAATAATAATTGCCTGGCCACTGGGACAAATTAGCAAGAATGACTCGTCACATCCAGCTGTGTACATTTATAGTTGAGACTGATGAAAATAAACTTTGTTGTTGTGAGTTAGACTAGTTAGTTTACACTGCACTGTGATGACTTTGATGAGACTTCAACTGGACTTCAAGATTTGCATTTGATGTACTCAGCAGCAACCTGACCACATCAGTGACGACCAATATCATTTTTTTGTTCTTTTTCTGGAGACGTATTATTGATTTGCCCCCAAACTGAGGAAATGTGCACACAAGAGACATGGCATCAAGCATAATCAGTTCAATGTCACTGTAAACCAAAGCAAAGGACATGGAACTTCTTTTATTTTTACGTTTAATTTAGGAATTACTCAACCCCCTGAAAATTTTACTTTTAGAAAGGAATAATTGTTTTCTGGGGCATACGTAAAAAAAAAAAAAACAGGGCCCTGCACTGTTCATAGACAGAACGTCAAAGGTCACATCTTTCAGTTTGCTAAAGACCTGTTCTATATATTTGTACTATTTTTAGTTGTGAAAATAGATAACATCTTAATCAAATTTTAGACTAATTTTACTAAGAAAAAGAAAAGGGGAGTGGACAACAGCTGTATTTAGCTGTGTCCTAACCACTTGGCTGCTGCCCAGTTGAGATTATCACTCTTGTAAAATCCAGCCATGGCTAATTATGCGGGAAGGGAATCTGTGACATGTGCAGTTTGGGGAAAAAACGCACACTTGCAAAGCCACATGGACAAAATTTATTCACAAATCGTGCAAGCAACAAGACACAAACTCCCTAACACATACACACATATTTACACATACTCTGGACCGACACATGGCGAGGACCACCCAAGAAGGAGCAGCCTCTTTGAAAATAATGAAAATTCCGCAGCAGCCTGGTGCTGCACAGCAGGCCGAGGCAGCGCTGCTACATCTACACAGGAGAGTCTATGGGGGCTTGCATCCCACCTGGCTGCAGTGGTTGCTGAGTACAGGCAGAGAGCCATGATGATAAACAGTTACAGTTTTTCCATCTGCATAAAACCCTCAATGGGACCTCTGCGTGTGGAAGCTGTCAGGAGAAAGACATCAGTGCTTGAAACTGGACAGATTCCAGGCTAAATTAGAGTATGAATGGGTGATGGATCCGGATCATCGCTCTGTTGAGAAGAATACTCAAGTATTGTATTACCGGTTACTTCCTCATGGTTCTTCAGTTGTCACAATTGGAAGTGAAGTAATATTGCTGTGCCAAAGACTAGTATGAATGCTTTCAGTTTTGTTTATTTTGTGATCTCATTAGAGCCATTCCCTGGTTTCAACATTATAAGCCCCTTTTAGAGACAAATAAACAAGATACTTACCCTGATTATAAGGAAAACACCCCGTCTCGGTCCTTTGTGAGCTCACCTTTAAAGGCTATCAAAATCATTGTTATGTAAAGCTTGTTTCAATTGTAACACCTTAATTTAAATACATACCCTTTGCAAAATAGCCTATTAGTATAGGACTATGATTTAATCTACAGCTTCTGTTTCCTGTTTCAAACACCTGACGTTTGCTGCATTGTATGTGGTTTGCATTGATGTATTTCTGCCTGCGTGAGCATTAAGATCAGTTAATTTAAATTGCAGGCCTTCATGCTCAATATAATTGATTTATTGATGCATCTAGGCGCTTTTAGTCATCCAATCAGAATAAAATGAAACCCCCTGCACTAATTATTTCACACAGCTCGCCAACAATAAAGCAATCGGCCATGACTGAGTTAAAGCAGGGATACACCAAGCCGACTTCAAAGAAATTTTGGCGATGAGGGCCGACCTGGGTCGCCTCACATTGCCATGTGTCACGCCCAAAAAAGCAGCAATTAACACACTGCAAAGACTACAGCTGATGTCAAAAAAGCACATATGTTCTGCACCTGCATCAGAGTAAATAACCATACCAGCAGACAGCAGTATTTTGTATTCATCCTTCAAAAAGGAAATGGCTGACACACATTAATAATGCAACCTAATGTTAAAGAAAAAAAAATCTTATGATCACACAGCCTCTTGATTTTAGCCATTTATATTCCTCACTTCTCCCTCTCTTCTCATGCACTGAATGGAAATCCAATCAGAGGGATTTTTCTCAGCTACGGGCACCAGTTTCGGGGCCAACAAGAGTCAATCAGTACATTTACATGCACAACAGTAACCCAGGAATGGTCTTTCCCCGGTCATGGGAATAATCAGATTATTGAATTGATTGATTTATTCTATTTCTGGGTCAAAAGCCACTGCCGCAGAGTGGAGGGGGAGTTATAACCGACAGAGCATGCGCAGACGCACAAACTTCATGTAAAAACCCACAAAGACTAGGAACCATGACCGACTTTACCTTTACATACACACACACACATACACACACGTGCACACGCGCACACATGCACACACATTTAACACAGACCATTATCAGCCCACATACACACAACCCCAGCTTACCCAGTGGGTACCAGAGTAAAGCAGCAGATGAAGTAAAAACATGGCAGTGGTGAAAATCAGTGCTTTCCTGCTGGTTGAGACAATAAGAAGGAACCACACAGAGTCAGGAGACTCTCTGTCTTCCTGTGGCCAAAGGTTATTCAACCCAAAGAATGTACCAAACCCATTTTTACTATTGAAGTTACAAGGCAAGGAGGAAGAAGCTGTAGTATTACTTGGACCACAGGACTTCTTCTCAATACCTCAACATCCATCACTGAAATGAAACCCTGCCTTTTCTCTCTGCCTGAAACAAGAGAAACATTTACACATTCCACAGCTCAGGCCACCAATCAAAAAGTTATAAAATGATCACCCAGAACCCAACGAGTGTAAAATGGGGGATTATTAAGAATTCCTGTGCTGGTCCACAAACCTTCCCCTGTTCCAATCGACACCCCCATGGTAAGGTCGTTGGATGGATGGTCACAAATCTTCCTGAGATGCCAGACATGTCTTAAAAATATGTCATTTTAGTTTTGTAGCACAGCCAAGTCTTGTAAAATAACCAGCACATAGTTTGTAAATCAGGAGGTATCAGAACTCAGAAACAGTGCTGATTTGCTGTTAAGGAGAGAGAAAAATGTCCCCTCTTATCCGCGGCCGGCTCTCTTGAGCTCTGTGAGCCACAGATGACTGGAAAAGTAGTCATACCAGCGATACGGAGGTATTCAGGACCGCCAGCAGATGGTTACCTTGTTTTTAGGTTCATAAAATGTACCCAAATTCATGAATATGTGGGATATTACTAGGGTATTGTCAAAAGATCGTCTGTAATATGGATAAACACATTTAATTTCCTATCCGGCTCCAAAGTCTGACGTACCGATTTCGGGTCCAAACGCACCGTTGAAACAAAACAGACAACAACAGCCGAACATGTGAACATTACGATTACCTCTTACATCAGTTAGACACCTTTTTCATTCATAAGAAAGATGTAATATGA
>NC_139832.1:18644485-18656985 GCF_963691815.1 Echiichthys vipera
GTGATACAGCATATTGGATCAATTCTGTGGAATCCTCCCAGACAGTCATCATCTCATTTTAGCTCCAGTAATCCGCCTGTCAGAACATGTTGTGATGCAGCCAAAGGAGAGTGAATACAGCCTTTGACACGACACGTTTAGATATGCAGATGTGAGAACACACTTGTTTGTCTATTGGTTTCATTTGAAATATATTTATCTGCAGTATTTGTTTATAAAATGTGAGGCATTTGGCCAAAGCTCCCATCCTGACCATGAGGAACGAGTGATGTACTGAATGTGACGCTGTAGCTCCTGCCACTCACACTGATGTTTGGACGACTGCATTAATGTTTGGCTCGACCTGAGTGTCCATCTAGAGTTAAAGAGTCAATGAATGCATTTAAATGAAAATGACTTTTTCACTTGGTTAGCTAATTCTCTAAGTCTTTATGACATTTATTCAAAGATAGTTGCCTGGGCATTTATAAACAGGTTTTCTTTTTTTCTATTCTATTTTATTGAATGAATATGAATAGACTAATAACCTAGACCAAATATTATGTGCAAATTGTATATGTTTTCATTATTACAATAGCCTTAACCTATCAGCAATGCAGACCAACACAATAGGTGTGTGTTCTTCAGCCAAAACAAACATTTCATTTCTTGATAATCCTACAACTAGTTCACATTAAGGCTCTGCAATTATTTCATCTGTTCATCTGCATTTTTGTTACACATCCCAGCCTAAACAAAGACTCCAAAACTAAACTGTGGGTGAAGACAGAGGACAATCAGTTCAGTGTTCTCCCCTGCTGGAGCCTTATGAGAGAATCACGCAGCATCCAGACATCCAGACTCGCCACAGGCCCCTAGGCTAAAGGTCAGCCTGCGGATGAAGGGTGTGTGTGTGTGTGTGTGTGTGTGTGTGTGTGTGTGTGTGTGTGTGTGTGTGTGTGTGTGTGTGTGTGTGTGTGTGTGTGTGTGTGTGTGTGTGTGTGTGTGTGTGTGTGTGAGTCATTGTGCAGGTGTGTGAGTGGGTGGATTTAGGAGCTCCTGTGTCCGTCAGTAGCTGGTATGGTGTGAGTAACCATCAGCGCACAGTGCTTTCTCTGGGATGCACATAGTTATTGACATAGTAGAATATGCACACGGCTCATTTGCATAGAACAACCAGTCAGGTCACTTGATGTGCAGGTTTGCAGAACCTGTTGTTGAAATTTGGAAGGTGAGGCTCCTCTGTGATATGCAGTTACCAGTCACTGATTCTCAACATTTCAGTATCTTTGTAGAATCAATTTCATCTTAATTTGTGGCCTCCCTTATCACAGTATTGAAATCATGAAGATTGCATGTAAATGCAATATGTTTGCAATATTCTCCTGCTACCATATGCAATCAACTTCACACCTGTCATGCTCTATGGCGCAAACACACACCAGCACACACACACACACACACACGTACATCCGTGTCAGGGTGCTCTCCAGTAATCCTAAACTTTAAGACATCTGGCTGATGTCCAATTGCTTCAAGCAAATGTTAAGAAGACTAAGAAAGAATCAGCCCCCATTACACACACACACACACACACACACACACACACACACACACACACACACACACACACACACACACACACACACACACACACACACACACACACACACACACACACACACACACACACACAGAGTACACTATCCTAAACAGACACACAGCTGGAGGGATGTAATCAGCTCTGTTCTGGCTTTAGGGCATTGAGCCAACCAAACCTTCTGTCTTCGCTGTTACTTCTGCACCACTTCTGCTGCAAAAACCCAGATAACATCAATCACTCCACTGAACAGCAAGAAGGGTGAAGAGGGGGTGGACGAATAGAGTGTAAGAGAGGATTATTTGTAACAGATACAGAAAGAGCCAAGGACAGACATGGTGCTAGAGCAAAGAGAAAATTATGGCACCAAAACCATCGCCTGAAAGTAAAAATTACTGTAACATGAAGATTATGTTGTAAACACAAATATGTTATGATCCTCTCCCAAAAATTGGATATGCCGCTATGTTGTTGGTTTACGAAAGTAAAATTTTAATATTTAAGACTGAGATTAAGAAGGGGAAGTTTAAGTTTCACCCATGTATTGACACAAGGTGAAACTTGAATATGGTTCTTCAACTTAAAGGGAAGATTTATGTGCCAAAACAAGGACATAAACTTCTCCCTTATGCCTTCTGTACATTTTTGTTTTTTTACACCTCTTGTGCAGAGAGACACTTTTTGATAGATACATTATCCATAATTACTTATTAATAACATAATTAATTTCATACAGCAATTTTTGTCATCTCGCTGAGGACGAGGACATTGTTCAACAGTTCAGTCCAAGTTTATAAAGTGTCACACCAGCCACCAAAACCACCCTTTCTTGTGTCTTTAAATTAAATCCATTCGGGTGCCAACACCCAGGAGCAGAAATCCACTAAATTCCCATATAAATACAGGGCGACCACTCTCAACGTGAGAGTGAGGTTTGAAACTGCGGACACTAGAAACAAAATATGTGTGCCTGCTGGACATTGTGTCTGTGTAATTCATGTAACCACGGTTTATAATTGAACCCTCCATATATTTAGTATGCCTCCTTCCACCACCTACTCCCTGATGATGAGGCTGCAGCCACACTTCCGTCTCCCTCCACTCTGACCTGCCAAAAGGTGATAATTATAGGCTGACCTTGAAAGCGCTGCTTCATGGTCAACTGTTGCCCTCCCACTCACTGTGTGGGGCCTAGTCATTATATAAATAACTATCACTCTGGGTCAAAGGGGCCCACACTCTTCAACCGGTAGCCTCCTCACAGTGGAAGGAGAGTGGGTGAGGAGGTATAGTGTGACTTTTTTAACTACACATTTTCTTTCTTGCTTCGCTGGAACAATTTCTTGGCAAACAATATACAGGTGCAGTAACATCAGAGTCTTATTTAGTCTTTTTTTACGTCTTTGTTTGTGTACAGATTAAACAAATGATGTACAGCATGCTAATGTGTTAATTAGAGGTGTTGGTAGGCAGTTCTTGTTTGCTGCAGACAGCCAGGCTTGCTCCTGTCTTTATGCTTTTACAACTTTGTTATGAGTAAATGTAGCTGTCCCGTGTTGTGTTTACATTACTTACTTCATTTTGGTGGCTTGAATGTCTGGTCTCCTGTATTGGATTGAGCTTTGTGTGTGGCTGAGGGCTACAAGCCCAGTGACCAAAGGCTGACACCCAGAAAAATCCCAAATTCGGAAATATTTTTGTTTTTTCATAGTGGAAATAAATACGTATGTCTACAATGTGGGAGATATTGAAAGTGCAGGTGAAGTAAAAGGGGGGGGGGGGGGGGTATCTAAAATCTTCATCTTTGAATACATGATTACTTCAGGATCAAAGGCCATCATGAAAGAGATGCATTCAGACTTGCAAAATTGCACCAATGTTCAAAGTCGTACAGGGGAAGTCCACCATTTCAAAGGAAAAAATGATGGATTCATTGAAGTAGATGAGTGAGTTGAGTGAGTCACAGACTTATGAGTCAAATAAATGAACATATGCAGTCAGGATACAGGATGTACCATGCTCTTTCAATGTATTGTAAAGTGGCAGCTCTAAGACCTTAAAAGTGGTCACTAGACACTCCACAGGTGCAGTTTTAAACATGTGGTTAACATTGTGAATTTAAACAAAACATATAACTTAGGTTTAGGCAACAAAACTACTTGGTTAGATTAGAAGTACTGCTGTTATGTCAGTAAGTTTTGCTTTCACACAGGAAAGGAAACAAACAGCAGTCTCCTGGCTGAAAGTCAAGGATGGGATGATTTTGCACTTTAAAGTGTAATTCCGGCGTAAAATTGTCCCAGGGTCTTTTTTTTTTGAAAATACAGTCATCAAATAAGCCATCGAGACAATTCTTTCATTTATGAAATATTAACGCTAACAGCTGGCCGTGGCTAACACTGATTAGCACAAAAATGTATTAGTGTGGATGTAGCCTATACATCACCTGACATATAAGTGTGTGATATTTTTTTACATTGGAGTCAGTTGAAACCAAGGTGCATCTCATACAGATGCTAAAGGGTGCCATATCGCTTCTGGGGTTTGCAGAAACGTACAATGCCAAGGTTTTGTCTGGCATCTAAAATAAACATTCAACACAGATATGATGGAAGTTAAACATCAGATTATTCTTTAAGGAAGAAAAAAGAGAGCACAGCAGCAACTAAGCAGGACTCCATGTTACTCCAGTCAGCCTTGTTCGCCACCACAGGATGACTAAACTAAAATTAAAGTGGCACTGATCACATGCAGCTCGCCACATCTGTCTGAAGACTCCCCAACTAACTTCAGACCACTGGAGCCGGAGTCGAGCACTCCCCAGACAGAGCTGCCCCAGGGCAAAAGTGCTTCATGTTCCACCAGCCTCCACCAAACAGTAATTTGGTTCCTTTGAGGTCGCTTCATAGACTCACTTAAAAGACACCGGCCATCCAGTAACAAAGGACATTTTCAATTGCTCAGAATTCATTTTCTGTGACACAGCAGAAGCAAAGATATCAGAATAAGAATATACAGTATGTGTAGTGCTTCTTCAACAGACTGAAAAACTTTTGGAAAAGTTTGCTGCAAATATTCCTTTCAAAAGTTTGTTTGTTCAAATATAAGTGTGTTTGCAAAGTTACCATGTTTTACTTAGATTACTGTCTGCTAAGCGATAAGCTGAATGAAAACATTTGTTTTGCATCAAGTGGCCAATAAAACAGTAGTTTTAAACTGCTAGCATCACTCAACCTCTGTGCCCCTCTCATTAAAATCATTTGCTGAATTTGGGCTATAAAAGCAAATGCAGCAATTGCTGGCATGAGGCTCCAATTAGAGTTACGACGAGAGGTGGGGGCTCCACAGGGATTTTTTCCAGAGCTCTGTGTTTGTGTGTGTTCAACACACACTCGAAGTGAACGTGTTGCAATATGTCTTCCGGGATTTGATACGTCCTCCAAACGCCAAACGTTTGTCTATATTTCTATGTAGTAGAAATAGGATGTCTGACCGTGCAGCAGCTTGATCTTTTCTTCTTTTCACCTGCAGACGAAGCTGTGAATTGAAGCTTCAGGCTGTTTTCTGTTTCACGCAACTATATCAAAATGTGCATGTACTGTAAATGAACCTCTGGCATATACACAGCAAAATAAAAAATCAGATTTGGCATCTCGGTTTTGTCTTTGGATCTAATAGTAAACTAATTAAACTATTTTGTGTCTTGGTGACAGTTAGTTCAGATGCTTTTTACCCTTCTCTGCTCTGTAAATGAAGTGTGTGTTGCTTGCACAACGCTAAACAACTTGAATCATCAATCAATATTCCTTTGAGGGTATTTCAGTTCGAAAGCGGCATCAGAATTCAGTCGATCCAATGTAATTTAAGATCAAAATGTATGTTAAAGTTTAAACACCATTTTAAATCACAACTTGTTAAATGGACAATTATTTGACAGCCTGGTTATTTTCTCAACAGGAAGATGGTGCTAAAAAAGAATTACAGGAGTCACAGCCTGAGTCAGCATGTTGTCTTTCTGCAGTACCTGCACATGGAAACTATTAGGAAAATATGGTGGTTACTATTACAGTCAATGCCGGTATTAATTGCAGATCTGTGATGATCCATTGTTCTGAACTTCATTTCATATTCTTGCACCATTCAGCCTGAGTACAGAGAGACATTTATACAATTTTGTGCTTGTCACCTACAATTTAGAATACTGAAGTCATTAGAAACATGATATCCCAAAGTATCCCTGGAAAAAAAACATTGTCAAAAGGGATTGGTAAAGAGTTTTATTTATTTTTATTTATATTTTCCTTTTAATTGAATCACGCCTGAGTAACATCCATCAGCAATATCAGACTTCTGATGTAATGCACAGTACAGTTTAAAACTTCTCTCAGTTAATATTATGAGCAGCTGTATCACCCGAGGCCCTACAAGAATAAACACAGTCCCGGTCTCCTGTTGACTCCAGGATATGGAAACACATCCAACATGCACAGGGAGCCGAAGAGCGACTGAAGAAGAAGAAGGTGAAGGGGAGGAGGGGTTTACAGAAGACTGAGAGAAGAAAGTGACAGAAGTAAAAATGACGAGAGAGAAAAGACGGATCAGGATAAGAGTGTTGATTTAATCTTTACTTGAATAGAGATAATCAGTCAACTCAACAAATAGTCTGACATCACAAAACACAAGGTCTAACAACAACATGTGAAGAAAAAAAAATCTCATTCAACACTGACACTTATTTACTTCGATTGATACTTCTCTTGGCTTAGTTCATCTTAACTTAGCTTAGCACAAAGACTGGACACGGGGGAAACATCAAGCCTTGAAGATAATATCTTGTTTATATAATCTTTTTTTAAAAACCAAAAAATGAGAAAAAAGACATTAGATTTAATGTAAGAAAGCAAATAAGCATAGCCTGCAATATGATGAATGTCTCCTTTAAGAGGTTTTTGTCATGTTAGCATTAAAGCTAAAACTTCATGAGCCCCATTTTAACTGACCAGAGCAACCTATAACCTTCCAGGCATTGATAGGTAACAGAATTTCAGTTTATGGATAAACCAAAAAGTTTTAATTTAACCATGAAGGGGCAGATCAAAACACTCACGAGTCATGTTTAAAAGACACACACTTTTATTTAGATATAAGGCATTTACTGTATTGTCTGCTGACATTGGGGTTGTCTGAATGTAAGGGAGACACATAACATTTGTTTTTAACCTAAACATAGAAATAGAGATTTGGAGATAAACGACACTGGGAATGAAAAGTAAAGCAGCAGAACAAAGACTTTAATGGCTTGGAAAGACAAGCAGGTTGGATGAAATAAGTCACATGTGAATTGAAAAATGCAGGGATGACGAAAGGAAATGCAAGACTGTTATGAACTTTGAGGGCCCACATATTGAAGAGATGACCCAACCTAGACATTAGATAACCGTTTGTTTTTTGATGGGACTTTTTGGTTCATCCCCTGTGAACAAATGTCAGCATGGTGATGAATAGTAACACAATGTGGCTTTAAAAGAAATCTGAGGTGAGTAATAAAGAAACAGAATCAAAACTTGCCCAATCACAAGCTTGTAACTGAAACTCAAAAAAACCTTTTCTACATTCACTTTCTATATCCTTGTATTCCTTGCTGTAATGTAGCAAAGTAACAAGGTAACAAAGTACAAAATACTAGAATTTTCAGGGTATCTGTAAGTTGTCTCGTTATTTGTATTTTTGACAACTGTCACTATTGCTCCATTACATTTCCCTAATAAAATGTATAGCTTTACTCCGATGCATTTCCCATCAACATCTTTGTTACTTGTTACTACAAAATAAAATCAGAATCATTGTTTGTTTTAGCTTCGTTCACATTGAGGGCGGGGTTTAGTTTAGCTTTTATTTCACATATAAACCATATTAAACACATAGTGATAATACAAGTGTATGTGTGGGTTTGTATGAAACCACACCCAAAAAACATTTGAATATTAGAATACAACACAAAAAAAATCAAAACAATGCAATTATAATCAAATTATAAAAACAAATACAAAACAATCAAATAAAAAAAAGAAAAGTTCAATATTTTTAACTGATGCGACGGAAGCAACATTGCGTCCATCACCTCGTACATTGACTTTGTATGTAATCGTGTCTCATCCATCGCGTCCATTGGCTGAATGGTCTGAATGCAGCTTAAAGATGAGAGCCTGCTGCAGCCACTGTGCCGTATCACTGGGAGGCTTCAAAAATTAATTTACACAAAAATATATAAATAAGGCTCTGAAATACTTAAATTACTAAATTAAATCACATAATGCAACCACTTATTGCTGGGCATCACATTAACATTAGTTATCATAAGCCTGTTGAAGCCACAATAAAGTTATATTATTATAATATGTTTTTTTTACTTATACTTTTACTTCCAATATTAAGTACATTTAATATCAGAAAATTACTTTTGATACATGAGTACAGTAAATAGACGATACTTTAAGACTTTTACTCAAGTAATATTCTATAAGTTGACTTATAACTTCTACCAAAGTTATTTTCTGGTAAGACACTTGTACTTTTAAGTATTGCTTTCAAGTACGTTATACAAGACTGCTTGTATTTATATGGTGCACAATCACCACTGAGTAAGAAAAACTGGTGTCAGTGCTCAAGAGGGCATACAGGTCAAGAGTGTTTTACTTAATACTTTCTCACCAGTTTATTTCATGTCTGCCCAATAAATCAACTATACAATCCAGATCAGTACAAATAAGTACATAATCCTTCCATATGCCAGGCCTTGACTTCTGATTTAAAGGAGACTTATACTCACATATTCAGGCACTTGTATATCATCAATCTCTGTTGTACTGTGCATTTTGGGATTTATTTTTGACACTGTAATATCCTTTTGACGAACCACAGAGAACATCCAATAAACACAGACACCAATCCTTTTAAATCCCATAAACCAAACTTGAACAAACATTTTCCTAAATAATGGCAGTTAATCTGAAAACGCTCATATCAAATGATCAAATGACTGTATGGCAGTACAGTGCATGGATTAAACCGTAAGTAATTAAAGACACTGTGGTTTGCAAAAATGACTTATATGACTTACATATTGTCATTTATATCACAGTCAAATCACTGTTGCTGTTTAACTGCAATAAAGTAGTCAGTGTTTCAGGCATTTGACCCCTGGAGAACTTTTCTGGACGTGCTTTCAGTAAATGTGAACGGACAGAGAAATGCCAACAACAATAGTAAAAGCATTTTACTCTTGCTCTCTGACGGGTGTGGCAGTTTGTTGTCTGACAACATTCAATGCACTACTACTGTATATAATTTGGCTTCATTTGTTGCGAATTTCCCCAATATTGTTAGCAGTTAATCAAAATGAACTCAGTCCTAACCTTCAAAAGGACTTAAAACAAAGTAAACTGCATGTTTCTCTGACTGCTATTAAAGCTTGAATAAGTACAATAGTGAATGAATCAGTGAGTACTTGTGCATAGGTAATCCAATATTTCAACAAATAATGCATTTATTCTATGTTGTTCCTGTTGTTGTTGTTTTATGATGCTGCCTTGCCCATGCCACCCTTGTAAAAAAGAACATTGATCTCAACAGGTCTTACATGGTTAAATATGGGTTGAATGGGAAAAAATATTTTTTGTCGACCTCAGGCTCACTGTAGTGGTTTGGGGTTATTAATGACAGTGTTAGGTTCTTAGTGACACTTAATGACAATGGCAGGGCCTGATGCCTCTTACGGCATTACAATAAAGCACTTACTTAACTGTGACAATGATCTATGCAGGAATTTAGATGTGACAGACATGGTGACTTTCACTACAAAGACAAAGGTGAAGTTGATTGACTCGTTTGTTTGACACAAAAATAGCAGATATGGGATAGAGACCTTGCTGTCATCATCCAGGCGACAACTTTTAAAAGTTAAAGGGGATTTAAAGCACACATATCTAAAATGCAATGTGGATATATTCTAAACAGTGTTAAACAAAGCTATTTAAAATGGGGAACCAAGGCATACTGTCTGTATACATGAGACAAAAGAGAGTATACAATAACACATACAAACACACACACGCAAACAAACACTCGCACGCACACACACACACACACACACACAGACACACACACTCACACTCGCACGCACACGCTCTGTAACTGCCACAGAAATACACCAACTGCCACAGAAATACACCAACAGCAACAACGGAGAAGAAGAGACGGAGAGACAGTTGTAAACAAACACGACTTTCTTGCTTAATCGGGTGACTTTCCAAATCCTCTTGCCGACCTTTTTTCTCCATCTCCGTCTCCTCTTCTCTGTTTTATTTATTTATTTATTTAATTCTGTGGCAGTTACAGCGCCACATACAGGCCTGTTTATTACAGCGTTTTGAGTCAGTTTCACTGGTTTCGTGTGGACACAGATATTTCTTGAGCCAAGGCTGTATGGATGGAAAACTTTTCAAGATCCACAGAGAATCAAAAGATTGTTTTCGATCATGTGGACGTATTCTTATTCAGGTTAAGTGCGTCCACAAATTGGCAGAATACACTTCTGGCTGGACGGCCTTATTGTCACCCTGCTGTGAAAAGTCCTGAGCACCACAAGCAAGTCACATTTGCATCAAACATGCTTGAAATTTGAAAAGTGATCTTACTTTGTGTTTACTTTTAGCAGCACTTTCTCTCACGACTACATTTTATGTTTTTCTATGGTTACGCCTTGGGTTCAAACTATGTTGGCGATTAAGAGGACAGTGTGATCACGCCCTCACACTACCTGGGCCTCGGCCAATGCTTCTTGCTGTCCACACGCCATCAAGCCGTAACACGTCACACGCATTGATCGCGTGTGTGGCTTTGTTTACAAATCTTTCCATAGACCTCGGAGTTTTTGTGCGTCTTGTCGACTGTTTTTGAATCTTTTCATCCGACCAAATCTGCAGTAAACACTCCACCTCCTTACCACACCAACGTGAACCTTTCACCGCCATTGTTGTTGTTGTTAAATGTCCGCATGGTCCGTCCTTCTATTTACATGTCAGAACAGGCGGACATAACGCTACTGCCGTAGGGCTCGTGCGCGTGCACGTGCACGTGCGCACGCTCGTGCTCGTACATGTGCAAACGGCTCCGCTAAAGCCCACCTCTTTCAAGCGGGCCGTGGACGGTCCGCTGGCCCCAGTTGAGCGCGGAGCGGGTGCGCTCACACTACTTAAAGGTACTAGACTTTAGCTGAAAAACCGGTTTTGGCCGCGGCCAAAAGGACAGTGTGAGCACGCTGTTACATTAGTCAGTCAGTAAGGTGATTTTGTCCCTCTGGTGTGGGTACTCCTTTCCCTTTGCCATGGCTTGCTTGACAATGTGTAATGATCCTGGTACCAAGATACATATGGCTTATATGTTGCCTTTTTTGCTTTGCTATATTTTTTTTATTTCCCACCACCTATTTTCACTTTGATTAACAGTTTGACATTGTCACTGTATATTTTCTGTATTTTTAACAAAATCATCTATGATATTCAATGACAATCTGCTTCCTGGTCACACCGGCACACGCATGCCCAGTGCAAGAATAGTCATGTGATATATGTTTTCAGGATTGTGGATGGAGATCATTTCTAATACAAAGTTAAAATACTTACATGGACAGAGATGGTTTTAGTTTAGAAACTCCACGTTTGGATGGAAATTTGTGGACATAGTCTTAAGAGAGAGAATGCCCAAGTATCCTGCCACTCACACATACAGAGAATTGGTTGATCCAACATATACAGCAGTATATGGTCCAGCTTAATCAATTCTCAGAGGTGGATGTTTTCTGACTTTCTAAAGCTCATGAAAGGAAGTCAAAGCTCTTTTCCATCAAATCTGAAACATGAACTTCCACACCTATAGCTGTTTTTCAATCTGTAGAACCATCCTATAGTTCATGCAGCCCTTCTATTTAGTTGCAGCATAAGAGACAGTCAACCATTCAAATATATAGTTAAGAGCATCCACCGCCCAATGATGTCACCTTCAGATGAAAGGGACACTGTTGTTTTTGTGATCTTGTCCTTTTCTTCCTGTGACACCATTACATAATCCCTTCCAAATAAAGAGCAGGGGATACTTACCTGCTTACTTTATTCACCATACATGGTGGCCCTATATCCCTTACCTGTGGTGAATAGTACTTAGTGCAGCAGGTTCTATTGTACCTGCGGATATAGAGAGGGAGGCCCGGGCCCCCTCGGTGATCCAGTGTCCTGCAGGCTCAGGTTTCCTTCAGGGAACCCCTTGTATCTTTCAGTTTGGCCAGCAATATGTGTGACTTCCTGTCTGTGGCAGGGATATGGCTGGAGGATGTCTCAAGGGATGATGTGACAATTGTCATTCTCTTTAGTTTCCATTCTTTTCTTCATGTTTGGCTGTTCTTTTTAACAACAAGATGTGCAGGTGTGTGTGTTCGTGCACATCAGAAAAAAATCTCTGAGTAATATCTGAATAAGGCCCAATGTTGAAACTTGTCACACTTCTCTCTAACTCATGTGCTGTGCTGGTTTAACAACGCTGGAGCTTATGTTTTGTTATTTTATGGCAACATGAATGCTTGTACTTTGTTTCAAATACATGTCAAAGTCCTTTCTGTCCTGCTCATTTTGTTTAGAAAAGCTTGTCATGTTTTTGTCAACCTGAGAAAGCTGAGAGTGTCCTCATGGGACTCTGGTAAAAGGTGAAACACAAGACGATCTCTAGTTAGTGTAGCGTAGGTTAAAGCATCCTCCTTTTAGAGCAAGGCGGAGAAAGAGGGAAGGAGACAAATAGGTTCCCACCGGCAGAGGAAGGTCAGCTCTCTTGGGAGGCCTCTCCACTATTCTCTCAGAGTGAGGTGTGTTAG
>NC_139832.1:18661985-18894485 GCF_963691815.1 Echiichthys vipera
GGACAAAACTTAGTTTAAAATGGACTTTCCTCCTGTCTAACACCCTGTATCTGCAGCTAGAGTGAAGTGTGGGTTCAGGGGTTGGTTGGGGCTGCTGACTATGAGCTAAATGGTAACACCAGCACTTGCTCATGAGTGAAAATTATAACATGTCGATGTTTAGCAGGTATCATGTGTATTATGTTTATGATGTAAGTGTTGCTTGTAAGCATGCTAACAAATTTAATAATAAGAAGTTAATAACAAGCACAGCAGAGGCTGATGGGAATGTCTTAAGATTTGCAGGTCATGGCACCAACACCCCATATAAAGGGCAAGTTACTTGGCACCAGAAGGGTTTAACATCAGGTTGATAGGCAGGAGTTACTGTAAAGCTAAAAAGGTGGGACTTAACTTAAGCTGAAGCAATAGCTGCCATCTCCTTTCTAACCCTGCTCCAGTAAATTACATTTTACTGTCTCAGCCTCACATAACACGAACCAAGTACCTATTTTGTAACTTGTTGTTGTGGAGCTCCTAAAAGAGGATGACTGGGATCCTCCATAGTTTGCAGGAAAGTTGAGGTCATGGCTAATATGAAGATTCCTTTAATCTAAAACAGACATTTCAGTACAAACTTATATTAAGCTGTGTTGTCTGTTTTCACATGGGAAATTTCATGAGTGAGACACCTGCCAGCCTTAAGAGAAGCAACGTGACCTGATGAGACGGCGCACTTCCTGGCGCGACACTGCACGTCTGACAGGAAGACATACAGGAAACAGGTTAGTAAAGTGGCTGGTGTGTGTGTGTGTGTGTGTGTGTGTGTGTGTGTGTGTGTGTGTGTGTGTGTGTGTGTGTGTGTGTGTGTGTGTGTGTGTGTGTGTGTGTGTGTGTGTGTGTGTGTGTGTGTGTGTGTGTGTGTGTGTGTGTGTGTGTGTGTGTGTGTACAGGCTACACCCTCAGGAGTGTGCCACCACGGCAACTTTGTGGGAACAATACCACCTGTCGCTCAGGGCTACCAGACAATGGAGGCCAGATGGGGAGCAAAGGGTGGAGGACGGAATCAAATGCCAGTCTAAGCAGGGGCATCAAATCTAACTCTTTAGTTTTTCCTGAAGCCAAGAGCCTATGGTTTTATTGTTTTTCAATGTTTCTATGGGTAATACAGTACATTGCCATCTGTCGTTTTTTTTTTAATCTCTTTTTGTCCCTGGGTCCATGTTTCTTTGTCTCTCTCACTCTTTGATACTCATACTGTACATACACTGGCAATATTAAATTATATAAAGTCTGAATTTGAATACCAATGTCAAATGCCAAAACTTTAGAAATAGGGATTAAAGTTATTTTTTCTAAAATTGTTTTTTTGAAATGTTACCTGAGCTGACTGACTACATTTTTCCCAGCTGTGATTCACTCTTAAAGGCACAATGACCAAGTTTGTCTGTTGTAGTTTAAACACGGTGCTCGATGCGAGTGAAAGCTAACCCTACATTCACTCTCGTTGTAGAGCGAGCATTGTCAATTTGGCGTTTTATCTCACTATATTTTTGTGTGTGTGTCCGTTTGTGTGTGGGGGTTGGGGGGACAACCCCTGTTACACTTCAAGTGGATCATAAGTGATGATTGTGAGAGATTATTTTGTATTAGTCCATCAATTATCCACCCATCCATCCATCCATCGAGCCCACATTTACCAGCTCCTCCTGGGGCACCCTGAGGCATTCCCTAGCGTTCCCAGGCATTCCCAGGCGTTCCCAGGTGAGACAAGTTGTATAATCTTTCCAGCGTGTTCTGGGTCAACCCCAGGGCCTCTTACCAGGTGGACATGCCCAGAAAACCTCTAACAAATGGCACCCAGGAGGCACCCTGATCCGATGGCCGAACCACCTCAACTGGCCACTTCCAATGCAGAGCAGCAACGGCTCTACTCGAAGCTACCTTCGGATATAATCCACCCAACAGAGGAAACGCACTTAGCTCACTTGTATCCGCAATCTAGTATTTCAGTCACTTAATGTATCCATCAAAACTCAGTAAGAAAGAGATTATATTTAAGTATAAACATAGCCATTTTTATCAACATAAGAGCACGTATCTCAAAAGTCAAAAGTGTGTGTGTGTGTGTGTGTGTGTGTGTGTGTGTGTGTGTGTGTGTGTGTGTGTGTGTGTGTGTGTGTGTGTGTGTGTGGTGTGTGCGTGTACAACACATACAACTTCACAAAGCCTTGACCTCCATGCCAAATTTTAGCCTCTTAAGCTGAAAAGGCCACCAATGGTTGTTGAAACTTTTGTAGACCAACCAACACAGTGAGCTCTAGAGCTGCTGATTGTGGCTTAAACCACAGCTGTGTTTTTTATTCTTTAACTTTAAGGAAATGTTGCCATAACTAATATTAAGTGTGGCTTATGATTGTTTTATTTCTAACATAATATCAGCACAAGCTGTGTTGTGGAGCTTTTCCAAACTGCTGAGAGCACTTTGACATTAACAAGTCAAAAATCCATCTTAGACAGTTGTCTTCATTAGTCAAGTCTGCGACTGCAGTTACATACACATTACTGTGAAACAAATCAAACAAAATTACTTGTATAGGTCAGGTAGTCAGTTAAGTGTCACCGTATCTGTCTGAAAGGAGTATAAGCAGAAGTTGCCCTTTGGCCCTGGAATCCACCGGGGCAAAGAGGCAGAAGGTTCAGTCACGATCCACTTTTGTTTTCTTCTTCAGCCACACGACTCTTTGTCTCGGTCCTCGAACACATCCTTCATTTCCTCCCTTGTATGTCTCACCGTCTGTCTCAGCGTTGCCCCTCCTCTTTCCCAAGAAACAGGATGTGAAGAAATGTTTGAGGATCAGCAAGATAAACCATCCACTTACTTTTGAATATGAAACATGTCATTCCTTGCTGCGATATAAGCTGTCTATACATTTTGGGGAAATTGCTGGTCTTATCATCTAGCTCTCATCCAGTTCTCAGAATAAAAAATGAGAACTCTAGTATGTACTGTATATTTTTTCTTGTACACTGCCATGCACTCACTCACTGCAGAGTAGTAGTAAATAATAGTAATAAATAGTTTAGGGAACACTAAATTGTGTGAAGTGAGTGAGTTTTGCTGAACAGCGAAATGACAGTATAATGTCAAATTCAATTTCCTTAAATTTCTCAAATTTCTACTAATTTACATACCTGTCTTAGATTCAAGCTTATATATATTAAAACAATATGTTTGAATGAATGAATTCATAATGCAGTAAAATCTGAGGTTTATTTTCAAGTACTGACTGACAATACAATTAAGCAAATATATCAAGAGAGAATATGGAAATTCTTATAGGCACACCTTTACAATGCTGAACAAGTATATTTACAATTTTGTGCCTCTTAATAGTGGCCATGTGTGTTCATCAGCCACTTAACTACCATTCAGATCTACAATACATAAGACTATTTACTCTGTTATCATGGCACTGGATCATTCTAATCTAGTAATTAAAAGTGCATGATTGCACAGGTCCCATAACTTGTATGATTACCCCATGAAAAGAAATAGTATGCACAAGAGAGCAGACATTTTTGTTGATTTTTTTCTTTCTTATAAATGTCTGTGCATTCAAGTACAAATCTAAGCTATCCCTATCATACATGCCATGCTGCTGTTGGAAGTATAGGAGTGAAGGCTGAATAGAACCAGAGAATGTGGGAACTGGAGGTTTTTTTGCCCAGTCAGGGTCGCCATCTGCTCTTTATCCACACTGGCACCAAGCCCTGGTCCAGCCCTTGGCACCTACACCCACACACTAACATGCACACACATGCACACACACACACACACACACACACACACACACACACACACACACACACACACACACATTGCAAGTTGCATGTGTCATAATTGTAACTTTGCTAAGAAAAGTAGATGTGCAACGCGTTGCATTTGAACAACACATATGAAATCATGCTCATTTAGATGTGTCAAATGTGATCCAACTCAGTGTGTTTGCATATTTAGAGTTTCCCTTCAACCTTCCTCTCTGGCTTTTTATTGGGAATTAGTCAGTGAATGGGGGAACAAGAGTAAGTGTTATTTTGTGGATGTTTGTGTGTGTGTGTGGGTGTGTGTGTGTGTGTGTGTGTGTGTGTGTGTGTGTGTGTGTGTGTGTGTGTGTGTGTGTGTGTGTGTGTGTGTGTGTGTGTGTGTGTGTGTGTGTGTGTGTGTGTGTGTGTGTGTGTATGTGTTTGTTGAAAGGGGGGTGCTTGAGGCTGTTTGAGAGTGTGTATTTGTGTGCAAAACAAAGAGCATGTCTTAGCGTTTGAGTGGAAAGCCAAGAGGGCCATAAGTATGTGTGTGTTTGTGTGTGTGTGTGTGTGTGTGTGTGTGTGTGTGTGCGTGTGTGTGTGTTTGTGTGTGTGTGCGTGTCTACCTCAGTGTGAATACAACCCTAAAGCGATTGGCTTTTGTTTTTCGAAGGAGTGGGTGGGGAAGGTGCGTGACAAGCGTGTTTCTCTCCTTGTAGGCTTCTTGGCTCAGGCAGCGCATTAGTGTGTGTGTGTGTGTGTGTGTGTGTGTGTGTGTGTGTGTGTGTGTGTGTGTGTGTGTGTGTGTGTGTGTGTGTGTGTGTGTGTGTGTGTGTGTGTGTGTGTGTGTGTGTGTGTGTGTGTGTGTGTGTGTGTGCGTGCGTGTGTGTATGTGTGTAGTGATGATGTTAGTTCCCAAAACAAGACCAGCAGCTGTTTTTACAGGCTCACACAAACACACAAACCTATTCATCTGTTGTCATCATCGACCCCCACTTTCCTCCTGTAGCAAATGCTATATGCTTTCAAATAAACAAAAGCTCAATCTTATTTAAACATAGTGGATACAAATAAAACAGAAATACTCATTGAAGAGGAGCATTTACACAACAACCCAAATGCTAAAAAGTCCTGTACAGGTCAGTTTTACTGTACATACATGAGCAACAGAGAGGAGAAAAAAAATGATCACTCACCAGCTCCATGGTAACAGACAGAGTTGGCATAGCCACCAATGAACCACAGCTCTCTAAGGTTTACAGCTGGTACCACATCTGTGACCAATCAAGTTATTTGGCTAAAACTTCCTGTTGTATAATGGCATTTGAAAACGTCACTCATCAGAAACTCACTGCGAAGCAATAAGGAGTTTTGGAGTTTGACTTGACCATTTTGAAGAACTATGTTTTTTTTCTCGTCTTTTTATGTCTGTAATATCTAGTACTTCTGCTTCAACAACTTCAGCAGCTGGTAATATCTTGTGGAAGCTAACCAGAGGATATTTTTCCATTGTCATTGTACAGTTGTATGAAGAGAAGAAAGTGAATGCATAAATTATACGGTTGAAATATAGTATATAACTGGGCCGTTTATAGTCAATGATCTCAATTGTTATAGGAATAGTTAGTTGTGTCTCATGTGAATTCCTGGATAATAAATGTTCATTTTTAATTGGCCCAGTAATATTTGTTTGATATGAAAGTAGCATATCTCATGACATAGTTAACTTACATTTGAGATAAACAATTGAGGACTACTTTAACTTAATAAATGTAACTATATAATATTCATGCTATTGTCAACAAGTTATTGTAATTTTGACAATTCTGAACATGCCCACCGCCTCATCTACAACAACAATGACAACAACAACAACAACAACAACAACAATAAAATGAAACGTACACTGGACATTTTCTGCCACTGACTTCATCTGCATGTGGTCTGTAATAATGTAATCTGTGACCTCTGTGTTTCACAGCCGAACTCACAGTTTAGTTGATCTTATTTACATATTTTGTCTGATATCTGATGATGGAACAAGTAAAAGCTGTAGGTCTGTCTGAGCTATAATGACATGATATATAATCACAGAAAATCAACCAACCGTAATGGCATGCATTTTAAGATGTAGCCATTTTTGGCTAATTGGCCAATCCACTTTGGCTAATTTTAGAGGGATGACCTAAACACAGAGAAAAAGAAGCATTTTTTTAATTTAGACATCACTGGGAGTAATCTGGTTAAAACACATAATCTTACAATGTGGTATTGTTGAAAACCCCTTAACTGTATTACATCAGATTCGCTGCCCAGCTCCTCCACACGTGTCTAACGTCATTATCAGCTTCATTATATGTTTCATAAGTATTTCTTTCATTGTTCTTCTCCATCTCAAATCCTACTATTTAATCTAGTTTATGCTTAATAGTTTACATATATGTTGACAAACAAAACCAGGTCTATTATTTACTTGCAGTTATGAAATCAGATGTTTTCCAAAAGTGTGTGTGAATCCGATGACTACAGTGAACTACTCACGCACATGTACTGAAGACAAGCAAACAAGAACGAGTCTCATCACAGTCATCCACAGACGATGACTGACAAACCACATGACAACACGTCACTGCTGCTGCTGTTGTTGTTCATGGTTTGTGTGTGTTGTGAGTGAGTGTGTGTGTGTGTGTGTGTGTGTGCGCATGTGTGTTTGTGTGTGTGTGTGGGTGTGTGTGTGTGTGTGTGTGTGTGTGTGTGTGTGTGTGTGTGTGTGTGTGTGTGTGTGTGTGTGTGTGTGTGTGTGTGTGTGTGTGTGTGTATGTGTGTGTGTATGTGTGTGTGTGTATGTGTGTGTGTGTATGTGTGTGTGGCTTTGGAGTCAATCCCCACAAACAGGACTGTCATTACCCATAGAGCTCTTGAAAGACCACCCAGATGTTGTCTGTGTGTGTGTGTGTGTGTGTGTGTGTGTGTGTGTGTGTGTGTGTGTGTGTGTGTGTGTGTGTGTGTGTGTGTGTGTGTGTGTGTGTGTGTGTGTGTGTGTGTGTGTGTGTGTGTGTGTGTGTGTGTGTGTGTGGCCTGCAGACTGGCATTGTGTTGTGTGTTATCTATCCACTCCAGCTTGTCCATTTGTAGTGCTAAGACAACAATCACTTTAGGAGTGGAAGAGAGGACAGTATTATATCACCATGGTAACACACAGCTCTCAAAATAGAGGGAAAAGGTTGACAAAAAATAATCAGGCTAAAAAGACATTTATGAGATGATTTCAAACTGGGGTACTGCAGTAGGATCCCCCCTGCTCTTTTGTTTGACTTCGTGTATGCCCTAGTGTGACACTTCCTTGTTTAATTTCCAGCTAATGACCACCAGCGGGACCCACATGCCTTCTGGTTGGCTCAAAGACTCCTTGGTTGGCTCAAATGTGCTCTGAGTCCCAAGTGTCTCAATATCCTTCTGGTCAGCTCAAGTGTTGCTCTGCTCGGGGCAAAAAGTAAACCTTTAGCCTGCACATGCATGAGGTGACCCTTTCTCATGTTGGTTCCTCTGTCTATGCAGGAAATTGGGTTGTAGCAGCAGCAAACCTAAGAGAACAGAAGTAAGAAATTAGTATAAGAAGATAATAATACAGTAAAACAACAGCAAAGATAGAGATAACAAAGATTGATGGGGTTACATTATAAATCACATATACAATTTGGTCTGTCATGTGTCACTCTGAATAACTATTAAACACACAAACACACACACACACAAGCAAAATATAAAAATAAAAATGCTATTTTTCATAAATTCAAAGTTTTCATTAAAGTGACATCAAAGACTGTGATAGCTTAAACATGATGTTTGCCTTTTCATAAAGGATCTTCAGACATCAGATGTTTTGAAATAAGCTGAAAACTGTGACTGAAGTCCTTAAAGCCTCTTAACAAAAGATTATCCCTGCTAAATTTACTGACATAGTCGTTGTCACTGGTCACAAGTGGTTGCACTATCTATATACAAAAGAAAGTCTCAGAAATGTTGATTCTGTACTGGTGGAAAATCATGACACAGCAGCTTGAGAAGAAGACCTCACCTGGTGTCAAAAATGATCTCTCTCTTAAGCTCTCTTTGGTTGTGCCTGAATAGAAATAGTATCATGATGCCTTTTGCTGATTTCAAATCTTTTTTTTATAGGCTTAATAGGTTTGTTTGCCTACATCACAAAAGAAAGCCACTGTTTACAGACTTAAGTATGTCAAAATGTAGAAAAAATGTGTTCAGATCTGTGTCTCTAGATCTCAGACTGTTTCGAATGCATATTCACATCTGGTTAAATAGGGACTAAATACAGAATATATCTTTTGCATGTGTGAATATTATTTACACCTTAATGATAGAAGAAAGTTTGAAAATTACGTGAGGGTAAATGATCACCATGATTTAATCACATCATTTTATGAAAAAATCAAGTATTATAAACTGCTGATTTTGAACTCTTTTGCACCTACATACATACTACATACAGCTGTGAGCTGTGTTTCCACCTTACTGACCCTCACCTTGATTTTGTGCTTTAATAACATGACAGTCTAGCAGTAACCAGAGCACTTTGAGTTTCCTGCAGCTGCTGATATATACAAAGAGTCCCTTCTTTGTAACTTTATATTCAACACACTTGTCCTCTGCACGGGATGTGTTCAAAGATGGAAGTAGAGAGAGCATTACATGGGAGTTTCAAAGGGCAGGCCGGCTGCAAGACCTCAAACGCACTCACACACCTCTCACACACCTGTGCAAACTCTCCGTCCGACTTCCTCACTCACTCACACACACACACACACACACACGCGCACACACACACACACACACACACACACACATTTTCCTGTGGGCCTGTACACTGCCCAGTCTGTTCTCCAGGGCGTTGGCTGCTGGGCACTTGATCAATGTGTACCCAAGTGTAATGCTTCAGTGCTCTGCGACTGGCATGCAGACAACACACACACACACACACACACACACACACACACACACACACACACACACACAGTACATTTATACAGTTTATTAAAGATACATATTTGTACCAGTAATTCTTGTCTTACACTATAATTGTTGATGTTGCATCACAGCTAATATGCAATGCTAACTTCCTTTGTTTTTAAGCTCCATTGTTAAGATGGTTTGATCAAATGCGAATTGAATGCAAATTCTGAATGTAAAAATTGACTAACTTTAAACTGTTTGACAATTCCCTAATATGCAAACAGGCTTACACTGATTAATTGATTAATTGAACTGAATTGATTTTGCTCTTCAACATATTTGGTAATGTCAATATTATATAAACGCAGCTGGCATAGGAGGCAGCTCTGCAAGCCTTGTACTGCAGCCAGCTTAATTTCTTGCTATTTCAAGGGACGAGTTTCCTTCAGTCTGGTCTTCAGCATGTTAAACACATGTTGAGATTGATCGTAAATGAATTGCTCTGTCAGGACATTGACACTTTTTCCAAGTCCTGCTGGATAGAGCACTGTATTCGCACAGCTGGGAAGAGAAGCGCAGAGTGATCTAACGCGTGCACACACACACACACACACACACACACACACACACACCTCCTCTACTGTTTGCACACCCAAAAGTAAATGTCTGAAGAAAGACACAGCCATGACAGTCCAAACAAAAACCTTGTGTTGCGGCCGACATCTCACTCAACATCAACCCAACATCAGTCCACACCACACAGGTGACATGACACACCAAGTAACATGCACACAAACACACACACACACGCACGCACACACACACACACACACACACACACACACACACACACACACACATACATGCACAAACATCACTTCATACCCTACGTCACTTACCCGGACCATAGCTGACTGCTTTCACCTTATAAGACAAATATCCTTGTATCTTCAGGGACCCCAAAAACTGCTGTCACTATTGTTTATTGCACTACTTCACTGTATATATAACATTACATGTTTTTTTTCTGTGATTGCACTATATGTTTGTTCCTCTTCTTGTATTTTGTTCGGTTTTCTGTATCCTATTGTTTGCACCTTATGCTTCATTATTTGGTTCTACAAAGGGGACCATCGAAACACAACTGTTTCTTTACAAACTACTGCACTGTAGATGGATGACATTATAGATTCAATGTGCGTTATCGTTAACATGCTATGTCACTCACTAAACATCAACCCAACATCAGTCCACACCACAAAGGTGACATGACACACCATTTTCAAACACACTCAGCACAAGTAACATGCCCAGAAAAGCATAGTGAGTGAATGTTAAGCCTTTGTCAAACTACAATTTCCATGACCAACAATACTCTTTAATACTAAATCAATTGTAATATTTCAATAAAAAAGATTTTGAGCTTTGATTTCTACATTTTGTTTACCAAAACCACTGCAATGATGCATGGCCGTTTCAGACGTTTCAGGTTTATTTAAGCGCATACAATCCATCTCACAGTATTTACCTGCCCGTCGGTCCTTTACTTCCTAGTGACCAAGACAATCTCTCCCTCTAACCTGGCCTCTGACCTTTCCCCTTGGTATCACCTGCCATAAAGGCCCAGCGTTTGAACAAGGCATTCTTAGTCAGGGTGAGGCAACAATCTGTGTCAGGAGGCAACAGTGGCCCTCAGGGGGATCTGGAGCCGACCCCCTCTCCCCTTTATGGCGCTCATTTAAGACAGCGGGCAACCAGAGTAATGTGTGATGATTGTGTGTGTAAGCGCTGATTTAGGGCTGGAGGCAATAAGTGTAGACTGGTGCTGGAATCCAGCCGGCTCCACAGCTAGCTAACCATCAACTTGTAATGAGTCCCTGGGAGAGACAGACAGACAGACAGATAAACAGACAGAAAGAAACACAGACAGACAGACAGATAAACAGACAGACAGACAGACAGACAGCCAGATACACAATGGCAGATAACAGAGATACAGAAAATAAACAAATCACAAATCATAGACTGAGTTGAAAAATATACAGATTACAACATCATTGTGCATGATTTCAGGGTATTGTAACATTAACCATTAACTTCTCCTGACAGCTAAGTTAATTTTTCTGTGATAAAATCTGAATTTACACATTAAGTTTAACTTTGTTTTTGTCCTCTTCAGACATTTTCTTGATTAAATTCCCTGAATAGAAATTTGTTCTGAAGAAAGGGACGGATATTGTGTAGTTGGATGGAGAAGTCACAAAGATGTACAATAAGTGTGGTAAGGTTAACACTTCCTTAATTTCAGTACATACTCTATAAATACTGGATGTTTCACAAAGTGCGTGACACCATTTTCTCATATGAACAGATGCGTTTTCATTTTAGGAACTAGCCTCTTTGATGTCCAATCAAACTGTCCATCCTGATATTGTGCCTTTTATCCGTAAATTCACGTTACACAAAAGGAAAATATCCTTTACCGACATGTTGTTAACTTTCTGAGCTTTGCTTCGATGCTTTTAGTACATCACAAGCTTAGTTGATCTGATTGGTTGATTTGGCCCTTATGTTGGTGATAGACAGATGGTTTATCCAATCAGCAGATAGTATTTTCGTCCCTTCTCAAAATTTTCCCAAACAAAAGTTCCCAGATGGATTTGCTGAGCAAATGTGAAACAATCCATCTGGCAGAGTCAGGTTAACTGAGATTGTCAATAAAACCAGTATTGTTTTTTCACAAAGAGGAGGGGTTTAACAATTAGTGCTAAAAGGTCAGATGCCCACACACACAACACAACTCTTCCTCCCTGATGGGAAGGAAGAGTTGCTGTAAATTTGTCACACACTCAGCAGGGGACATCTGTTGGAGTGAGGGATGAAGGGAGATGTGTCAGAATGCAGGAAACCAGCAGAGCTCCAGAGCAGGAAAGGGATCAAGATTTCCCGCATTTCTACTACACAGCTTTACTCAACCCGACACACACTTTTTTTCCATTAGCAAACGTTGTGGATAGTACCTGGTACACCGAATACTGCAGACCACTGATTGGTTAGAGAGAACTATCCATCAGATTGTCACCATGACACGGGACATCCTGTACAAACCGACCATTTTTAAATAGCCAAGCTACCATCAGTAGCCACTGCAATTTTCTGTATTCACCTGAAGAAAAGAAGAAAAAAAAAAGAATATCTGCAAAACTGCGCCACACAATTAACAAGGTTGCCTGGATGAGCGACACGGTGGTGTGGCCCTTCTGTGAGGCAGATCATCAGCAGATCTACCTCGTGAAATTCGACAAAAAAACGTAATGTGTGTAAATGTGCGGTAACCCTTAGTAACATAACAGGCGTAAAAATAACTGCAAGTCTCTAAACTAACTCTGTCTGTGTGTGAGTGCAGGTGTGTGCAGGTCCAGATGGAAAATAAATCAACTCAATCTTTTTGAAAGAAAGAAGACTAAGAAGTGGTCGTCACTTTAATGTTGCAGCTGGTGAATGTGGACGTCATTTAAATGTCTTTATATAACTACTGTTAGGTAGTTTCATCTATTATAGTACATTATTAATTAGTTGATTGTATTTTGTATTGATAATTTATCTGTAAATAAGTATAAAGTAGCATGATATGGAAATATTAAAGTACACTACTTGTACTTGTAAATGTACATTGAACTCTAGTCAATAAATGTTCAATGACAGCAGTTGCGAAAGGCTATTCTGTGTATTCTCAAAACAAATACTAATTACTAAAAACTGTTAATATTTTTAATATCACAGTTCAAAATTAGTCCGGAAAGTAAACAACTGCTTTTTGAGGTGCACATTTGAATTTTGCCTAGAGTGCATAAAAAATATCAAAAATAGAGCTTGTTTATCAAAAAACATTCAACATCAAGCAACGGTTAAACATTTTAACAGCAGCTGCCGTAAAATGTAAGAGAATATATATGTTTATATCACTGCACTGTAACATTATAGCTAGATAGCTCAGATTTGTTTTGTTAACCTTTGTTGGCTCATCTTTCCTGTAGGTGTCATTCAATATGTATCAGGATTTGGTTTCCATTTAGTAGCAGATGGTATGCACAGAGTTGGGAAGATGACTTTAGACATGTAACCTTATACAGCAAATCCACAAGGAGACATGGATACTGTTTCAAACTATCAGTTGAATCTGTTGAACCTTGAAATATCACCACGTAACTGTTTAAAATAGACAGGCATTGTGGTCCTGGTAGAGTGGATTTCTCTACCAAACTGATTCTTGTCAGGTGTTTGCCGTGTGAAACATCTGACAGGCAGATTATTCCAGTTTAATGACTATCAGATGACGGCTCGTACAGTATATTGTGTGTAACCAACATTATGTCGAGATGTGTTTGTAGTCACCCTCACAATTCTTTACCTGACTGATTACCTGGTGAGAAAATTACCCCCTGGCCCTGTATGATATGTATCATACAAAAACAAACTACTCTGGTGAACCATCAAGTAGTATCTGTTGTAAATCCCTAATTAATGCATTTATCTTACACTACAATTACAATTAAGTGAGCAAGTGTTTTTTTCTGTTCCATTCATTAAATACATTAATTCAGCAATGATCTCTGCTCAGACTTTCCTAAATTGATTTCCACTGGACATTTTGCCCAGGATTAATAAAAAGAAAATAAGATATTTGGCAAACACTGATGCATATTTTGTTCAACAAGGGCTTTTTAACAAATCGGCATGTGTTCTACCATATTTGAACAACAAACAAATTTCATTATATAAAGTTAACATCTTAAATCTCCTTAAGATTCCTGCTTCAGAGCCATGTGAAATGTTAAACATTGTAATGCTTGTGTGAACCACAGACCTTGCTTTCAGGATGATGAAAAAGCAAATCATAAATGTAAACTGTGGTGGAAATCTGGCAAGGAAACCTGTGGCTCATATACTTTATACGCATTTTAGAGCTAAAAATTAAAAACTTTCTTACACATTTCAGTAGGCGGAAAAAAAAGATAAAAGAAAGCAAATTTTCAGCTCTTTGGGATTTAGAGCAAAATTTACTGGTAGTTCAAGCATACAGTGAAACGTTTAGCCATTTCACATCTGCACAGACAATAGTGCCTCCACTGCTTTTTTTCTGCCTCCCAACCCCCACTGACTTCCTTCTTTCTGTGTGTGTGTGTGTGTGTGTGTGTGTGTGTGTGTGTGTGTGTGTGTGTGTGTGTGTGTGTGTGTGTGTGTGTGTGTGTGTGTGTGTGTGTGTGTGTGTGTGTGTGTGTGTGTGTGTGTGTGTGTGTGTGTGTGTGTGTGTCGATAAGCGTGTGCATTCTCCCCCCACAGCACAAAGCTGCCATTGGTTGGCCAGATTTGTTGGAGGGAAAAAAAGAGCGAGAAGCAGGGAGAGTGAAGCAGGGAGATAGTGCTGACTCAGGCACTCGGCCCATTGTTCTCAATGTCTCGTAACCCTACACCTCCCTGCCTCCAGCCAGACAGCCCATTGGCCAGCCACAAGTGCTGGAGCCAGTGGGACTGCGGTGTTAAACAGCACCAAAAAATCTTATCTCTTCCTCCATTAGTCTCACAATGACAGAATTGAGGAGACAAAATCACAGTGGACACAAGGCCATTCAGGCTGTGATATCTCCACTGCATCTTGACGAGAGAGAGAGAGAGAGAGAGAGAGAGAGAGAGAGAGAGAGAGAGAGAGAGAGAGAGAGAGAGAGAGAGAGCGAGAGAGAGAGAGAGCGAGAGAGAGAGAGAGAGAGAGAGAGAGAGAGAGAGAGAGAGATTTTGGTGAAAATCAGGTGTCCTGTCATTGTCTCATGTCTCATGTCAGTTGGGTTTGTTTGTTGTATTTGAGCTCTGTGAGATCTTGGGCAATTGCCCTAAAGCACAGGGCATGGTACGAATGGACAGTGTGAGTGCGCCCTTACAGTTACCAATTGTGATCCCTTACCACCAGCTCTATGTGTAGCATATATACAGTACATAACAATTTCTGGAGATTCAAAAAGGAACAAATATCCAGTAGTCTAATGAACAAAAAAGTCTGCTTTACTGTCCTGTCAATCATCTTTTAACCCACCACATTTATCTTGCAACTATGAGTTGATTATTTGTAAATGCTGATTTGGAAACATTTAACATAGTTTCAAGTTAGAATTTGAAATTATCTCACCAGGGTTGCAAGTGCTTGAAGTTAACTGGAATTAAACAAAGGGGTTGTTAGAAACAACAACAACAACTATACATTTAACTTTAGAAAGGCAACATACTGAAACATTTGTAACTGAAAATGTCTCTTTCCCAAGGACTAGATTAAGAAAAAAAGGAATAAGACAGTGGCCGTTTGGCATGTCTTTTGCAGTGCTGTTTCACAAAAGACCAACAGAAGATGCAAACAAACTTCCCCGAACCCTCTCGTGTGATTAACCATCCCCTTTGTTCTGGTACAGAGAACTGGCAGACTTTTAAAACTGTAAACATAGCACATATTGTCACGATACCACAGGGAGAAATGATACGGGGGGAATGTTCGCCTTAAGGAGACAGATTACCAGGTAACAAATCAAGGCTTGACAGGGGAGGAAAGTGAGAGTTGCAGCAGCGCCAGTAATGGGATCCTCAGTTAACTAGGCCATTTAGATCTTCAAGGTGATAAATAGGTCATGCCTGTTACAGAGGGCTGAGTTCAGTGAACTGAAATGTGTAAGGAAGAAGCTGAAAACTTGGTTGTATAATGTATTTTATGTCACTTTGTATTATCTTTCTGTCTATGTGACTTCATATCATGTTCACTGCTGCACCAAGGGTTATTTGTATTAGATAACACACATATTAGTGACACCTAGATGTCATCAAAAGTATAAGCCCATTCCAGTTATTTAGTATTGTACTTTCATAATATTGGGGCACTCACAAGAGAGAAACAGAAAGTCGAGGCTGAGGTATTAGGGGTTTTTTAGTCCCTCTTTTCTCAGTCCTCCCCATGACAAGCATAAATAAAGTTACTCATGAGTCCTAATCAAGGGGCAAATGAAGCCGACGCAGAAATGCCAAAAACTGCAGATCATCGGATGGCTACTTGAAGCTCCAAATGGGAGTCAGTCTCCTTACACCCCCATGTTAAAATGCCCAACTTTGAAAGAGAATAAACATGTTTACAGTCTGGTACAAAGACAACCAGTTCTCACTCCAAGGGCGTCAAACACAGCCCTTGGTGTTTCATACAGACACATAACGCACCCTTGAGTGCCTGTTTAAAACACACAGGGCCTTCAACTGTAGACCCATCTGCGACAATACTGCACACCCAGAGCATAATGCTCTGAGAGAGACAGACACAGAGATTGATGTCCATGTTTTATACAGGCTATGCTCATAATGCAGAATTGCCTCTTTCAGAATAGTAAATTGTTGATGCATTAACATGGAAATCGTGTTTAAATTTTGTAAATTATAATAAATGTAGTGAAGTGAAAAAGTACAGTGGTTTTCCCTCTGAAATGTCGGAGTGAAAGTAAAAATCAACTACTTCGTAATTGTTCTTAAATACAGCACATGTAAATGTGGCTTTTTAAAAACGCATTCAATTACATTACAAATTATAAAAGGAAGTCAATCTGAATCTTCACAGAAAAATAAAAATGAAAGCTTCACAGGCCCACCGAACAAAATCCAGTCAAACTTGCGCTGAGAATTCACACGTACAGAGGTAACTAAACTCTGTGCGACGGATGTGATCTTCTGTTGTTCAGATAAGACGTGATACTTCCTTCCCAGAGGGCAGTAACTGTGCGTGTGATCACCTGTTGGGATACTACGTAAGTGCCTTAGTCTCAGGGTTACAGCTGATTATATTTCTGCAAAATTTATTTTATTTGTCCACAGTTGGTTATACATTATAGGAATCCATTTCAGCATGTTTAAGAGTCCCATTATCGATTATATCCTTCATTAATAATATGGAAAGGGCATCAATGTTAAATTTCAGTTTTTGTAATTTTTAAGTGAACAGAAAAAATGTGTGTGAGACCCGTGAGAGCAGGAATATCTTAAGATGTAGAAATGTACGCCTTCAGGCACTGCTCGGCCTACACGTATGTTCGCACGGACACATCCACCCACATCTGCGTTCTTTACGTTCTCAACAGTGAACACATCACAAGCAGAATCACAGCAGTCCGCTTCCACTCTCTCACAGCTGAGACATTGTTTGCCTGTGACGCCGGACAATTAGCTGCTTTTCCCATGTGAGACAATTGATTCCCCTGAGCCCACATTTATTAGATTCCACCCTGGTTGTATGAATATGGAGGAGGGCTGGCGCTGGGGGCACAATGCCGAGACTACACATCAAGCTTGGTCATATATCGAAAAATGCTGCCCACAGACACTACGCAAGACAACAGAGTTCTTTCAGTTGGCGGGGCAACCCAGATTCTGCCTTGGTAGCACAATTTTTTGAATTTGTTTGTACACCTCTCCTGGGAATGCTAGGCAGTGGGTTATGTGTCCTTTAATCCTGATCAGAATTGCTTTCAAAATTCAATAAATGAAGCAAATCTGTAAAGTTGGAGAAACAGTTTGGCAACACACACGATTAGAATAGTTAGATTAGATTAGTTTAAATTTGCTGTTTGTTTTTTGGCTCTCCTTTCATGTGAAGTTCAATCACAAGGGATGGATTGTCCAATCTTAGCTCACTTTGAAGATATTTACCCTTTATAAACACAGCTAAGCTTGCTGTCATATATCTGTGAAAAGAACTATACACACGAACCAAAGTGTGATGATGTCTGCTGGAGCAACCAAATACCGGGGATTACTGGGATTCTAATCAGCTTTTTACAAAAGACTTCAGAGAGACTTTATTATTACAGAGACCACAGAGCAGCTGGTTGAAAAGCGAAGGTATTACACATATCAATGCATCTTTATATCCATAATAATTATCCAAAGTCTAACTAAAACTTAAACTAACAGAAAGTAACTTCTCTAAGTCTAAATAAGTCAGTTTACACCACTACTTCTTCTTCCTGGTTAAGTACCACTTGTTTAAAAATTATAACACATTTGCACTATAAGAAATGGCCGCGCTCCAAAATAAGGTCGAAGATCGCAAACAAACCTGATTAATGTCTTGCTGCATCTGTGCGTAGATGTAAGGTAACCAGGATTTAACAGTGCATGTAAAATCATTTCTAATCTGATTCCTCTGAGTAACCCAATGTTGATTTTTCACCTCCACCATCCTCTACGCTGTACACTACAGTCACTGCGCTCATTTGTCTTCTCTCTCCTTATTCATCATCCCACACACACACACACACACACACACACACACACACACACACACACACACACACACACACACACACACACACACACACACACACACACACACACACACACTACCCCTTGCCTTTTGGTTCAGAGTGTACAATCAGCTGTCTGGCCCCCCTTTTTCATCCCCATGTTCCTTCAAAGAGTCAAAGTGGGGCCTCTCTAAGGTATTAAATATCTTTATTAAACTGCTGCTTTGGGGGCTTCCCCTTCATCCCCCCTGCCTCCTCCTTCTCCTCTGTACACCCCAAATATCCCCATAAACTCTGCCCCTGCCGGCTCCTCTTCAAAGGCTCCCGCCATGCGGCTTCTGCCAGCTACCTGCTGCGCTGCAAGATCGTGCACAATAGCCTACGTTGGTGCCTGCTGCGTTAAACCAGGCAAGCTCCACCACACTCGGCTGGGCCACATCTGACGGGGGGCACTTTGACCAGGCGGAGTCCACCGGATCAGGGGGTTGAGTGAGATTGGGGGGAGGGGGGGGGGGGGATTCGTAGGCCAGCTGTGTCATGGTTTAGTGACTGCTATCAAAAGATGAGCTCCAGAGTAACCAAGTTGTCCACCAAACACAAACGAATGCATCCTTTCGGTGGTTTCAGTCATGCACGTAGCGCCACTGTGTGAACCTTTGAGGGCGTTAGGGATGTGATTCGCTCCTACGATATCTGAACAAAAATCGACACTCTTTAACAGATGGTTGCTACAAATTTGTACCCTCACACCCCTCTCTGTGAGAGTGACTACACTCTGGGGTGTTCCTGACTTGCATTATACAAAATCCTTAAACCGTGACTCTGAGCTAGTCATATGTCATCACAGTGACATCACAGGAAATCCTTTGGTTAGCTGCTATGGTATATATCAGAGAGCATGGTATCACTGGAATGTGACATAGAAGATCAGTAAAAACAATAAGATATCAATACTTTTTTAAAGTAATATATCGTCATCTGAATTGTGGTGTAACACTTAACACATTCACCGTGGTTGGACATGTTGAAATGACTTTGCTGATTGAGAAATGTTATTTGGGTTTGTCAAGTTGCACCTGTCTGATCGAGAATGTCTGTGGCATTTAATTTCATCATTTCAGCAAGCAGTTGTTTTTTTCCCATGTTACATAACATCTTTAGCAGCATACAAACTTACCTGTGAAACTATTTAACACTTAAATTCTGTTCAATCAGCTTTGGTGATAAACACTATACACACTACACTATAAATACATTTATTTAATTCAGCTTTTGACTTTCACCATGCTGTAATTATACTGTACATATCAAAATGTAAAGCTCAATTAATGTGTCCTTCCTAGGGAACTGTACCTTTGTAGTAGTGGACACACCAACATATCTTAATACAGAATTTAGTCCAGAGCCCTTCCTCATTATTATCAAATAAAAATTGAGGTATTATTGGGTGTATGGTACATTTGATTAACATCACATTGATTCCGCTCTGTGTGATATCCCACCAACAATGTCCTTTATTGTCAAACTATTCTTTATACTACAAGCTTCAGATTTTGGATATAGCACAGCAAAAAATCAACATGTCTAATCCCTCCAGGCACCTTGGAAGGGGAAGAAACCCTACTCTGCTTCTTCAATCCAACCAGATTGATTATTGGCTCACAAGTGATCTTGTTTTGAAGGCCTTGCAGTGCAGATGTCAGTTATTCTGATTGATTAGACTTCTGCTGGTTCATGTTGAGCGTCATGCACTAATAAGAATGATAATGGTGTAAATTGCCCCGCCCTAACAGGTGCAACAAAAACAAGAGGATAGTCAAAGATATTAATCTGTGTGTTCACATGCAGTTTAAAAAACAGATTATATTGGGGTTAAGGGCATACCCGGTTTCTTGAACACCATGTAAACACCATATACCCTGGGTAAAATCAGGGTTTTCATAACCCGGTTAACAGACCGAGAGAACTCCTTCAGTTCCCTGATTATTCGTGCATGTAAACAGCGTTCTCGGTTTATCGTCTGCGCATGCTCAGCACTCCACAGCAGTGGCTTTTGATCCAGAAATAGAATAAACCAGAAAGCAACGGCACCAAAAAAAAAACGTGAAAAAAGCAACAACAATAGACCGTTACCTTAAAACCAAGGGAGGACTTCGCATTCATTACTACCAAGAAGACCGGTTTCGGTCGTAATTTTGTCCAAAAGTCGGCCTTTTGTGATTTTGACAAAGGTGAACCAGGAAAAAAAGCTGTATTCATTCCAGATGTATGTTGGCAGAGAGCCATCTACTGTACCGGAGGAAGAGTTACTCCATCATTTTCCCATTCAACCCCTGCTCATGTAAACATCTTTTAGTACACTTATTATGTCTGTATTAATTAAACTGATTTCAGATCAAGATTGTATGATCATGTGTTGAGGTTCAGCAGTACAAATTTGAGCTCCTAGAATTTGTTTTTAGCGTGTATAACATTTTGGTCATCTTCCCCATATGTCAGTATCTAATGTAACAACCCAATCAGTGTAACTTTGGACGATGATGGTTCTTCCACTGTGAAGTGGCTGCTTGTAAAACTATACTTTCAAAGTCCTCCCCCCACACTGCCAGTTGCAGCGCACTCTTTGTCCACCACAATGTGAGCTAAGGAAACAAAGGCGCTATTGCAGACCCTGGGGTTTTTTGGGAGCCGTCTGTCACTCAAACCCATTGTTGACGTGTGCAGGGCTCAGAGGACAATGGTACTTTGTGTGAAGAGAGAGCCGGGATACACCCTCCTGCTCCTGTATCTCTACCTCTTATCTGTCTCATTGTCACATTTCTCTACAGTTCTGTCTTCTTCCGTTTTGATTTGTGTGACTGTGACTGTGATTTGATTTTTATCTCTTATTCTTGCTTTAAAATGATTCTTGAACTCACATTTCAATCTCCTCCCATCTGGCCGCAGATTCAGGGTGTTAGACTGGAGGAAAGCTAATTTAAAAGAAGTTTTGTCCCCTCAGCGATCACAGTTCTTAACAAAAATATGTAGATCATGGCTATGTGCTATCTTTATGTCTATATGTTGTTCTGGGGATATGTGGGAAGAGGGTCTATTTGTTATTTGCGGGGGAGGGTGTGTTATCTGTATAGGATGTCCATGTGTTGTGCCTTTTGTAATGTAAAAACAGCCACAAGTTTCCTCTGCTGCCTCTGGTCCATTTACATATTTAAGTCATTTTGTACAACGTTATATGGTGTTTTTATATGTTGGAGGGCTGCTAACCATTTGAAGCCTGGCTTCCGTTGCCCAGGAAGCATCTTCAAGTGGATATAATGGACACGCTCTGCTGCAGGCATGCTGTGGTAGCCGTGTCGCATCTATTCCCTCAAAGGTCAGCGCTGTCAAGACAGTGCACTATTGAATTAAATGTGCATGTCAGAGTTCACCTAAGTTAAATGTGACACCAAAAAATCAGAGCAGATGTGCTGATCGCAGCTACTCCATTTAAATAAACAGATTTTGCTGCAAAATTTCTCTGTTTCAAATGTTGATGTGACCAAGTCTTGCTTGCTTTAGTTTCCTCTTCTTTCCTGGTTCTTTATTGCTTAATTGCTTTTGGCTTGATGCCTCTCACTATCCAACAGGAACATATAAAAACAAGTGGTTACATTTGCTACAAAAAGCTAGGCATAGTGAGGCTTCTATCAAAGTGTTATCACACAAAATACGGTCCATAGCCATTTAAGCAACGGTTTAATTAATTGTCCATGTATTTCATCCCAAATGCACTTTTGTTTTCAATTGAGAAACAAAATGATTTGCTATAAATAAGTTGTTACTGACACAATTATCAACTAATGACAGTTGGTTCTGCTTCACTGCAGATGAAAAATGGCTATGGACAGAGAAACAAAACTTTACTTGACAATTGAGTAGAAAATGATCCAGTCTGTGATTCTGGCTTCAGCTTCTTTGTTTCTCTACAGTCCTGTAATTTGACCAGTAGGTCAAGGCGAATAAAGCTGGGGTTTGTTCGTAGACCACTGTCAGTCTGACTGTGTAGGCATCACAATCCTGCCCTCTGACCCCCATTGACATCATATGACTGGCTCTTGTGCGTCTTTCGTGAACTGAAGAGGTCACGATTATTCAGTGGACTTTCAAACAAGCAAAGAGTAAGTGTCGAGGATCGAGAGGCGTTGGACAATTATGTGTGTTTGCTCTGAGAGGCGCTGCTTTCCGTGTGCATGTGTGGTCAAAGCCATTGACATCATATGAATAAGCGAGTGTGTGAGTGAAAGGCAGATGTGGTGTTGTATGTGCATGTGTATGTATGTTTGATCTGTCTTGTCTTTTAAAGCTTTCGTCTGAAATTCATTCTCAAAAACCCTAAAATAAGGTATTTGCCTGCTTTTTCAGATGGCTATTGAGGACACTTACATAACACTGTGATGGACGTGGTTAATTTGAAACTTGTTACAAAAACAAGTATGACATACATTGGTACAGTGGTTTACTCTTGTCTTTACTTTACGACAAACTGGTTTTTCTTATCCCCTCTCCTCTTATTGTCTCCCCTCATCACTCAATCACTTGCTCTCACTATCCTTTATTCACTCATTTCTTATCTTTTCTCCTGAATCCATACATTTCAAATTTACTGTTTGAAAAACAGAAAATTAAACTATTATTATACAGTATCCTTGTACTGAACAATGGTTCATATATCTCCCAAAAGATATGCACGCCTTTGAAAGCCCCTGCAATGCAGAACTTGTGCAGGCAACAAAACTACATTACTTACTTTTAGTGCAAACAGAGAACGAGAACAGTCAGAATAAAACCGAACTAAAATTATAAGTCCCCTTTAAACATTGTTACGATGTAAATGTAAGTCAATTTAATAATTAATAAAACTTTATTTCTAGAGCATGATGTATGAAATGCAACTAGAAGGGCTCTACATTTAAATACAATCAAATAGAATGAAGACAAGACATAGCATGTTAACGATAACGCACATTGAATCTATAATGTCATCCATCTACAGTGCAGTAGTTTATAAAGAAACAGTTGTGTTTCGATGGTCCCCTTTGTAGAACCAAATAATGAAGCATAAGGTGCAAACAATAGGATACAGAAAACCGAACAAAATACAAGAAGAGGAACAAACATATAGTGCGATCATAGAAAAAAAAAACATGTAAAGTTATATATAAAGTGAAGTAGTGCAATAAACAATAGTGACAGCAGTTTTGGGGGTCCCTGAAGATACAAGGATATTTGTCTTATAAGGTGAAAGCAGTCAGCTATGGTCCGGGTAAGTGACGTAGGGTATAAAGTGATGTTTGTGCATGTGTGTGCATGTGTGTGTTTGTGTGTGTGTGTGTGTGTGTGTGTGTGTGTGTGTGTGTGTGTGTGTGTGTGTGTGTGTGTGTGTGTGTGTGTGTGTGTGTGTGTGTGTGTGTGTGTGTGTGTGTGTGTGTGTGTGTGTGTGTGTGTGTGTATGTGTGTGTGTGTGTGTGACACACTTTGCACATTAATGTTACAACACACACATCTGTAAAGTTTTCTTTACATGACATTACATCCATCCATAATCTGTAACTGTTTATCCCAGTAGGGGTCGCAGGGGCCTGGAGCCAATCCCAGCTGACATTGGGCGAGAGGCAGGGTAAACCCTGAGCAGGACACCAGACCATCACTGGACTGAAATAACATGTTTGACACAAAAATCTGAGAGCTGATATGACCCACAACCCCTCAAACGAAATCTCACCTTTTGTCTGACTGTTTGTGTTGCGTAAATGAGAGGTACATGTTGGAGATCTGACACCTACCCGGAAACTCAACACTCTGCTGTTGTTGCTGTAAAACATGAGACTGTGTGAATTCAAACAAATGAAGATGAAAAAATTTTCTGCATGTGGACACATGTATTTATGATGCAATATATAGTTAGCCCAGTCTTTACTTCTGGTCATGTCTCATTGTTTTCTGAGAAACCTTACCAATCCTGCAATTCAGGTATATTTGAGTCAAATCCTTTTGAGGTACACGTCATCAGATAATTATGCAATGTTTGATAAAGCAACTTATAGGCTGTTCATTCAAACATCTTCTGAATGGACAAATAAAAAAAAAAATCCTAGCCTTATTTCCTGAATTCTCCTCTATAATCTCACTTTGTCTTCACTGTATGAAGCAATATGTGAAAGTTTATCTTATTTTACACTCTCATTATTTCTAATTTTTTATATTAGATTCTACCGTTAGTAGTTTTATGAATTATGAGTGTTACAATGTCGCTTGGTGATATTCAATTTTCCCTACTACGCAAACCCTTTGGGAAGTTTCATGGATGCCATAATAGTCCCTGCCTAGGTCTCTAGTCTTTTTTAACCCCAAAATTGTTTTATCGTAAATTGACTTTCATCTGTTGTTGTCTCCCCTCTGTAAGAAGACATGTTCACTACAGTTTACAGTGGACAAGGTTATGGTGTTGCAGACACAGTCCAGGAAACGCTGTCAATAATATAAAATTAAGAGAAAATGCAAAAGTGCTGCTAGTGATGTCCTACAGAGGTTAAAAACAGTGTTCACAAAGCTCTTTATTCTTTTGAAATTATTTTTGAAGTGTCAGGTTTTTGTTTCCTTATAGGCATTCCCTGAAGGCAGAACTTCATTTTAGCAAACTGCCAACCTATGGCCTCATCTTTATTGCCTTGCATCTCTTCTGCACACACAGTTTCTAGAAGCTCTATTTCTGGCTAGAGGCATGAGGAGCTCTTCTCCTGGCCTCTTGAGTCAACAGGGGCAGAAGGTCAAAAAGGTCAAAACTGCTTGAATGATGCCAAAGGAAAGACGTGGAGGGTGGGGGTGGGGTGTGGGTGGAGGAGGGGGAGGGGGAGGAGGAGGAAGAAACAGCAGGGGAGATTTTGGCGGGAAAACAGAGACAGACCTGGAAATTCACCTCTTACAGACAGACGGTGAGTCAGACTCTGCCTCATCAGACCGACATGTAGCCTCTGAATCACACTCACATGCTCATACACAAACTCTGATATAAAGGCATGCGCACATACACACACACGCACACCGGACGCGCACACACACACACACAGAACGCACACACACACACGCACACACACACATACACATACACACACACACACACACACACACACACACACACACACACACACACACACACACACACACACACACACACACACACACATACACAAACCCCCACAGCAGAGCGGTCTACACACTCAAACAATAGCACCACCCCTTGCAGTTGCCCCCTCTTGCTCACACACTTTGAGATGATGTCATCGTTCTTTGCCCCTGTGGCATTGCTAAACAAGCATGACTAAAAATTCTGTGTGTGTGTGTGTGTGTGTGTGTGTGTGTGTGTGTGTGTGTGTGTGTGTGTGTGTGTGTGTGTGTGTGTGTGTGTGTGTGTGTGTGTGTGTGTGTGTGTGTGTGTCTGTGTGTCTGTGTGTGTGTGTGTGTGTGTGTGTGTGTGTGTGTGTGTGTGTGTGTGTGTGTGTGTGTGTGTGTGTGTGTAGGTGTGTGTTGACTCACGAGGTCAAGGTCCACATTTTGAGCCTGATGTCACTTATCACTGACTAATCCTCTGAACCATTTGAACAAAATGGAACACAGAGCGGGAAGAAGGGGGAAATTAGAGGGAAACTTTAAGTGTCACTGTGCTTTTGTGTTTGGAAGGCGCAAAACAAAAACCTTTGTCCCCTGACATTAACAGGTCGGCTGCACATGCACATTATGTCACTCTTTAAGTCTTTAATCAGACTCACACCCAGTAGGCTACTTACCTTACTACCGTATTTTTTGGATTAAAAGCTCCGGACTATAAGTCTCACCAGCCGAAAATGCATAATAAAGAAGGAAAAAAACATATATAAGTTGCACTAGAGTATAAGTCGCATTTTTTGGGGAAATTTATTTGATAAAATCCAACACCAAGAATAGACATTTCATCTTGAAAGGCAATTTAAAATAAAAATAGAACAACAGGCTGAATAAGTGTACGTTATATGACGCATAAACAACAAACTGAGAACGTGCATGGTATGTTAACATGTTAACATATTACGGTAAGAGTCATTCAAATAACTATAACATATGGAACATACTATACGTTTACCAAACAATCTGTCACGCCTAATCACTAAATACAATGAACTCTTCTTCCTCTGTGTCACTTCTGAACAACTCCACTAACTCATAGGTACGGAAGTAGCAGGTAGCATCTTTTTTTTCACTATGCACTTCTGCCATGACCCGCCCCCGCCGGATTTTGATTGGTTGACATGTGTGTGTGACGATTGCTGATATACGCCTAGTCTCTTACGTGACTGAGATAAATGTGTGTGTGTGTGAGGATATTTTACGGTAATGTGTTAATAATTTCACACATAAGTCGCTCCAGAGTATAAGTCGCACCCCCGGCCAAACTATGAAAAAAACTGCGATTTATAATCCGAAAAATACGGTAACTTAAAGAAACAAAAGCACTTCTCCTCTCTGTCTCCTACACACAAAAACACAGAACTGGTAGGCTAACAACTTTCCCCACAGGTATTTAAAAGTGTGCAAACTCCTTCAATCACATAAATACTACTGTAGCTCCCTTAGCAAATACACGTGCATTTAGAGTCCACACACTTCCTCTAAATGAATAGTGTATAAACACGTCGCAGTCACCTCCACTTCAGTGAAATAATTAGAGCGCAGGGCCAAATTAAACATCCCCTGGACCCCAGCCTGGGAAATTAACTCATAGCTAAACCCATGACATGGCCCACTAGACATGAAAGCCCTCATAGAGCGGGCCATTCAGCAAAAGGGGGCAATGACAGAGTGGCACCGGGCCCGTACGGATGTGGCAGGAGGGCGTGATGTCAGCATGGTCCCTGTGTGCCCTGCCAGGCAGCATGATGGCAACGGATCAGGCGTCTAGTCTGTTGCCAACGCAGGTGCACTGAAAACACACGCAAACACATGCACAGTAACAGCTTGGCAGGAGCCCCCGCAGACGTGGAAAGACAGGTTTCATCTTTCAAACCTACACATGCAGTATTTGCATCTGTGTGCATGGCAGCACACAAAATAGTCTGTATTTGAGTATAGTGTGTTTGTGTTTGTGTTTTTGTACCATTCATGAGTGTTGAGGGAAAGTGGGACCTGAGGCTTGTGACAGTAGGCTGCTGTTCTCAAACATCAGAGAGAAACATTAACATAAAACAGATGACACATACATACATACATACATACATACATACATACTGTACAAACATACATACATATAACATGAATGTTTAATAAATGTAGCAGTCAATGAACATACATACATACATACATATACAATATATATATTCATATAATATATCCTTCCATAGCCACTCCTTTTTGAAGTGTGTTGAGGGTGTGCGCAGGGGTGTTCAGGGGGTAGCAGGTCAACAGTAGATACTGTAGCCACATAGAAGTGCTGTACAACATCTAAACGAGGAGAACATGAAGATTCATTAGAGATGCAGCTCAGTACTTTGTGTCAAGTTCTTCTAATTCTTCAGGAATCAGAAATAAATCATAATCCGGTCATTAAATTGTGAAAGGGCTTAGTGCATTAAGATATCAATCATCATCAAATATATGAAGGCCATTCTCACAATCACTCATATCTCATATGTTGTTGGGACAATTTTGAGGTTTATACCATTTGTTTCCCATATTTGGTGCACAATTTAACCATTTATTTTACAATGGATAAAAAAGGTCAAAAATCCCCCCAAAATATCAGATTAAGACACCAGGACCTTGAGGAACACCACAGAAAAATCCATGCTGTGATCAAAACCTTTGACATATGGAGAGTTCTGCAAGAATTGATTGGCGATTGGATAGCATGCACTTTTTTGTAAACTGCTCAGAAACCCTCTAATTTTTAATACACCTAGGAAAGCCATCCACCTTCTGAAGGTCACAACAGGGCGTTTTATACAGTGACACAAGTTTCAAAAAATGCTCTCACTATCATGAAATGGTGACAAACATCATGACACATGAATATAGTTGGGCTCAGTGAATCCACAAGAGTCTCAGCTTTCCCAGTCACACCCAATTTATGCAATTCCAAGACTGTTTAGGGACCCCAGTATGAAGAAATATTTAAATATTCTTCATAAAGTGGGCATGTTGGTAAAGGGTTTACTCGTGGGTACCCACATAACCAATTTTCATTCTGATATATTGAGGTCAAAGGTCAAGGGACCCCTTTGAAAATGGCCATGCCAGCTTTCCCTCTGCATTTTTTGCATAGATTTGAAGCTTTATTTAGCTTCCTTCCAGACAAGCTAGGATGTTATGGTTGGTTACAATGGATCTTTCTCTAAAATGTCTCTGAAAGCTCAGCCTTGGTGGAGAGGGACATGTTGAGGAGGGGGCAGTGGCCCTGATCCTTGATGGAAGATAGGTCAAACTAAAAGGGCCGCTGCCCCACCTGAGCCTTACACATGATCCGGCCGGTGTTGACGGCGAACACCTGGCAAGTCATCCACAGGAAAGAAATCAGCCTCCAATAGCGCTGCCATGTTACATATAACTGCCATGGTTGTTTACTTGCAGTTTTAAACAGATTAATCCCCTATAGTAAGTATTAATCGCAAATTTTAGGAATACACATCATATAATGTGAGCTCTTCTTTCAGTCCAAAATGGTGGTGACTCAGCTCTGCAGCTGTGTGCAGATGTGGTATTGATGACCCAATGGAGTGTCGCTTTTTGGCATTATAACCTCTTTGGCTTAGGGGAGCTTTGTCGCCATGGTGACAATAATAAACATGTGGTTAAGGTTAGGGGATGATTGCGGTCATGCTTATCAACTCTCGGTGTAAAACAGAAAAGAGCAGTGATCTCCTGTATTAAAGTCAGAATCAGTATCAGCCTTAATGGCCAAGTATGCCCACATACATGGGATTTGACTTTGGTAGGCGTTCACTCTCTCAGACAGGTAGACATATCGTATATAGACAGACAAAAATAAAAAACAAATAGTCCGAGGTCTGAAGTCTGATGTTTTGTTGACACATCCATTCACCCCGACTCCCTCCCCTTCCAAGAAAAATACAGCAAGACTTTTATTGAAAGGATTGATATGTTGACGTCAACATTGGTTTATTTTGCTAATAACCACAGTTACTCCCTTATTTTTACCCTTTTGTTCCTAACCAAACCAAACCTCAACCATAGAGGTATCAGACAACAGTTTTATTTTTTCAAAGGTGATTTCTAACAGGGGTGAGCACCATGTATTCTACAAAGCACAAATAACATATTTTATCATTTAATTTGTTGCTTGTGATCTGAGACAATCATTGCAAGACAAATCACCAGCTTCTTTACTAAGCACATGTGATATTATTAGCAATCAGGAGCTACTTTCATAGTTTCCAAAGGAAGTGAAAGTAGTTGGCAGTGGGGAGAATGAGTATACTCAAAAACCTCTGCTGTTGTGACAAACACATAAAAAAAAAAGCTTTGTATCTATTCTGTTTAGTAGAAGCAGACAAATGTCAACAATCACTCAAGCTTTGTCAGAAAATAATTTTGTGTTTGGATCCTGTCTGAACTTAAACCCTTAACACTCACACGGTTCTACTAACAGGTGTGGTTTGTGAACTTCAACAAGGTCACATCGTGCGTGTGTGTGTGTGTGTGTGTGTGTGTGTGTGTGTGTGTGTGTGTGTGTGTGTGTGTGTGTGTGTGTGTGTATGCGCGCGCGTGTGTGTGTGCGTGTGTGTGTGTGCGTGTGTGTGTGTGTGTGTGTGTGTAGGTGTGTGTGTGTGTGTGTGAGTAGGTGTGTTGTTTTCTTCACTTTTTCAGCCAGATTTCAGTTTTTCAGGTAAAGTGACATGTTTCAAATGCTTGTCCACAGGCAAAATATCCTCTGAGTCTTATCTTCATAAGTTATCATTATGGGTTTCAGGTTGCGTCAATCAACACCTCACCATGCCCCCTGCAATCTTGAAACAAATTTATCATTCTCTGAAGTAATGGCTGCCTTAGGGTTACTTTAACTCTCAACGTTCACTCTTTCTTTCCTCACTCTCTTCCCCCGAATACACATACATACACACACACACTTACACTCTGCAGTACTGGTTAATGTCTGTGTGTTTACATGCACATCCGTAACCCGAAAATGGTCCATCCCCAGTTAAGGGAATAATCGGATTATTGATGTTACCCGCAGATACATGAAAGGGGTTGAATGGGAAAATGACGGGAGTTTCTCGACCGCCAACATACAGCTGGTCTGAATACGACTTTTTCTTCCGGCTGACCTTTGTCAAAATTACAACAACTTGGAAAGCGGTGGTAAATTTCTGACAGAATTATGACAGAAATGGGTCTTATTGGTAGTGATGTTACTTGCCATGGTGAAGTCATCTGTCGGTTTAAAGGTAATACTCGTGTTTTTTTTCACATTGCTTCGGCGCCATTGCTTCCTGATCTATTCTATTTCCGGCTCAAAAGTTATAACCTACCGAGTATGTGCAGACGCATAACTGATCATAAACCGAGAATGCTGTTTACATGCACAAATAGTCGGGGTACTGAAGGAGTTATCTGTCTGTTAACTGGGGTATGAGAGCTCCGATTATACCCTGGGTACAGTGTTTACTTGCCGTAACCCGAATATAAACAGGTTTTTAAAATACATGTAGAAGCATTGTGTGAGCAAGCCATTAGTGCAGCTGTGAGACAATATGAGGAAGCCTTTGACCTTCGACTCGTTAATGGGTGCACAAATCTGTGAAGCAGCAGCCCCTCCAGGAATCTACATCTGCTGAACACTCATGCACACAAACACACACACAAACACACACGCACACACACACACACATGCCGGTATCATTAATTTTGACCATGTCCATGGCAACAGACTCCATTCGGGAGGCATTGTTAGATTCCGGATTGTTTGTTTATCTATTTGTTTTACCTCAGGTGAGAACAATAGGTGGAAGTGTGTCATCACCACCCTGACCCCAGGTGTACCCCAACCTAACGTTATTAGCAATGATCCCTAGGTTATAGCGACACACACACACACACACACACACACACACACACACACACACACACACACACACACACACACACACACACACACACACACACACACACACACACACACACACACACACACACATTTGGGCTCATAAAACAATAATATAAACAATATCTCCCCTCATAGATTAATTGTTGGACAAGTAGTACATCCAGCCCGTTTCAGCCCATCCTCGTTCTGGTACATCCTCAAGGCTTTGGGTTCACTGTTACCTCAAACAGGTGAGTTATTGTCACGTGTACTCTAAGGTTGTATTGTTTGCACCACAGTAGCATTTGTGTGTGTGTGTGTGTGTGTGTGTGTGTGTGTGTGTGTGTGTGTGTGTGTGTGTGTGTGTGTGTGTGTGTGTGTGTGTGTGTGTGTGTGTGTGTGTGTGTGTGTGTGGGTGTGTGTGTGTGGGTGTGTGGGTGTGTGGGTGTGTGCGTGCGCATTTGTGAAAGAGAGAGAGAGAGAGAGAGAGAGAGAGAGAAATAGAGAGAAACCCAATTGATTGATTGGAGTGTTTCTTCAACCCTTCCCACAAAGACACTGAAGATATGAGCCTCTTCTGCCCCCTTCTGGTGTCTTTAAAACATAAGGAAATAAAATGTCCCTTTTTTCTCCAGTTTCAAGATTTTCAAAAATACATCCGCTCAGGATATGAGCCAAAAAATATTTTTTGCTAGTGTACTCAAAAGTCGGCACACAGCAGTGCGGCTACAAAAGGTGGAAAACTCGTCTACAGGCAAGTTTACAGTTTAGCCTATGAATAATGCATTTCCAATGATGCATAAACAATCAATGGTTATCTAGTTGGGTTTATATAGATCAGTCCTTTCAGTGAGATTACTACCCTATGTTAACTTTTGAAACAATGAATTTATTGGACTGATTTGTCACTGTGAATTTCTTCTCATTCTCATTGAGTAGTAGCCATTCAAGACATTAAATCAAACAAATCTAACAAAAACTATCATATCTTAACTTAACCCAAATCATAACAATTACAACTGTCTTCCTAACTTCAATCTGAACCCTTACATAAACCCAAACCCAAGTCCAAGCTCTCAAACAATGCTTTGAACAGCCAAAATGTCCTCACTCTTAAGGTTAAAACTCACATTGGTCTTTAAAAAGATAGAAATACAAAGCACAAACACAACCACACACGCACTTGAACTTGATCTCTCTAAGCTGCCAAGCTCCAGTAAAAAAAAATCTGTCTCATTACAGTAACACTATGTGCTAACTTCTGACTGTACAATAGTGTTTGGTAATCACATATGTAGTCCTGTGTGTGAGGTGATTACACACACTCACACACATACAAACACACACACACACACACACGCACACACATTCTCACACACACACACACACACGCTTCAGGAAATGAACCCTATTACCTTCACATTAAGTATGAAAAGTGCTACCAAAGCAGCACAGTCACCATTTTACACAGAGTGGCCTTTCAGTGATATTATACATACACAATCTATGTATGCACACACACACACACACACACACACACACACACTCACACACACACTCACACATACACACACAGCGCAGACACATACACCCAAACAAAGAGGTAGTTCTCTCCAACGAGGGTGTGGCTGACTAGAGGTGGGCTGCTAGACTGAGGTAGGTCTGTAGTCTGCATGTGTGAGTATATATATGTATGTGTTTCCTGCTCATACATGTTGAAACAAACTAGGCTATGTGGTAAAATGATTTAGAGACACTGCTATCACCAGGATGAAGGTTTCCAAAAAAGGTTGATAAATGTGAACCTATTTGACAATAAGAACAATAAAACAAAATAATAAAAAAATATGATAAAGTGCTACCATACAGCAGCAACATCAGGTTTCTGATACCTCCTCTTTCCGTGGTTTCTTCCTTTGTTGTTCAAAACAGACAAGCACACAATATTGGCATCTTTGTGTTTCAGTATAAAATAGCACCCTGACTTTTTCGGTAATGAATTTGAAAAGCCATTTTGGTAAATTCTCCAAAACTAGATATACTTATGCACTATACTTTTGTGCTGTGTTGGAAGGATACAGAGGCGTTCTTAAAAGAACAACAACTCTAGCAGGCTAACATCACCTCCTGCTGGTGAGACTGGTCAATACATACGTGTGTGTGTGTGTGTGTGTGTGTGTGTGTGTGTGTGTGTGTGTGTGTGTGTGTGTGTGTGTGTGTGTGTGTGTGTGTGTGTGTGTGTGTGTGTGTGTGTGTGTGTGTGTGTGTGTGTGTGTGTGTGTGTGTGTGTGTCTGTCCTCATAGGTCCAAACTCACAGACCAGTCAAAATGTTTTTATTCGTTTTACATCTAAACCCTGCTGTGTCGTTTTTGATGGAGCTGCCCCAGAACTGCCAGACGGGTGCTTAGCTCTAACACCTTGATAATTCCTTGTGTGTGTGTGTGTGTGTGTGTGTGTGTGTGTGTGTGTGTGTGTGTGTGTGTGTGTGTGTGTGTGTGTGTGTGTGTGTGTGTGTGTGTGTGTGTGTGTGTGTGTGTGTGTGTGGCGGGGGGATCAAACAGTTAAACAGTTATATAGGCGCTCCATAAATATATAATTCTGAGCTTTATCGATCCCAAAGAGGAAAGTGGTTAACAATGAAAATATATGTAAATAAATAAAACATATTGTATTAAAAGAGGAAGAGGAATATAAGTAGTAAATATATAAGTCAAAGAAATTCAGAAAGTTACCAGATTACAGACTTTGGATCATGGGATGGATTATGTTAATACTACTAGGGTTTTAAGAATGTAATCTGTTGTCAGTAACAGATTTTAGCTGGAGTGAAAACCTTTTCTGTTTACTGTTAATCACCTTTTTCCTCAGAAACAAAGGGTCATTCTTCTTGTTTTGTGAAGTAATATTACCAAACTAAACAAAGTGTTAACCTTCAAAACATTACGGAAGAGACAATGTTTGATTCTAAAATAAGATTAAAAAACAAAACAAATACAAATCCACAAATTATTGCAAAAATTTGAAAGAAAATGATCATAGAGGAATATAATGGTGAGATGTTTTCATTAGTGTCATGGGTCATAAAGAAATGTTTCCTTAACAGCTACAGTATCTTGTTTGCGGTTTTTAGACATAAAACAATCCTGGCATAATCTTCAGTCTTTTATCAGCAAACAATGATGAAGAATTAGCTCTGCTTCAAGATAGAAACCAATTAAGGCCACTACTTATAGTTTACTGGTTTTATCTTGGCGAGGCCACGAGAACACACACAAATCATGCAATATCTCACACACACACACACACACACACACACAGACTGCAAGACTTTCTCGCAGGGTGGTAGGGCTGATAGTGGGGGCCTGTGTTTGATAACAAACGATAAGTGACACCGACGTCACCAAACACTGACATTAATCAGCGGTCGGCAGGAAAGAACCGACACCTGACACACAGAGGTGAGGGAGTGGGAAGACAGTGTGGAGGTGGGAATGAGGACGAGCTTGTGTGTGTGTGTGTGTGTGTGTGTGTGTGTGTGTGTGTGTGTGTGTGTGTGTGTGTGTGTGTGTGTGTGTGTGTGTGTGTGTGTGTGTGTGTGTGTGTGTGTGTGTGTGTGTGTGTGTGTGTTGTGTGTGTGCATGTGTGTGTGTGTGTGTGTGTGTGTGTGAGAGAGAGAGAGAGAGAGAGAGAGAGCGCCTTTCCTCGTCAACGCCATAGTCTCATTGAGAATTAAAAAAAAAAAATGTTTCAGGGAATAGATAGAACAGATGCAAAAAAATATTTCAACATCTTCTTATAGATACATAAATCAGTATTTTTATATTAATAATGGGTTAAAGGACTACGTACAAGGCTCATTGTTTTGGTTTTATGGTTTTTACTGTTGTGTAGTCTGGCTTTACAGAAGAAGAAGTTTAATGCTGAGACATGGAAACACAGCAACATCGCTAAAAACAAATCAAATGGGGCAGATAAATGAGCCAATAGACAATCAATCGACATCTTTAGGTCCCCAAATTAAGTGCTGTACGGGGCGCTTTGTTGCTCTTCTGATAGAGTGGGCACCCCATATACTGAGGCTGAGTCCTTGCCTCATCTGTGATGTGGTGTGTTAACATAGCGAGGGGTGTAAAGAAAAAGCTAGGATCCACGATGATGTTAACATTAGCATTAAGTTGTGCTGTTAGGAAATAGCATGTTGCATTTGTGATATGACGTTTGGCATGTTGTCAAATTCGGTTACCTAATTTTTAAGAAATAAGAAAATAAATAATTGTTAAAATATGTGTATTTTATGTATTGCTTTTTACAAGATTGCCAATACAGAATAGAGTTTTTTGGTGAGTATAATGTTATCATAATTGATAGCAGCAATGGCCAAAACCATGAATTATGAAGTTGAAATAATAGTATACACTCAAACCTTTAGATTTTCTTGTGGAGTGTCTGAATAAATAGTTTTAATCTCTGTTGTATGAATATTTACTTACCTTACAGCCTCTGAGTCTTTGTTCTTTGACGAGGTTGACCTCACAAAAATAACAAGAAATTGTTCAATATGTTTCTGTGGCAGTCAGGAATAAATTATGGCAACATGGTCAGTTCATCGAGTCCATTAACACAATAGGCTCATTAAAATGTACAATGCCTCAACATCAGCACAGCTTTCCAAAGCCACTCAGTGCGCTGTCAGTCATCTGTCATCCATTGTTGTGTTCTTAATCCCACCATTGACAGTGAGGTTCATTTCCATCATCAGGGACCCAGAATTAATCAGCGGACTTAAATTAGCCCAGGGCAATTAAAACACCCAGCAAATGGTTAATTAATTGACCTTGGTGTTCATTCAGCAATTCATGGAATCAATAAGGGATCAATGGTCACCAGCGACCTTTCATGCTCGGACCAGATGGGCTGTGGCCACTTAGATGAAACCATAGCTGGATAACAGTGGAGATGAACTGTTTCCCAGACACAAGGATATGTATAGCCCTCATCCTCTGCCCCTCGCCCCCCCTCATCCCTTCTCATCCTCATCTCTCCCCCCTGAAGTAAAGGTTTTATTTTTTAACCCTGAGGGTTACAGTGAAGATAAACCTCAGGGCCTAAGCCGCGTTTTCTCCTAATTCATCGCAGGAAGACTTATCATCAAGCCTCATTTCTTAAAATAAAAAATCTTAAGCAAAATGCCACTCATGAAGGTCATTGGTTTATTATTTTAATTAGGGCTGCAACTAGCAGTTTCAACATTGAAACATTGATTAGTCTGGAGATTATTTGCTTAATTAATTGGTTTGTCTATTAAAGGTCATAAAACAGTGGGAAAATGCTGCAATTCAAAGATACTCTGTTCACAATGAGAAGCAGAAGAAGCTGGAACTATACATCGTTTGACATCTTTGCTTGAAAAGTGACTCAAACAATTGATTTAATTAATGTAAAATTAGCTTCAGAATCATTTTCTGCTGATCGATCAACTCCAGAATACAAAATATCAGTCCGATGATAGTACAGGTCAGATCGTGAGTGAATTGTTTTATTTTTGTGTCATAGGGGACGACACCGCGTCTCGTCCCGACAGAAGGATTAACTCCGAGTTGTCTTCCATGCACAACTGTGAATATAGAAATAAGTAAGAGAGGATGATGCTGGGGCAAAGGTCACATTGGTTGTTTTTTATTTATTTTTATTTTATTTTTCTAAGGCTTTACAAACAAAAAACAGCATCATATCAACAAACATTGTTTGTTTGTTCCAGGAAGTCAGTTCCTAACACTTCCTTACAACATCACAGGTGACGTGAAAGTGTTCTCAACTTGTTGTCTCTCATGTTTCCTGACCACATCACAGCAATCATCATTGTTATCTGACACAGTGACCTAAAAACACAGGCAACAATATTGTGAAGTCTGAATCAGGCATTAAACATAAAAAAAAAAATGTTTTTATTACATCATCTGCTGTCTTAAATCATTTACCATCTGAGAATCTATGATTTACAATGTGTACAAAACCTTTCTGCCTGATCCGTGGAACATAACAACGCAATTTATGTTTTATTACAATTGACCCATAATTGAACTGTTTCCCTGCAGTCATTTATAATCATATTAATTGAATCCAACAGTCTTCAGTTTCTTGTAATTTAATTTCCCGTTAATTTCTTGGCAAATGTGACAAAAAAAAAGTGTAAAGTGATAAAAGTATATCTTCTGCTGATGGTGATTTGTACAATAATCACTACGCAACTGTGTGTCACTCATTGTGACATCAGCCTCTCTTCCTTTCTTTGACTCTCTCTTGAACTGAGGTTCGCTCCTGACCCCTTTATGGCCAGACTTTGTGAGGACAAAGGAACTCTGCTTTCTAGTACATCCATCTCCCTCCTCCTCCTCCTCCTTCCCTCCTCAACTTCGACTTCTCCTCATTTAAACTCCCCAGACTCCCCCATCCCCCGAGCACACACAACAACACATCCTCCACCCCACCCCCACACCCTGTCCATCCTCCAGGGTCTGCTGATTATAGTCACCTAGTGATGAGTCGTGTCATGTGGTTAAATAGATGTGGATGCTTAAACTTGCCTTGAACTTTAGGTCGACTACTGTTTAATAACTGAAAAAAAACAAAATTTAAATCATAAAGGAAGTTTTATGTTTTTGACTTATCACATGATCAATGGCAACACATTTAATTCAGATTTAAACATATCAAATAAATGGAATATTTTGTTGATCATGACATGCTAATAGACATTTTATATTAAAGATAAGACGAGATAAGAGCAAAGATTATTAAAAGATTTATATCTTTTTACGGGAAAAAGTTTCTTAAAAAGCTGGAGCCACTATAGTTTTAAGCAAACTTCACCCAAATAAAAGTAAATGGTGAATTTGTTTGGGACTATCTTTAGCAGTGGATTAGCTCCTTATTGTATTTTCAATAGCTTTTGAACAAAAATGGAGCTCCATGACAGAGTAATGAGAAATATTGAGTTTTGGCTACACAGACAATAATTGTTAAGCTTTGTTCACAATTCTGTACAAACAACAGATGTGCACACACGTCTATACAGACAACAATCTGCATACACCTTCCACGTGTGCACTAGAAATCTCACGATAGTAAATGAGCCTCCTTGTTTGTTGTATCTGGCTGAACAAAAAAAGAAAATGGCGTGTAAGACCAAGGATTTTGTCATACATTTTGGACAGAAGAAAATATTTCCATCACACGGACCCACCTGGATCCTTGTGGACACATGGATGCACTAAAAGTGAACTGACCTTTAACAGGACCAATACATTTTCTCTTTTTTCCATGGGATTTGTTGGCAAAAATATATAGAAAATGCCCAGCCCTATCCTGAAAGCCAAAATGAAGGGTTTTGCTGTAAAAAGGAAGCCAAAGTTTTGCAGCCATTTAAAAGGATCAACAGTGTTTGTATATGTGTGCATGTGTTTAAATGCATCACTTTGGTAGTGATGTCATTGCTGCTCTGTGTGTATTGATCCAACTCAATACACACATAAACACACCCTCATCCTTCTCTCTCCCTGGCAGCACCGACCAGCTGTCTCTCCTGCTGCTCTCAGCTGACCGAGTACGGGGAACTGGTGGGGACACGGAGGAAGAGGGGTGGGGGTGGGTGGGTCGACAGCTGAGCAGATGCAGAAGCCCCTCCTGGGTTTACCGGGGACAGGCTCTTTCCCAGCCACCCCACAGCCGTGCAGCTGCCCAGGCACCAGCTGTCCTGATGATCGCACCAAACAGACCAGGGACTTCCTCACTGTGGTGGTTGGCTGAGGAAGGAGTGGAGGTGGTGTAGTGCAGCGTAGTTGCACTGTAGGAACCAGCTGACACTCTCTAGACACCCCCAACCCCCCGTCACCACTGCTACTGCAGACCAAAACTATCCCAGACAAAACATGCCTGGAAATAGTCTCCCCTTTGACCCCTGATCGCTGGAAACAAAACATACAAGAGTCAGATCTGTACATTTATATGTAGAAAAAAGACAGTTGAAGGATATCATAGAGAAACACTTTGTTTATATGGTATTTTTTTGTTGATATCAGCAGGAGACATTTTGTTGCCATTAATACTGAACATTTTTACACTTAAAATAGGCTAAGGTTGGGTACAAATCACTTCATGTTTCCTATCAACACAGTCTTACAACTCTATAATGTATACCATATTTACCTTCTTCTTAGAGTAAATGTATGCTCTATATAATGTCTGAAAAATATACTGCTGCTAAGAATCCCACAATGCAATGCTTCACATTTTACAGACGAGAACATTTTAGTTGGGCAACACAATTCCTGTCTCTGATGCAAAATAACGGTGATTAATTGACAGAGATGTCACTTTAAAGGCCACTATAGATTAACGAGTTGTGTGTCTGTTATTTAGGGGGTAGAGAATGAGGGTGGGATTTCAGGTCTTTTAGTCTTTTTTTCATCGTCCAGTCTTTGGAGCAGTTGAACATGTGTTAGATTCGTATTAACCTCTACAACATTCAGCTGCATAGTCTATGTAATCCCTCTGAGTAATGACAAAGACATGAAGTATGCCAATCACATGGCTTTTCTAAGATGAAGTCAATATTAAAGTCAGTGCTCTAGAGAATGCAGGAGGTAGGACACAGATTCAGGCTGTTCTCATTCACTGTTTGTACATATACCTATGAAAAGTAATGCACTGTAATTTGTGTGTAATCCACATATTTATTACTCTAGAGATTACGTCTGGAACAAAGAAGAAAATCAGGTGACATAGTACACAACCTATCCTAGGAAGGTTGGGATGGTGGATGGGTCCAAAAACACAGGACTTTCACCCAGGGGACCGGCGTTTGTGTCCTGGAAGTAAGGTAATCCTTACCCAGTCGGTATGGTGCCTAACCTTAACCATCATCTTTACCATCAACTTAGCCGTTGTGGTCAACTTTCGGTCGCCGTTTCACTGCGTTAAATAGAAAGTCATGATAGAAACGTCATCCTGATGAATGTTCTCGTCTGTAAAATGATTGCCGTCCTCCATTTAGCTGGGTCTGTCTGACACTCCTGCCTATAATAATGAAGGTTTTCGTTGCCACCGCACTCTACAGGGGAATTGTTGGGTCTATGTTTATCATAAATAAGTCATAGAGTGTGGTCTATACCTAGTCTGTAAAGTGTCCTGAGATAACTTTTGTTATGATTTGGCACTATAAATAAAATTGAATTGAATTGAATTGAATTGAACCTGGCGACACTGTGAATTCTATGGACAATGACCTGCTATACGGGCTGAATCAGAGATTATTTGTTCTTTCAGCTTCAGCGGTAATGTTGAGATGATTTCAGGTTCATAGTGCATGTGTGAAGGTCTCTCTTGCTCTTCTTTAGCCAAATTTAGATTTCAGATAACGGTTAGAGAACTGAGGCCGCATTCACATCGTTCCATTGTTTCTGAAACAACTGAGTATGTTTGAGAGTAGTTCAGAAACTATTTTGACATTACACACTTCCTCTGCAATTGGGTTTGCTTTTTTGAAAAATGTAAAAGTTCAAGATTGGCTGGAGAAAGTAAATTATTTGTTTAATATGTCAACATGTTACATGTTCCCCTGCCTGACCTTGGCATGTCCACTTCTGCTACAATTAATGAATCTATTAGCACAACTGAATAAACAAAACTTAAATGACAAATACATCAGTGTGCAGAGACGTGATGCCTGACAGACTGCTTTATTCTAACTTTTATTCACCCCCGATAGGTCCATTCAACATTTATATCGTTTATGTTTCAGAGCTTACCCGTGTGACACATTACAGTTTTTCTCAATTGCTAAAACACTAAACCCTGTTGTCTGAACCAATTTCTCTGTTGCCTGAACACACTGATTGAATCAATCACTCTTTTGGCAAAACCATGAGCACTTTTCACCTGTTTAGACACAACTTACCAACACATTTTCATTGTGATGCACATGTTCTGCATAATGGTGAGCACAGGTGGCAAAAGTCAAACACAATTAAAGCACGGTTGTCACTACTTGAACACAACAACTCAAAATTGATAACACTTGTGGCTAATGATGTGAGGGAATATATAAAGTCAGTTCAGAGAGCACTGATTTGTGAGGCACTACAATGGATAGAAATCTGAGAGGAAGAGTTTGTGTGAGAGGAGGTCGAGGAGGTCAAGGTGGTCAGCAAAGACAAAGAACAGTAATATCTGACAACATCAGAGCTACTGTGATTGACCATGTTCTTGTCCATGGTATTAGCATGAGGGAGGCCGGACAAAGGGTACAACCAAACATCGCTAGATTCACTGTGTCCACCATAATCCGAAGATTTAGAGAAGAGAACAGGTAATTATCTTTTTTGACATTATAGTACAGTATGTACATGTTGAGAGCAAATTACTGTATACCATATTACAGTATATACTGTACCACAGTATATACTGTTAGTAAATATATGTTTCAGTACATCACTGTGCCGATGTACTGTGGTATTGTAATGGAGGGTTAGTCTAACTGTCTGTAGTATTGTAATGGAGGGTTAGTCTATCTGTCTGTAGGCCTAGTATTCCATGTATATTTTTTGTAACTGCATGTTCTCTTTTTGTAGAATTAAAAGACTGTCAATTAAGGGTGTGAGGACAGGTATGTTGATATGGTCCGTGAGGACAATGCCGAACTGTACACAAGTGGCAAATGCATACTGTTTCTGTTTGTTTTGAACAAATAATATGTGTACTGTAAATGCAAAAGATCTTTGGTTTTTGTACTGTACAAGTGCTACATGTAAATGCACAAGATTTCTGTTTTTTGTCTTTGTGTAAAGTGCTAAATGCAAGTTTTTTTGTTTTGCAACATGCATTTAGCTTCATGTCCTGAGCATTGTGTTTTCTATTTTTCTATGTAGTGTTTAGTGGCTGCTCAGTAGTGTTTTTAATTTGATTGACTTGGGGCATGATTTGACAACAAAGTTCAGTTTTGGGCACAGATTGAACTGTTTTGAGGTGAAAGTTTGGTTTTGCAAGAAGAGTCTGAGGTTTTGTGAATGTAGCTTGAAAATTGGGGTTTGTGTTCACAGTTTAGAGAAAAGGAGAGAAGCTTTCAAGAAATGTGTCTTAGCAATCGAGAAAAACTGTAAAGTGTGTCAGAATTAGATTTGATGCTTAGATGATGTAATTTGAGGTTTCTTTGTCTCCTTGTGTGTGTGATTACGTGTGAGGGGTGGGGTGGAGGGATTGAGCTGATGACCAGGCAGAGAGATGTGTGTTTGTGTGTGTGTGTGTGTGTGTGTGTGTGTGTGTGTGTGTGTGTGTGTGTGTGTGTGTGTGTGTGTGTGTGTGTGTGTGTGTGTGTGTGTGTGTGTGTGTGTGTGTGTGTGTGTGTGTGTGTGTGTGTGTGTGTGTGTGTGTGTGTGTGTGTGTGTGTGTGTGTGTGTGTGTGTGTGTGTGTGTGTGTGTGTGTGTGTGTGTGTGTGTGTGTGTGGAAGAGAGAGAGAGAAAGAGGGAGAGACAGAGAGGGAGAGAGAGGGAGAGGGAGAAAGAGAGAGAGATGGAGGGAGGTGGGGGCCCCAGATGGATAATGGATGGGAATACTGAAGGTCAGAGCTGTTGACACGACCGTCCGTCCAGCTGACACTAAATAACATTACTCTGTATTTTCATGTAATGAAGCTGTAAATGAAATTACATCAAAATTACACTAACTGAATTTCCTCTGTTCTCTTCATCTCCACCCATTTGGTGAACTTGATACCAATCTGAAACGCAAGTTAGAAACTGTGAAACTGTTAAACAAAAAAAGTGCCAAAATGCAAACAAGGCAAAAGTTAAAAACATATGATAGCTTTTGATTAAATGTAAGATGTTACTCTCCGTTGCTGCTCCTCATAGGCATCTCATTCTAATTTAATTCATCATCTAATTTAATCCAGGAAACAAGCAAAACAGATGAATTTAAAAATAGTCAGCGTTTAAAGGCAAATTTACACTTTGTATGAATTGCTATTGGAATAAAATTCAGACCATTACAGGATGCAAAAAAAACTTTTCTCTTAAAAGTCGAGACAAAAAGCCAAAACTGTGTTAAATAAGTTATTTCAAGTTAACAGAGACTCTTATCTGACTCTTTTCAGACATTTAGTTTTCCCATCACACTGAAAAAATGAAGACGTGAGAATTGATTCAGGTCCTGGAATAAGACAAGAGAATACTGTGGTGTATCAAACTGAATTAACTAATATACATATGTATATTTAGAGAATTATAAATTACCTAAATGTCGATCAAACTCCATTGCTGCTTTTACACACTGCTCATGTCTCTGGGATCAGGGAGCAGCCTCTGTCATATCACTGACAGAATCTGATATCTCATTTAAAAAAAAGGCAAACCGATACATTGTTCTGCTGCTACTTTTCAAGGAGAAAATACAATGCATAGAGAATTGGGGGGTCAGAGTATCCTCAGGGTCAGGTTGTGCCCCTACTCGGCCCTCGTTAGATCAGGATCATCTCAGCTGTACCCATCCATCAATGAGGCCCCGGGCGCTGGCCTTGGAGCCCCTAAACCAACACCAAGTGACCAACCACAGAGAAAGGTGAGCGGCTGTCCCCGTCCCTCCCTCCATCACCTGTTGTTGTTGTCACACATCAGCAGCCTTCTGACTCCTGGTTATAAACTGCAAACTGGGTGGCAGCTGGCCTGATGGAGCAGAGCATCATCTGTGCGTGTGTCGGGGGTGGCCTCTGAAAGTGTGTTAGGTTTTGTTTCTTGCCTGGGTCTTGTGGACACTAATCCCCCTACTGTAGATGAAGGCTTCTTTTGCCCAGAGGGGAGGAATAAACCAAGACACAATAGCACATGCAGCACCTTTATCTGAGGTCAAAAGAGGCTTGTGAACCTCAAAGCTTATTTAGCAGGAAGGGGCGGCAATATGTCTCTCTGTTTTGTCCATGATCAAAAGCTTTTTCATGCTTTGAACTTATCCCATTGATCCACTTCCACATAGGATTCGTCTTGAACAGCATTATATTTGTGTCCATCATGGATTCCTTGATTTTCACTGTTTCTTGTGCTGAAGTGTCCACCAGGCAGCAGAATTTGATTTTCTTTTTAAAATTACACGATAAATAGAACATTGCTGTGTTAAAAGCCCTGATATGATGGTAATGATGTTGTCTAAAATGATATTACTTTTCAAAACAAAAGTTACAAAGTTATTCAAGGAGAAGGAAAAAAGAAAAGGGGGATGAAAGAAGAATACAGTAGACAGTATATAAACCAGGAGAATTTAGTGAGCAAACTATAACGTATAAAGTTGTTAAAGTAAAAAAAGGACAAAGAAATTTGTAGCTGGTCTCGCTGCACTGTGAGTTCCCCCGGCACAGAACATGGCCACGACAGTCTGTACATTGCTGCTCGACCACTTTTAACAAAAATTCACAACTCAATTGTGCACATCTGTTGCAATGTTGTTTAAGATATACTCCCATGGTTCATTAGTGTAAGATTAAAACTGAAAAAGCAGAGGCAGAGATATCTTAATCTTTCAGTCTGGGACGTGGATCAAGCTCCAAAGTGAATCCTACATTTCCCATTATGCATGTTTTTGTTAAAGATCAAGCCGTATAGCTCAATCCAGAGCCTCAGAAGCCAGAAGTTCATTAACATTTTAACAGGCTGAGATTATTAGTGGAGGCCCCTTTTAGGATGCTTTTAGGGTGCTTTTAAACATATTTACACTGAGCGTCTATGAGACTCTGCCAGAAGTTGTTATAGAGTTGAGCATCTTTCAAATGATTCTTATGGCAGTGATTTTTCTTTTTTTAAATCTGTTACTTTTACCCAATATGGTGTTTTAAATAGTGCCACTCAGGCACAAAAGTGCTCAAACCAACAACACAAAAATCCCCAATAAATTCCTGACATGTATTCGTCCACCCATGTATATTCTAGTAGTTGAGAGATAAATAGAGATTGGCATCTCAATCAATGACTATTGTTCTTTAATCTTTTTTTCAGGGTGCACTGGTTCAATAATACACAAGCTATCGATGCAATTGATTTAATATAGGGGTCAGAGCAAGAACAATTGATCAGCAGCTGGTTAGCAAATGGTGGATTCTCCTCTTCCCCTTTTTTGCTGAGCCGTAATTACAGATTATGACTCTCTGTTGCCTTGTGTCGTACCTGTCACCTCATAACAGGACACAGCAGGATCCCGTCAACTGGCTTCATGGAGATCACGGTGTGCAGCGTGAAGTCATGCTGCTCTGTGGTGCTTCTGTTTCAGGACTGTCACTTCCCATGGCTGTGGGTGGGAGCAAGTGACAAAATCTTCACGACTCAAAAGCGCTGACTGTTCACAGGAAGAGTCAGTTGGGCTATTTCTAGGATTGAACTTTGCCAGTATATTACAGTCGCTTGTGAGGATATATGTGCAGCAGGCCACCTATTTTTACCATAGCAGCACATGACCCACTATTAGACACAGATGATTGTCCTGTTGGATGCTGGTCCACTGCACTACACAAAAAATTATATGCACGTTTGAAGATAAAGAAACAGCTAAAAAAAAGTAGGAATTGCATAAATGTAACTATGAAAACTAGACAAAAACACATTTTTATAAATGTGCTGTGTTTGTTTCAAGATCACTATGCAGCATTTTGAATTTGAGATGCTGTTGCAAAATAGGACAGAGCTTTTAATTTGTTTTCTCTAGTGTTTTCTTTTCCCTGTGCCAATCCTTGTAAACCACTCTCAAATACATTCTATCCAACATTAACCACCAAAGACTGCCAATCCTATCAGCGATGGTCTTGTTTATTTAGTGACAATATTTCTTTAAGCTAATGTGTTGAGGATGTATTGATGTTAAAATGCTACATGTTCAATGGACCCAGCATGATGCTAAGTAGAAAACAAACGCAGACAACTGTTAAAAAGTCCTTAGGACCTCACACAAAGACAAAGGCCATCCAACACCTCAGCTGTCTGTTGACATGTTGGTGTAAGAGCCAGAAGCTGGCAGTCATGATATCCAGAGGTGTGCAAACCACACAGAGGAAATTAAATCCACTCGCCACCACAAAGTGAAAAGCACGGAGGAAAAGAGAGTGTTGGATGCCCACCTCCTGTCTGATTTTTATTTGTTCTTCCCTCATTTCACTTTAACTAAGAAACAACTAACGAACCACCTGGTTTACAAGAGGACAGAAGTTTCACACATAAAGCCCAAACTGGCTTTTTTTCCAGCAGTGTAAGCAGTTTACCTTGTTTACACAAGTGACATGATATGATATGTATGATGTATTCACATATGTGAGAAGAAACCAAGTGTTGCAGCCGTGGTAGACACCAGAGGATGCCACCTTTTGCTGGAAAATGTTGAATTTTCTAATGCAATCATCCATCCGGAGTAAGGGTTCAGTTATTTGTCTCAAAGTTAAGTTTTCAACATGCACTCAGGACAACGTCAGGATGGTAGATTGTGCACGAGGCAGGACATGTCATGTATTGGAGCAGGTCCGTGATTTAGTCATTAACAACAGAGTCTCCTGCCATTTTTTGACTTTCTATTTGTAATAATGAAGTACAACTTGTATCTTGTGATTTTATACTCTAGTGAGCTTGTATTCCCAAGTTTTATCATTTTTGTTTTCATTGTATATTGTATATCGTTGTATTTATGCTTTACAGTATAGAATAAGTTTGGATGTGTGGGTGTGGGTTTCTGTTTTTGGTTGTTGGTTTATCTTTTTCTATTTGTGATATGATTGAAAAAGTTTGAACAAAAATATGAAAAATAAGAAAAACAAAAATAGAGAGAAGAAACAAATCTGATGTAAGCAATATGAGAGTGAAGGATAGTCAGGCATTTATCAATATTCCAGTATTCATGTCTTGCGTTAAAAGCTTGCCCGTAAAAGTTTCGTGGAGTTTTATCCAGCATGATCAGCACCAATCTGTAAATTGTAGTGAGTGAGGCAACAGATGGAGAGACGTTTGCATTCCGGAGCAGTTGGAGAGAACGAGACACCAGATGCTTTGCTTTTATTTGTACGTGTTCGCTCGGTCATTTGGAGGTATGGCAGCCCGAGCAGGACAAAGAGCCAAGGCCAAATATCTTGGCTTTGTAGGGACAACAGCTGGGAGGAACAAACCAGGAAGTCAATCCACTTCATTAAAGACCCAGCAGGAGAGCAGCAGAGCTTTTCTAGCTCTCCTCCCACTCTCTCCATCACTCCAGTCCTCCCTTCTGTCTGTCATTACTCTCGTACTAATATGTAATACACGCCTTCCCTCGCGCAACTTTGCACATGACATTTTTATTTTCTCATTTAGTGTTTGTATAAAACATAACTGTAATCTCCATAATGCGGTCTCTGATGTTCCATCTCATTATGTTGGTGTGTTAGAGGGCTGAGATGTAGTCAAATTTCCACTTAGATAATAAAGCTGTATTGTATTGCTTTCCAAAAATACATTTTCTATATCAGGGTTACAACACTGTATGATATTAAAAGATCAAACAGCAATTATGTAAAAGTGTTATCATGTAAGCACTGTGGACTTTTCATCAGTTACACAACATTTTAACAAAATCAAATGTAATTTTTTTTGTGCATACTGATGATTTGTTCTTACTGATGATTTAAGAGTATAATACCTATCTATTTTCTATCCAACAACACAACTGTCTCTCCAGCTGTGTTGTTTGTGTGTGTATTTCTGATTCTTGGCTAAAGAGGTTAGTGACGAGCTCTGTGACTTCTAAGCTCTTCTGATCTGATCCTCCTACAGTGTGAAAGTGTTCTCCAGTGCTCTCCAGTAGCAGCTACACTAATCTTCTACACCGTGGTTCACTGCAGCGCAGCTACTTAACAACAACTGATCAGCCACATCAGGATTTTACCTTCTAAATCAAAGAGTTTTGTATGTGTGAGTAATCCCACAGTTTAGTAGCAGTTTAGTTCAGGTTTTTGCTCCCTCACCAGATTAATATCCTGCAGATATGACAGTGCTTTATGAAATGAAATACACCACTGCACACTCTATAAATCCAAAAACAAACACTGACCCACACAAACACACGTCATGCCCTTTTGGCATCACTCGGCCCATCAGTAGTAGCCGCTCACTTCATAATTTGCTCGTTCAGTGAGTGATGGACAGATCCCCCCTCAGCAGCACAAAAGAAAACACCTGTTAGAATCTGCTTAATCCTAGCCAGTGGCCCTGCTCTTGGGGGCCCCATCTAATCTGCACAAGGGCACCGGGCCAAGGCAGATTAGACCCCTAAAATCCATCTATCCATCCATGCACACACACCTCCAAGTCTGCCCCCTAAAACGAGTGTTTGAATCGGCCCCTTAATCCTTGGACTCGGTGGAGCCCTCCACTCAGCCCAGACCTAATCTCCATGCATCCCCTTCCTACACAAGCGCAGACCTGGCCCAGTCGAGCCCAGCCCAGCATTACACCCCTCACCCACCGCCTTTCCCCTCCCCCGGTGGGGCTGAAAGCCCATTGATTTGTTGATTTCTCTTCTTTTGTCTGCGGCCAGCCAAGTGTTAACGGGACATCCAGGGTCCAAGGCCCAGTGCCAGGACTTTTGGCATGAGAGATTAAGGTCCTGATCTGGGCATCTGTCACTAACCAGTCCCCCTTCTCCCTTGTGGCTTTGGGAGAGGCCTTTTCTTCACTCATTTTCAGGACAAATTGTGATGTAAGTGTTGCAAGAAGAACACGTAGACAGGTTAAAACATACATTTGAAAATAATTTGACAATAATTTAAATTGTACTTGCTGACTGTTTTCGAGTGCATCATGTGCATAAAGATACATTGCAGACACACACACACAAATTAACCAGATTTATGCAATATATTGATGTGCACAGAGCTGGTTATTTCATGCACACTCATACAAATATTACAAACTGCAATAGGAGCTAGGAATTAAAACTAGTCCATCTAAATTTAAATGTTGTAATGATCATCTGCAAATCTCAAAGAAGAGAAATTTACACATCCAAATACCATGCATTTTGTGACTGGGACAGGAGATCAAGGTGGTATCATTTTACATTAGCTTTGATGATGAGTGAAACATTAATGTTTTAAAATTAATTCAAGCACTTTTAAATTGGAAAAAAATATTCAATACCAAGAACATCGAAAAAATCACCCAATCTTACTGTTTTTTGAAATAATAATGACTATTGAACAAGCTACTGATTTATGTACTTGCCATGTATCTAACCTGTACTAACACACTAACATCCTGACACTTATCCTACCTGTACTAACACACTAACATTCTGACACTTATCCTACCTGTACTAACACACCAACATCCTGACACTTACTCTTCTTTTACACTTTATTCTTGTGTTAGGTTAAAATGTTTTTTTTGTATAATTGCACTGTCGTAATTTGCTGCTCTGTGTGCCCTGAATTGCCCCCCGGGGACAAATAAAGTTTTTTGAATTGAATTGAATTGAATGTATATCATGAAGTATAGTTCTTCTCACATATCAGCCTTACATCCAATAGTGTAACACTTAGTATCTTATTAGAAAATAATGAGTATTAAATGTAAATATCAATATCTTTATAAAGATGCCCAACAACCATAACGGCATCACATTTTCATTCATCAAAATGTGAATGAAATGATATAAGCATTTGCATGCACATGAAGGCATCCAGGAGTAGACCGATGACGCTCCAAACCCAGTAGTTTACTCATACTTTGTCTCCATCTAGTGGTCAGAAAGCTGTAGTTTATGGATGTCCCACAGGTCAGGGAGGTTGAATTAAACATGTAAGCGGATACTGTAGTTACTGTACTTAATATGTGATTCTTAATATACCAACTCCATGTTTATATGTGTGTAATAAACACAGAGTAACAACTGGGTCAGAATAAAACCACCACTTGAAAAGAAAAAGGTTGATTTTAAAACACATTTGAAGCATGCAATGAGTTTTGATTGATGCTAATAAGTAATGTTTGGCATTGATGACATTGGACACATTGTAATATTAGACCATTACCTGTCACAAAAAGATTTACATAAAATACGTTGATGCTCACAACGCCATCTGGTGGTTGAAATTCAGTTGCTTGTCTTGTGGATAGACATGTAGATGAAGCATAACCAAGAAAACACAATACATTAATGCAGAATTAATATAACAAATTGATCTTATTCAGACAACATGAGGCAGTTGTATAAGAACAACAACAAAAAAACAGCTTATATTGAAATAGGCACATGGTGTTTTTATTATGACCTTGGATTAAAAAAACAAACATTTTCACTGTCATTTTAAATGCTTCCAAGCATTAAAAAAATATAATGTAGCCGGACTACTGTACAGTTACAAAAATTCACTGCAGCTCACTAAAAGGAAATGACACAACTGTTAAATTTATGACAATAAACCACGATAACAGCACCACTCATTCAGATCCAGCCATCAGCCCCCACAGCTATGGCTTTCAACAGTGTGCCATTTTTTTTTGTCAGAAATACAACATCTTAAAGACTTTTTTAAATTTACATTTGGATGCAGCAGTATTTTGAGACACAAACAAAACATGTTCCCTTTCTTCAGGAAAAGAGAGGGAACATGTTTGATATTTTCCTTTTAATGTCACAAATTTAAAGATGATAAAAGTTTGAAGAGACTGAAACACTGGACGAGTGCAGTTAAAATGAATAAAATTTGATTGTCAACGTGTAGTGATGTTTCATAAACGAAATTGCATTCCCAAGTAGCTCAATGTGAACTTGAAGAGGAGCAGAGGTGGCAGATTTCCAGTGCTGAGAGTATTGACTCCACAGACTAATTGGAGATGAGATTGTCACATGGCAGCAGTGGGCTGACACCAACTCTCTTGGCACATTCGTTCTGCAGAAGAAGAAAAAAATGCAATCACGGATAATGCTTAGTCGTTTGCTGAGAATTCGATTAAAAGATCAATAGCACAACCTTCTCATTCATCCGCAGCCACTTGGCTTAGCATAAGAACTTGAAGGCTAAATGTTTCCACTCTTCAAGCAAAGATAAGTTAATCAGCTGCTGGTTGTAGCTTCATATTAAGGATAGTGACATGAGAGTAGCATCTTGTAATATATGTGATCAGTTAGCTCTTACCATGTAGTTGACCACGTTGATGTGGTAGGGGATCCCACCCATCTCCTCACACTTCTTCATGTTCATTCTCTCTGGATCTCCGGCAGTCAAAACAGGAGCGCCGGCGTCAGCCTGCGACAGACAGAAGCGATCCAAATGAAACTCAAGGCGATTCACTTGCTTTGTTATATTTTCTTTTTAAAAAACGGGTTGCAATCATTGGACATCGTCTACATATTTTTTTTCCCCTGGTTTTTTATATCCTCATAGCAGCAGCAGCAGGATCTACTCACAGGGTCCAATCCTCTTTGGATGGACAGCAGGTCTGACATCCTGTCAGCGAACCCAGGAGCGAAGTTATCTGGGTTGATCGCAACGAAACACTGACCCTAAAAACACAAGACAGGTGATGACAACACTGAACTGACCCCATGCATACAGTAAAGAGAGCCATGATGTGACGTATCGCGGCCTACGTCAAGACTCCTTGATTGTGCTTATCTTTTCAAGAACAGTACTTATCTTTAACAGCAGCTGTCAAAGACTGCGTTTCACTTGCCACGTTTCTTTGCTGTGAGCTGATCATTACCTTCCTTATTACCATCTTGCACTAACTTATGTATCTAATCAACAATGATCATAAATATGGAAATGTTTACTTAATTGGACAATAACTCCAAAAGTAAGTTTGTTTGTTTTTTCCGTTTTTTTAATTGGGTAACTGCTCAGTCACAAGATCCAACTCAAGGTGATTTAGGCACTTTAAAATGGATAAATGCAAAAACATTTGAAAAATTTGTGCAAATAAGTTTAAAACTTGAATTTATTTCTAAGATATATTTTCATTTTAGCTATTGAAAAAATGCAGATATGGTTAGGACAGTGGTCACGTCTTTGAAATAAGGTCAATATGTTCTCTGAAACACAGCACAAGCCAAAATGAATAACGTACCAAGTTGGCAACACGGTCTGTTACTTTCCATGTGCGGACATGATTGCTGTACTGGGCACCGGCCAAGATACCGCAGAACACTTCCACCATCATTCCTAGACCGTAGCCTTTGTACCCTCCTGAGGTAAACAACACAAGAGTCAGTCGTTTCATGAAGAGAGAGGATGACGGCAAAAAATACAGTTTATCACAATATACGATCAGCCAAAAACCCACATAATCAAGACAGAGCATTCTCATATGGTGTCATCCCACCCTGTTTAGAACTGCTGTCACTTCCCGTCTTTTATCATAATAGAAAAAATGTTGTTGCTTCTTCCTTCTTCACATCACATTTTTCACTCCTACATATCCCTACTGAGACCCACAAGGGTCATATGGTGGAAAAAAATATGTGTTAAAATAATCTCTCTACAGATTAGTAAACAGGAAGGGGAAAAAATATTTGCAAGCAAGAAAAGTCAAAATAAGTACTCTGACAAAAGTCAAATCTCTGATGTGGGTCGGGCTGGGATTTTTTAGTTTGTAGCAGTTTTTTGAGCAAATGAAAGCATAGATTTTAAGTGTCTCTCAAAAATAGTGAAACATGTTTGTGCTGTACATAGTCATTCAGAGAAGTGTTTACATTTTAAACTGCACGATTCCTCCTTGATTTCAAGGGAGCGAGGACTTTTATCAGCTAGTTTCTGACCTGTGGCTTCGCTCCCACCAATGGGCACCAGTCCTCCTCCGCTGAGAACTCTCTTGGGGTCAGTGGTCAACTTGCCCTGTGGGTCACAGCCCCAGCCCTCAGGGATGGTGTCTCCACGCCGCTCATGGAGCTCCACCTGTACACATAAAACACTAAGCTTTTTAAAACACAGTTACAAAGAACACCTTGATAATCCTTTGCTTTCATTTTAAACTGTAGCTATAACATATTTAACAACAACAATATTATACAGATAACATATATTTGTAAAAACAGAAATGTAACACACACACACACACACACACACACACACACACACACACACACACACACACACACACACACACACACACACACACACACACACACACACACACACACACACACACACACACACACACACACACACACACACACACACACACACACACACACACACACACACACACACACGCACACGCACACGCACACGCACACGCACACACACAAACAGCAATCACTGAACTGACTGAAATAGGGCATCAGGGCTATTAGATTAATTTGGAATTGAGGCCGGTTAACAAAAATGATCCAAAATGAGGGGCTGTAAAAATATGAGCATCACTTTAATGGATATTGTAAAACAATGTAGCGACATAGGAGTGAATACAGTATAGTGTCTTTATTTTATCAATCGAAATAGTAGTCATGACCTCAAAGTGCAACAAGCTTGTCAAAAACAATCCTTATTAAATGAACAAACCTGTGAACCAGAGGGTTTCACTCAATTATTGGACTAAAGTAAAGTTTGAGGCTCTTCTCCTTTACTTGAGTATTTTATTTACATGCTACTTTATTCTTCTACTCTACAAATCAGAGGAAATATTCTACTTTTTACTCCACTACATTTATCTGATTACTTCAGTAACTAGTTACTTTCCTAGACTGACAAGTACATATGAAACATTAGTTTATTCATCAAAAACTGGACTGACACAAATGAATGTAACATAAATGCAGAGTAGCAGGATTGTTATCAACTTCTCCTCTTTACACACAGATATGGCTGCAGAGTAAACTCAGGCTTCACAGAGACAGAAACAAAAACTTCTCTGGTTACCTGGCAGTTTTCTGTGTCAATCTTTCTTTTTTTTCAGAGTAGAAAGAGACATTGATGTGGTCATTTAACCACGGATTTAACCAGACAGACACGAACAAACAGAGCGGAGCGTAGCGAGCTGTTGCCAAGAGGATTCAAAAAACCCATCGAAGAAGAGCGTAGCGAGAAAGTGCGTAGCGGGAGCTTGCGTAGCGTTGTGGCCGTGTGCCTACAGGGAGCGCGTGAAGCAAGCCTCCCAGTGCACCGGGATTGACGCGCTGAGACGGGGCGCTGAGACATAGCGCTGAGATGGATATGAGAAAGGACAGCAGTCATGACGGCTTACGCTACGTTGCATCTCATAAACCGAACGGTACACACGTGTACCGAACCATGACTTGCGTACTGAACGGGACAGATTTTATATATATATATATATATATATAAAAATTACAATGGCCCTTCAGCGCCTTATTCATTCAGTGCCACTAAAACTAGTTTCAGAAAAACTGGTGATGCTTTTATGTCCAAATTAACCCAAGTTAGTTTGAAAATAAAACTCAGAACTCTCTTGTGCAGTCACTAACGATTGAAAAATCTATTTGAGAAAGCTATTTAGATGACTATCGGACCAATAAATGTTTCTATGTACTGAGGAAGTTGCATTCTCTATATAAGGCAGCCTTGTTGGTTTATCAGTATGAAACGGATCTTACCTTTCCAAGTGCTACTGCTGATGTGGCCATGTCCAGAACAAAGCTGTCTCCGTCTTTAGCAGGAGCTGCCACGCTGATGGGATTGGTGCCCAAAGTGCACTACAAAATAGCAGGTTCACAGTATTAGAATGAGACAGAGAAGTTTTTTTAATGGCATGACTTTATAGAATCAACAACACATTTACCTCTTTACCACGTGTGGGAACCACCAGTGGGGACGTGTTGGTAAAGGACATGCCCTGTGGTGGTCAGATTGTGATTAGATTATTACATTCACCTCCATTACAAAGAAAGGGTTATTTTGTTTCAATAAAATTCATAGTAAGGCAAATAAACATTTCACTTACAATCATGTTTTCCTTCAGCGCTTGCATTGCGTAGTATCCAGCAATACCGTAATGGTTAGAACCTAAGGGGAAAAAAAGTGCCATACAGTAAACACGCATTTTCATTGTTTTATTTGCTGAGATCAGTTGACCACTTTGGTGTCGTTAAATTGTTCACAGTTGTTCTTGTATAACCTGAAAAGTGATTCTACTGTAAAAAAAAAAACAGTACTAATCAGCAATCGGAACGTTTTCCTCTCTAAAATCAGTTGCATTCATTTAAATTCAATGCAGTGCATGTTTGTGCAGTCATCAGACACTGCACTGGCTTCGTTTCTCTTCTCTCACACTTAATTGTCTGTTATATGAGCCAAACACTCTGCATCTGAAACTTGAGCATGCTAGTTAAAGTTCCGCGAGAAACAAGAACACGTTAACCCTGCAGATTAACCTTGGCTTTGCTAAAATAGAACCAGCACAGCAGTTATGGCTTTGCAAGTTTTTGAAACGCTCACCTACAATTACGACAAATGTATCAGGATGCCAAAATACATATAAAATGAGCCCAGCAGTAAAATGTAGCAGTTACAGACACATTTTGACTTTTAACTCTGGCATCCCAATCAGGCCAATCATCTGATTCTTTCACCAGAAATGAAATTCTCTGTCAAAATTACACCAACCAAGATGTTGCGACATAATAATAGATAAATGCACACATTTCTGTTGTAACATGTCCTGAAGGCCTGTGTAGCAGCTGCATCTGAGATTTTTCTTTTTGAACTCACCGTGTGCCACCACCCAGCCAATGCCAGCTTCTTTTGCCTTCTTAATGGCCAGATTCATGCAGAAGTTTCCCACCACAGGACCCAGGAGGTTCTTCCCATCCACCAGTGCCGTGGCTGCACTCTCCTTTACCACCTCCGGCTCACCGTCTTTGGCACAGATTCCTGACTGGATGTCCTTTACATACATGTCTGTTGAAGAACCATATTTGTAGAGAAAAAACATATTTAAATACAGACACAAAAACGTACCAATCAAAGAGTTAGCTAAAGGATAGCTGAGAGATTGTTTCACATGCAGACCTAAAATTCTACATTAGTGTGACTCATCTTTGTCAAATAAACATTTCTAGACTACATTATAGTGCATCACAATTAACTGATGAAATTAGATGGGGTCTTGATTTTTCTTCTTTACAATAGTGCTGCCACCTTTAAATTAAATATGCAGACAAAATGATAAAGAGCCTCACTGACCCATCCTGTTGAGACCATGGCTGTAGTGTCCCCTGTGGTCTCCCTCCACCAGCACCTCGGCCAGGCTGCGGGCATGATGCTGCTTGGTGCCCACACCCGTCATACACCTCTCGATGAAGCCTTGCACCTCCGACTTGGTAATCAGACACCTGCAGAAAGAAAAAGTTTATAATCTGATGACGCATTTTTTGTAAGCAATTAGTCAGGCTATACTGTATGACGGTTCAAAGATTCTTATTAATGTTGGGTTTTGCATTTTGAAGCATTCAGGAATGTCGAAACATGATGAGAATGCTCTTAATAATACATTTTCTAACAATAACCCTTGGATAATGTTGCTTTCAACTGTAAAATTAGATGTTTTTGGTTGGTAACTGTCATTCACAGTCACTGTATGACTGCAGTGCAGAAAACTGTGGGATAGTCAGTTCATGAGAATGACAATGCTCACTTTTCATCCCTAATGCCTGTTGCGACATTCATTCCATTCCTCTGACCTAACAAAGTTGCAAATCATATCTGCTTCTGGCAATTCTCTGAGGTGGCGAAACATCATGTTTTTGTTTAGTTTTTTTTGCTGATATTTGATACAATTTTGAAAACCAACATCTGTACAACACAGAACAGAACACAGTCTGACTTTGAGCCTAAAAAGCAAAGGTAATCCAAACAGATCTGTCAACAGCCCAATTATTTCCTACACCAACCGTCATCTTGCCCCACAGTTTATAGTATTTGATAGAATGGATAACTGGATGCTAATTCAAAGTTTGAAGTCCATCTTTGTAACAGTGATTGCACAATCTGTAACAACGTACAGTAGATAATTTAGGTCATGACTCTAAATCTCTGCAAATGCAACCTTTCTGTTGACTTTACAAAGTGATTCTGAGCAGCGTGAATATAAGAACTGGCAGGACATTATGTACCACATGATGTTTTGGAAAAATCTCTCTCTCCACAGACTATAACACTATCAACAATGGAGTCACTGTCATGTGCATGAAAACCCTCAGGAACTGTAATTAAGCACCAGTATTTCTAACAGTGTGAAAGATGTTTTGGATATATGCACGTAGGCACTGACTAAGACAATGTCGGTCAGTGGTCAGTTACACTAAGAAATAGTCATTATTATGCCATTTAATTCTGAGATCAAACTATTTGGGAGAAGGAAATACATTCCACAATTGTTCCTTTGCAATTCCTACAGTCAGATATTTACTGAGCTGTCACGTGCTTGACTAAATGCATAACTAAATAAACATCACATGGTTTCTAAAGCAGCACCAGATGAAAAAAGTTACATCACCACTGGCAGAGTAAAGACTGTTGAAAGGAAGAACTGCAAACTCTAAAAGGGTTTGAAGACATTTAAACTCTGTAAGATTATTCCACATAAAAACAGATCACAAAATACAGATAACAGAAGTATCATCTAAAGATTGTGACAGGGTTACGTAAGAGCTAAGGTATCTAATAACTAGGCCCCATGTACCCTGAAATTGTTCCTGAAAACCATGTGCGCTGCTTTGAAGCCTCCCAGGATGTATCCCTGACACCAATTCCTTCAGCTGGTAACCTTCCATGCTTTTATCAACATTGACAGAATGCATCTATAATGCATCTATAATGCAGAGGTCTTGGAGTCTATGATGCTAAACACTTTACGTTCTGCTTCCTGCCTTCCTTTTTCTATTGTCCCTCTCATCCTCTACTCCTCCCCTTGTTTCTTTTATTGTACTCTGTGGTATTCAGTGCTTAGAGAACGGAAAAGTTTGGAATGAACCATAATTGAGTCCAGATTTCGGTTGTGAGCAGGCTTTCTCAGTTCCTCTCCAAAATAACATTGTGTTCTGTTTCACAGCTCTGCTCAAAAACTGATGCAAGTGATCACATATCTTCTGCACTTCAGAGAGCTTTGCCAGGCTGTTTATTAAATGATTAATCTCCTGTTCCACTAGTTAACTTGAACTGAAGTAATTGCCCAATCTTCAGTATAAGATTAACTATCTAACTTTCTGTTGTAGTATCTGGTTAAAGTTTCTAGCACAAGCATCTGACCATTAGACAAATACCTCATGTTGACACTTTTAGACTAAAATCTGCAAGATCATTCTTGAAACTTGTTTTTTTGAATATTTACAACCACCCGCGCTAAAAAAAATTAGTTATGCACACAACTGAATAATAAATAAAATGCATAAATTAAGTTGTGGCGCAAACAAGAGCTCAAAAAGAACACAGTGTCCACTAACGGCTCACAGCCCGCCACCTCCAACCCCTCCAATCATTAACTGCAACTGCTTAAGTTTTAATCCAGCAAAACTACATTGGTGCCCTACCTGAAAGTAGCATTTTGATGCCCTAAAAGCATGAAGACATGCTTATTCTAGGGTCTAATGATAGAGGTTGCCATGTAAAGCACCTTGAGGCAAATGTATGATCTGAAAAATATCTATCTTGACTTATTTTGCTAAGAGTTATGAGAAGATCAATATACCACTCTTATGTGTCTGTAGGCTAATTACAAGTAGTAGCTAGATAGCCTCGCTTAGCATAAAGACTAGAAGAAGCCTGCCTGGTTCTGTCCAAAGTAGCCTATAAGTAAAGTGTGATTTCAAAAATGTCAAACTATTTCTTTAAAATGATTACATAGCTAAATCACCGTTATTTAGGTGTTGTCAAGTAAATATGATCAGCAGAAGATCAAGTTACCATTTGAGACTACACAAACAACCAATATGGGATTTTTGAGGCCGATACTGATACTGATTTTAGAGAGGAAAAAAAATCTGAGATTACTGATTTGGCAGATGATTTAGTGAATTTTTGAGATGGAATCAATGTGGATTATGCACCGATTTTGTACCAGTACAGTACTATGTAGTTAAATAATACTGTATGTTCAGTATCAGACAATTGCTGACCATTTAAATAAACGATAAATAAAAACTTCTAATTTCTAAAGCATAGTTTTCTACATTATATGTTCTGTAAAAAAGTTTCCCTATCAGCGCATATTAGGTAACGTACAGTATATGCCAATACCTACAGATAATGATAATGATATCAGTCTGGTTCTACTACCAAATATCATGTAGGGAAATCAATGTATTTACTACTACTTTTACCATGGCTACTGTAGGAACCTTCCACTCAATGTGCATGATTAATAAACAGCATGGACTACTGAAAACACACTTCTCCCTTTGAAGCTGGACTCTTCGATGGCCAAATTTCTCCACTTTAGCATAAACACAAAACATAGTTTTTGACCCTACCCTACTTGCCATTTTACTGCAGGACACAAGAAAACCATTAGTGGGTCTTCTATGGTATTCACAGATGTAAGAGCACAAACATCTGCGGAGAGGCTGGACTTGGCGGGGGATGGGGGATGGGGGAAGATGAACACAGCAGGCCTGATGAAATCCAGACTGGATTCCATTTAGGTGTGGAGGAGGTCCCAGAGGAAACTTATGCAATGTCTTATGTAAGAAAGAAGTAAAAACACATAAATGTCCCTGTTCGCGGCAAAGAAATGAAGAAGGAGTAATGGATACGGGAAAATTCGGACCAGGGCTGCAAAATGGGAGTCTGACACTTTCCAGACTGCGTTACCAACAAAGTCTTGTCAGTGACTGTCACAAGGTCACTGAGGGTGTTTGTTTTGTTTAAGTGCTATATGCAGTAAATGCTTATATCTATGGGGGATTCAAAAAGTTACCATAGTGAATGCCATTCCTTCTTTATACTGTATATAGGTATGACCGTACATATTTCTCCCTAAAAGAAAGACAGTTGCACACAAGTATCTGGCTTTAATTGAATTCTCTGTGAAGAATGTGCATAGTACAAGTTAAAGAGGAGGCCGGCACTTCCTTTACTGGTTCAAGTTACAACAAGTAATGAGACACGTGAGAGTCCAAGATGAGGTCAATAACACTCTTCTATAGGGTTGCATTCGTGAACTGCTCCAAAATCATTATCCCTAAGAGACATTGCAGCACAAATTATGTCACATAAAGTCAACAGTTTGTCCAGGAGGGTGTGAAACTTGAGTACTTCCTAGTTGGTTGTTTATTGAACAACATGGCATCAGTAAGACAGTTCTATATGTGTGAACACAATAGTTTACAGGCTTTAAAACATAAACTGAAGCCTGGGCATAATTATACTGATCAACAGACTGTGCAAACTGCTGTAACTGTTTGTTTATTTTTTTTAAATGTTTTATTGTTTGGCTTTAATTGTTTTCACATGACTCCAAAGAAAGCAGTATTAATACTGAGCAGACCATCCTGTTGAAATGAGGTGAAATGAACTGAGGTGTCCTGACATTAAATATGACTTAAACTCAAGATATCTGCATCACTCTGCACCGAGGAAGCCTTTGATTCAAAAAGTGCCCATAAATAAAATAAAAGCACAGAAGTAAAAAAAAAAAAAAGTACAAAAGTGGCTTTAATAAGTTTGATTTGTCCTTCAAATTAAAAAAAAATCGGATTAAATGTTATTTTTATACAGAGAAATAGCAAAATAAAAAGGTAAAGGCGATGGAAGTGTAAACGTTAAAAATATTATCAGTTAAAACTGTTCAAAAGGAACCGTGCTTACTTCCTCACTTCCGCAAATCTGCAGTGGTGGAACAAGTATTCAGATCATATACATAAGGAGAGGAATGCTACCATTCAGGGAAATAAATATCCAGTGCAGGCCAATGCCCTCCATTCAAAGGCGTAGACTCAAGTAAATGTGCAGAAGTACCATCAGCTGAATGCAGGCCTAGTCTACTTTAAAGTGAAAGTACTCATGCAGAAAAACGATCCTGTGAGTGTAATATGAATGCAAGTAGACTTCCTTAAAAATGTGTTCTTAAAGTTACATTTGTCCCTAGCCTGTCGTGTCATGCAGCTCATTCGTGCGCTGCTCTACTTTAATTGAATTGGGGAGCAGACCCGAGTCCTTACCTGCTCATGTTGACGGTCCTGCTGCGTGCTCCTTCGGGTCGCTGGTGTATCGCTGTTGGTCCTGGTGCTGGTGAAGTGGTGTCGATGTTTCACGGAGAGCCCTGCAGTGTTTGGAAACGCCCAACGTTGTTAAATCTATCAGGTATCCTACATGTCTGTGTGTCTGTGGGCGTGTTGGAGGAGAGGCTTGGTAGGGGGAGTTTCTAGTCACACACGGGCCTGTTTTGGCGAAGGTCATTGAGCTCCCTGCGTCAGTATATGACATTACAGGTAACCTACCTTTAGAGCACATGTTGTACAGAAGGTTTGCCCTCTGAAAAAAGAAAGATCACTGTGATATTCACATATTCCTGTTAAAATAATGCTCTACTTCTTTCGTCTTTATCTCTGGGATGAAGTGCAGCTGCATTGATTGGATCATTCTAAATTACTGGAGGCTCTACTTTACTTTTTAAGTAAGAAGGGTTTGCCGAAATAAAACAAGTAGAAGCTCCTTACAAAATAAAAGGTTGTTGGGCAATTCATTATTCTGCATCATACAGAAACTCTTACAAAGAGTTCCCTATTCACAGCTGCAATAGAAGAAATATATATTTTTTATTAACACAATACCCTTCATCTTTTCCAGATCGTGAAAACCTAACTACATTTACTCAAGGATTCAAATTCTCCATCTCCATGAAAGATCAACTGGAGATTAGTGAGTAGATAAAAGTGTGATTTTAGAGGACAAAACCCAGAACTGGCTGTCTCATGTCATGTTAGGCTCTTGTTATGTCAGTAGGTGGTGGTAATAAGCTGTGAATTTGCTCGGACGGGAGTATTATAGTGGTTACAGAACTCACACAGAAAAGTTATACAACTGTATAATTGTATTATTTCGTTTTGTAACATTGTTGAGAATACACTTTGTATCTGCTTGAGAAAAGTGCCCTCATACCCAGAAGTGAGTTAGCATTTTCACACTTCTGGTTCCCTCCTGTCAAAGACAATGAGATTTTTGAATGAAGAGTGATTGGTCATATAACCCACAAATTGCCTCTTTACCAGTTTTCCAGTCTGTGTCTGTGGTGACATTCCCTCTCTGTATTCAAATGTGCTGCATCAGTCAGCAGCCATTGGTTGAGCTTGGCAATGTCGGTTATGCTGCGTTCACTTGTACTCGGAAATTGGGAATTGGAAATGTTCTACTTCTGAGTCAGACTTGTAGTGAGGGCAGAAGTGTAATAGTAACGTGTGTATGTGTGTATGCATTTAGGAGGGTAACATACAGGTGACGGACCAGAAGTAGAGAGGGGAATGTGTGTCAATAAAGTTTACAAAAGCTTGTTGTTTTTTCGTGTTGTTTCATGCTTGGAGTTTGGGCATGGGCTCGGGAACGCAAACATTTCTACATCCTGCATTCACAAGAAGACGCTACACAACCAGGAAGTAGCAACATTTTTTGGTCTGACGTCCATACTTTAATATGTCCATGTTAACGACTACGAACATGACAACAAGGAGGTCTCTGAAAGAACAGTCTCGCCTGCAATTACATATTACTGCCAAAGAGGCCACTAGAAACAAGGTATCTCAAATCTTACGGATAACAGCTTTAGATAAGGTGGTTAACACAAACTTAAGAAACACAGAGAAGGTGAAGATGAAAAAGGAGGAGGAGAAAGCAAAGGAAGAGGCAGACAAGAGGCTGAAACAGGAGAGGAATGAAGAGAATAGTAGAAAGAAACAGCAGGAGGAAGATGTAAAGAGAAGCAGGAGAGAAAGAAGAGAGAGAAGTAACATCCTTTTCTCTCCTCCCCTAACCCTTCAACTCTTTATCCCAACCACTCTTTTGCCAACTCCTCACCCTCCAACCCCAGACTTCCATCCATCTATCCATCTATCTATCTATCTATCTATCCATCCCTCCCTCCCTTGCACTGGTTGCAGCATCACAGAAAGCAGCAGAAGAAAGCATAGATTTATTCCAGGTGATCGAGTTTCCTTCAACACTCCATGGTCAAAAAAATAAGTGTGTGTGTGTGTGTGTGTGTGTGTGTGTGTGTGTTTACTCCAGGTGATCCGAATTAATGAACACTTCGAACACTTGCAGCTAAATTTAATTGGATTGAAAATAGAGTATGGGTTTCCTCCGGGTGCTCCGGTTTCTCCCATACTCCAAAATTATTCAAAGAAAAAGAAAAGAAAACTTTAGAAATAAGTTCTTTCGCCTGCCCATTTGTGTTTTTAAATGGTTTTAAAAACAATACTTTTGTCCTGAAACTTGACACTAAAGGTTTCACATATTTACATTCTTTGAGTTTCTGTACCCTGAAGATGTTATTTAATTTTCACTTGAACACAATAGGAAGTGATTCTGGAGTCGGAAGGCTTTACTGCAGCTGATACCTTATAGCAGGGACATTCTGCCCTTCATTGAATAAACTTTATTTCATAGTTCTTTTCCCCGAAAGTCGGTGACCCCACAATGGACTGTTGCATTATATTTTAATTGCAACATGGCCGCAGACCCCTGAGTGAGGCAGTTCTCCCCGGTGGACAGCTGTCCTTCCCAGCAGGGAGAGAGTGCGGAGAGTGGGATAGAGTAACAGCCCTATCTTTTGATAGTTCAGCTCCATTTTTGAATTGGCATCATTACAATATGCTGTATAAAAGATCCGCATTGAAAATGTTATTAAGTAAAAGTACAGAAGTTATGTAGTAGTAGTTGTTATGAGTCCTTTCAGTCGATGATACAGTCTGTTTAAGAAGCAACTGAATCTCTGGTGCTTGTAACCCGTGGGGGCATAGCTATATAGCTGTCAGTTCCATAAGAGACGAGGAGAAAGAGAGAAATCTGTCTTTGATTAAATGTTCTGTGTCGGCTACATTTTGTACTATGGTGAGCGTGGGAGTTTAATTTTATCCAACTTAGCAAACTGAATTCTTTTGGCTTGCGAAATGTCAGCAGGAGATACAGAGAAAACACAAAACTGAGGGTTGAACCAAGCCTTACAACTGAACACCAACATTGTGCACAAAGGCTGTGCAGTGGTGGAAAAAGTAGCCTCATCAGATCTTTTACTTGTGTAAATGTAGCAATATACACTGTAGAAATACTTTGTAAGTAAGTAAAAGTCAAGCATTCAAAATGTTTCCTAAGTAGTTGTAATGTTCAAGTGCAACATGTACTTCAAGTACCAAAAGTTGAAATTGTCACTATATTCAGACAGCACAATCAACAATCTGTAAGTAATATTGCTCTACCTATCATTGTCTGCTCCTAATGGCATCTGCAACTCATTTTACAGCTAAACAGTACACTAAAATATGCTTCTGAAAACACTTTATATAGGCAATACAATAGCAGAATCTTGATTCGTTTTTGATCAGACAGTTCCAGCAAATATAAAAAAACAACGTATTTTTTTTCAAATATCGAGTACAGCCACTTTAATGACGCAGGTGGTAAAGGTGGGGATAGTATGTGAATTTCCCCTCAGTATCAATGAAGTATTATCTAAACCTAGACCTATAATAAAACATAGTGATTCATTTGTTTATTTTGTATTATTCATTTCAATCTGCAAAGTAACAAGTAACTTAAGTTATTAAATAAATTAAGTGGCGTAAAGAGTATGTATAAAGTTAGTAAGTAATCTCAATATTACTTTGCCCCATTGATGCAGACTGCATTTGTTCTCTTCACAATTTATGGCTGGCCATAAATCAGTTTCTTTCTCACACACATGCTTATATTTACAGTCACAGTAGGGATGGTTATGTAACCTAACATATGCTTAACAGAGAAGCCACTCTGGTTGTGCTTCAAATATGATAAGAACATTTTTGGGTGTTTTGTTGTTTTTTTTGGCTATTTTGCTGACATAACTGACTTTTGAAGGTTTGTATTTATTTGTATTGTACATGGTCCTTCGAAGGATGATGATACAAAATGATAAATTCTTCACCAGATCATTCAATGTGTATTTTTAGCCAGTTAATGTGCTCACACAATTTGCAGAATTTGCACAATCTAAATTTACAGCCAACTGCAGTCTTTATCTCACTGTCTTGCACCGAAGAACGGTGTTTTTGCCTTTCTTTGAAGTCCAACAGGTCACAAGGGGTCAGTCACTGACTGGATTTGGAAGTGTGGCAATCCAACTGAATAAGAGTTAGATACACGCAGCATACAACCTATACAGTACATGACCATATTGGTAGGTCCATAGTAGGGACACGATAGTACAAACTGTCAGGAAAGGGGGGGGGGGGGGGGGTAACCACTAAATCACAATAGTTGGTACAGTACAGGCTGCCTTAATGAAATAAAGCACTAAATTGAAAAAAAAAAACCACCCCTGCCAAGCAGCTGACTTAAAACCAAAATTTTCCAGGAGACCCAAAATACATGAAAGGTAAAGGCTTCTGGAGTCGCACCCCTAATTATACACTGGGAAACAGGCAACAATTGACATCAAATACACACAAAGTTCTGAGTTGGTGTTTAGAGATTAGAGAGACTGAAAACTTGAGAAGCCACAAGGAGAACGTCTCACTACCTCTGAAGGTGAGATAATGAGTCTCAGGGTATATGAAAACTCCACACACCTGAGTGCAGTGAGTTGATTCACTCACCACTCTCACTGAGCCGAAAGGCTGAGTTGCCTCACAACAAACAATGAATCTCAGATTTGTGGGACACAAATTCATATTTAGCACCAAAGCTGCTGTAATTCGGAAGTTAATGAGCTGAATTCATGTTTAGCTTTCATATGTTTGTCATCCTGCAATTTCTGAAAGAGAAAGGAGATAATAAGATGCTTAACCCCTTATTTTCTCTGCAGTTTACAAAATAATTTAACTGGTTATGGTACAGTTTGTACCTTCTTAAAGCCAACAAATGAAGCTCTGAAAACGCTCTGAAAAGATAGTAGTGGCAGTGGAGCATGTTGTGTGATTTTTCAGTGTTGAGCCTGTTCTGAATAATGTCTTAACTTGGAACAGGGACAAAGGGCGTGGAAACCAGTCTAACTACTGAAACACTAACCCGTGATCTCAATACATACAATTCCACAAGGGCTTCTGTTTTCCTTTATAATATTATACCTTTATAATTGTGTAATGATACATTTTCGACCTTTTCACTGATGTAAAAATCTAAATTTGGTGCCTGATAACAAACGCTCCATAAACAATATGAATGGCTGTAGAGCTAATAGTCACTTCCTGTGTTTTTTTGATGAGATAATCTTACGCAACATGCATTTAATGAAAAGACAGTTCCTCTAGAAAATGTATTCTTTTGTGTTACAGCCGAGTAATTCAACCTGTTTCCAATTTAATGTGTAGAGCTGGGAACATTTCAGTTGGATCCCAGAGGCAGACATTGATGGAAACTGATAGTCCCCAAGTTGTTGGACTACTTCAGGCATGAACATGCCGCTTAAACTTAATATTTTCTGCTCCAAGAAGTTCAGTGTATCTAGGTTGTTGAGCCCAAAGACAATTAGCCTCCATTTATTTAAATGCGTAGCACTTACCTGCTATATGATAAATCTACTGGGTTTAATGAATTATCCATTGTTGTAACTATCAGTATGTCTAAAGAGCAATTGTTTAAACAAAGGCTTAGAAGCAAATTTTGCCACAATTGCGCAGACTTATAATGCCTGTGTTTCTGTCTGTTTCTATGCATGTTTTTGCCTATTCATTTGTTTATCTTTTCAATTTTAGCATGGCTACTCAACAATGTTACCATGATTGTTGTTTTTTGAGACCAATGACTTTGCTGTAGGGCCACGTTTAGATTTTCCAAATGTTAAAATCTAACATGTCGGGGTCAAAGAATACTGAGAACATTAATAAACCTTTGAAGATGAACCCTCTCCACATTGGATACTCAATGAACTTCCCTCTTGCACCACTGCACCATCTTGTGTGGAGTTTCAGCTTTGCACACATGATACATCATCTTGAGGCATTAGGGGTAAGGGTCAAAGAAAATCACCAGTCTGTTCTGCCCAACACTGTCCTGTGGGGTACAATACAATTTTCAGCCTAAAGGGCCTCTTGAGGGCTTTTACTTGGACTGTATACTTTAAAGGTGGATAAAACAGGTACAAATAAAAGAACAAGCACACAATACAGGAGAAACTACCTTCATAGTTGAGGGAAGATGCTGGTTATCATAGTTCTGGTTGTTGTTTTTCACATTTCAAAATGTGGTCAGGAATGAGGTTATTGTGTGTTTCAGTCCTATAATATTAATATTTTAAGCTGCAAGCAGCGGCGAACAGTTCCTTGCACCTGGAATGGGTCGGGGGAGCTGGCCGAAGTCTGAAAATATACATGTCTCCATTTAACTTTTGCTAGGAAAGAAAACACATATTTACCAACCTTACTATTTATGATCTGAAATATGTGCAACATTAAACACTCGATGGTAGGATATCATCTGTGTGTTTTAGAGAGGGAATACATTTCGTAGCAGATCAAAAACAGCAAAAAATACAGTCTGGAACAATGTGTGTCCCTGTAACTTTTGCTAGGAAAGAAGAATCTTCTCCATATTTAACAACTTTACTATATGATCGGAAATTTGTACAAAACTAAACACTTGATGGTATGACATCATCATTTGGAAAAGCATCAGAAAAGCTTCCTGGCTTGCATACTGCATTAGTACATCCTGGTATTTTTGGGATACTGCATTTGAAATTCTATGCATGGGGACATACTAAAGATTTTGGTAGTATGGGTATTGGAACACAGTTGACTGCATGTCTTCCTCCTGCTTCCCCAGGCCTCAGCTGTAGAATGCAGCTCCCCAGAAAGAGCAGTGAGAAGTTAGCGCCCCCTTCCTCTGCAGTGCCAGCTCCTAGCCTGTAATTCTCCACAGCTCAGACATCTGTAAGCATTTCTCTCTGACCACAGGAGGAAAATAGAAAGTTGGAAGCTGGAGGCTGTGATTTGGGTGTGTATAAATAAAGTTGTGAGCAAAGTAGAGGCTGCTAATATGATGGGAGACCAAAGGGTGGGAGGTCTGGAGGAGCCGGACACCCAAGTCATCAAAGGCAGAGGACGAGGAGTAAGAAGACAAATGGAGCCTCTGTGGGTTTACTGTAAGACATTCAGACTTATCTCTGTATTGCTCTGGGGTATCTAAGGGTGAATTTCAAATACCACTGACAAGTACAAACCTGATTAATTCTGGGCTATAACATCTTCTTCACAAGCAATTCTGTCCCAAAACAGCATTACATCCAATGTAAAATGCTTGTCTTGTCTGGTGCATTGTTTTAAACATATTTCAAATTTTATTGATTTGTCATTTTTGATGTCTTTGGAAGCCTGTACTTTGTATTATAATATAAAATGATGTGGTTTGGCAGCTCAACATCTTTGACGATGACCCTTAAGGTGATACTGAGCAGTAATATCCATACATTGGCTCTGGCTACCAAGAGTTTCTTATGACACTAGTCATCTGGCGAAGAGCTAATATAAATTTACATCTTTCCCAAATCTGTTCCATTTCATCTGGAATACTTCTTCAGACTGAGAGCAGACTGAGTGGAGATTGCTGCTGACTCCCTTGTAGTGGTCTGTCTGGGCGGCCCTGCCTTACAACCGAGGGCACACTTAAACAATTTCCTAAAATGGTACACTCTGTATATAGTTGCCACAGCAGCAGGCTCACAGCTGGGATGAAAACAACCATGCCTTGCCCGTTGCCTCAGAACCACCCCAGGATCAAACCTATGAAGCCCAAAAGTATCACTTAAAAGTGGGTGTAGGTGCAGCATCAGAACCGCAAGAGCCATCTCTTCATTCCCGTGTTCTTTAGCTAAAAGGGGATCTGAAAAAGTAAGTAAAACCATCATGAAAGAGAAACAGAGAATAAACGCTGATTTGTTTTTAAAAGTGATACTGAGTTAACAGTATCTAGTTTATTTAACTCACTCACAAGAGGTCAGCAATAAAATGGTGTAAAATTAGAATACTTAACAAAACTAAATACTAATAAAAATATGAATAATGAGCAAAAACATGTATCTTGTCAGAAAATGCTAAAAAAAAAAAAAAAAAGTGATTCTCAATGGGAGGTGACTGTTGATTGTCCTTTGTCAAGTGGCTTCTCGTGTCATTCAGACTTCGGCTACACAACCTCTCTGCTGTTTCAAACCCTAACTAGAGATCATTTCAGCTGTCATCAAAATTTCCACTCAACATAAATATAATAAATAATAACGAAAAGGACCCAGAGTAGCTGCTTGCTCAATCCCTCAGCCTTTCCTAACTCTGTTTGTTCCCCCCTTTTCTATTTTCAGTCGTTTCTAATCAACTTCACATTTCTACAGATTGTGTCTGGGAGACCGGCAGGTGTAAGCTGAACTCCCTCTAATACTGATATGACAGTATCAGTACTGGGATGCACCAATACTAAGTACTGATAAGTATCAACATAAACTTTCATCATTTGTTTTAGGTCACTTGTCCAAAAGTATTATGTTTTATCCGCTTTTTTAACGTGTAACTCTCAGATATTGATTTACACCAGCATTAGTACTGGTGCATCCCAAAGACGATGTTCGTGTAATACACAAACCAAGGCTTACTTTTCTTTTCCTCAAGTAAAGATTTCGAATTTCCACATAGATTTCCCTTATCACTTGGCCTAGCCTGACTAAAATCCTTAGGTGCTATTATGTCTGCCCGCATCTGCTGAATCCAATCAAATACCCTCTCCCAGTAAGTGTGAATAGGTTGAATTTAAGACCGATCTGTTTGTTTTATTATTATTTCAGTTTCTACCCCCTTTGCCTCCATCTACCAGCTGAACAGTTTCATGAAGTTTTGGAAGCCGTCCTCTCCGAAGAAGTCGAAGGAACCCTGGGATGTGCCCAGGTGGATGAGCAGCAGGACGAGCAGAACAACGGCCAGAAGTGGAATCAGCATGTTCCAGCCAGCTGCCAGGATGTTGTACCACTTGGCCTTGTCTGAGCACTCCTGGGCCAGCTGCAGGTTGCCCTGAGTCTTCTGGTCCCTGGCCTACACAAAGGACACAGACAGACAGACAGACAGACAGACAGACAGACAGACAGACAGACAGACAGACAGACACACACACACACAAACACACAATCATAAATCACTTTAGTTTCCTAATAATTTCAGTCCAGCTAAACATTCCTGAAGACAATATATGCAGGCCCACATAAAGAACTAAAATGTATGTTTAGTGTCTACACCCATGTACACTGTAAATAGTGAGTGGAGGAGCGCAAATAAAGGTATAATAATGTTTAGTTGTGTCTGTGTTTAAAACCAGTTTATGGCAGCGTGTCCCATAATTCCCAGTTTATCGGCACAGAGCACAGATTCCAGGTTGAGCAAGAGTAGATATGAAATCCTTGAGCGGCTTCTGTGTGTATCCGTATATTATGGAACAGACCATGCTGAGTCTTTCCCTCGCACTCTCTAATTTCTCATGAGTACTCGCCCATTAAGGAGATGCCAATTACACCATTTTAAACTCCCCAGACGTGCAGCCAGTCACTGTCTTTAATTTGAGTGCCGAGCCAATACTCGGCCTGGGATTCAGAGCTGCGCCCTATACAGACAGATGAAAGATTTTTTTAAAAGACTTAAATAAAGGGTACACAGAGTATTTTACAACGGCTTCGAAATCATCTCAGCCAATCACAATCAAGGACTGGAACTTTCCATTCTATAAACACCCTTTTGTGATGAGCTTTTTCAGGAACTTTTATATTCAGGTAGTCGCACAGTTTGTCCAATCGATCTGTGAACTTGGTATTTTCATGGATCTTTAGGGGAAAGCTTTTATTTTGGTTTGCGTTCCTGTTTCTCCACAGCCTCATTCCTGTGGTGAGGGGCACACCAACTTTTTGTGTGTGCCATCTCAGAAGGGACAATAACATCCCTCTATGATGATTAAAACATATTGCTTTTTTTCCTGTTTACATCATCATACTTATTGCGTTGAGTGCACCAGACTGGCACTATTAAAAGCAGTTTTAAAATTGTTCACTTTTCGGGTGAGTTCGGTAAATATCCAACTATGTCAGTATTAAAAAGTCAGAAGCTGACTTGGAGTTACAAACAACGATGAAGACTTAAAAATAAATTGAAAATGATTTTAATAGAGTTAAAATAGAAATCTCAAATGAAACCATTTTCACATAGTGAACAATGGTTTCACATAAGTAAAGAGAATCCTTCAGTCACTGTTGGAAACCTTAAACATAAAACAGTGCAGCCTCATCCTCTCTTCCTCCTTTTGAAACCTCAGTTCATTTCTTGGATGTTGCATGAAAAGAAAAAAAAAAGATCTCACCTTGATGGAGTAGATGAGAGCCATGAATCCCAGGCAGCAGAAGTTAACGTACAAGGTGTTGCACAACGACCAGACTAGATAGTCCCGGGGAGGATTCTTGCCAGTGTTGCCCATGTTCACCACGGTGGATCCGGCTGGCTTACGGGCAGACTTACAGTTGGTGAGAGGGGTGCAGTCTGAGGGGAAGTTATACGAATGGTTGTCCATGGTTAGCGTTTAGACAGGAGATCCCTGGTGAATAGGTAGGTTTGTGAACTGGTCAGTCTTCCAGACGAACGTCCCTCTTTGGAAAGTAGTGCCCCCCCACACCGTCTTGTGAGAGGCTTATAAAGGCCGATGAAGAGGGAGGAGACCAGGAGAGGATGCATGGGCAAGGTCTTTTAGTATACAGCAGGTCTGTCATTATGTGGTCAGGCCTGAGAGAGACTGAAATAGAGATACGGAGAGACCTAAAGCTGTATGAGAGAGGAGACAGAAAAAGAGACGGCAAATAGATGCATGGGAGCAGTGTAAAGTCTCTTCCATCAAAGTACTCATCACCTCAGCTTTCCTAGAGGTCCTATAGTGGTGTTTGTTCGGTTGGGTGGAGGTAGCCGAGGACAGCGGAGGCAGGGTTGCGCGGCTCAAAAGCCTTGGAGGTGTTGAGGAGGAGTTCATCTGAAGCGCTGTCAGTCTGAGGCCTTGAGAGATAAGTCTGCAATGTGGTCTCTTAGAGCTGAGTGGGTGCAAGAAGGTCATATATTTGTAAAATATTTGACATTTCCATTATGTTTTTTGGTGTGCACAGTTATAAGAACTACAATAAAAGTGCTGGCTATTGTAAAGCATATATGAGAGTATATCACAGTATTACACAATGACCCTTAAAGGAAAACAGAAGGTATTTTTGGTTGAACAAAGGATTTATTAGAACTGAAACTTGATACCATTTTATGTAAGTATGTGTAAAAGACTTTCTTTTGAAAATGTATTTCAATACCATAGATAAGCAAATGTAGGATAACCGTCAATTTTCATATCTCAGTATACTGTGTATCACAACCCTAGTTCGGGCCAGAAATCATCCAGACTAATTTATATTTAAGCTAAAGCTGAAACAATCAATAGCTGTTTTGCTTCTATATTTACTGATAGTTTCGGTCATTGTCAAGCCAAATGCCAAACATTCTCTGGTTCCAGCTTCTCAAATGTGATGGTTTGTGACTATTGCCATTGTAATATGACAAGAAACAGAATATATTTGGGTTTTGGACCGATGATTAGACAAAACATCAGACAAACATTAGGAAATAGGCACATTAGGTCAACTAATATTAAGCAGATAATTTATAATGTAAATAATCATTAGTTTCAAATAGGGTTGTGTGTATGATAAGAAAGTTACAATCCGTTTGGTTTTTGCACAAGTCTTTCTTTTTACAGAGCATGATTAGCTCAGTATTACATTTTTACCACTTCAAATGTATTCCGTTACTCACATCGGAGTTTCCAAGTAGGCTACAACCGCAGGCCTACTGTTAATGGTCACTCAGCATTCCCACTGCCAAAAAAAGAGGCTTTTGAAAGGAGACAACAATCATTACTCATATTCTCACAGATTTCTCCAGTCAATGCTATGGGTCATTCTGGCAAGACAACAAATCTACTTCTCTGGCTTCATACTCTGCATTATTTGATGTTAACACAGAGAGAAAGTATCATATGAGCATCTCTTCATGTTGAAACGTGGGATAACAATGCCCTCTGCTGGCCCCTTACACTAAAAATATATATATCGGTATACATGGTGCGCCCAGTGATTTGAGCAGACGCCCCCATATACAGGCTGAAAGTCCTCGCCGTGGCGCCGGGGGTTCGACTCCGGCCTGCGGCCCCATTCTGCATGTCGTTCTCTCAGCTTGTGGCATGACCAAAGTAAGTGAGAGACGAAATCAAATGCATATAGTGTATTTACGAATTGAATAATAATGTCATGATTCGACCGACAACTTTTCCTTGCAAAGTGAAAGTTTCGGGAGTCGAACCTCCACTTTTATATGTGTCGCGCTAAGGAAATAACCCGTTTGTCGAGCTAATGTTGCTATAAATAGTAACGCTTACCAAGATAAGCCCTTGCAGTACCCGTTTCGAATCCCGTGTCTACACGAAAATTCAAATTTGGCAAACTATAAAAATAGATAGTTAGGATCTACAATAAAAATATATTTTCCCTTCAAATACTCATAAAACTGACGTTAAAGTTGATTTCAATATTGTCGGATGTGCTTAAGTAATGTTATTAATTAAGAAGTGTGTGCTGTTTGTATATTTCAGTATTTAGTTAGTTAGTTATCACAATTAACGACTGTTAACGTTATAATATAACAAGTTTAAGCTTACTCACATTGTGTGCTGTACGTTAACATTCAAATATTTTGTTTAGCACAATTATTTACAGTTAACAATCATATAAAAAGTATGTTAACAGTTTATTTTAATGTAAACCATAAATATTGTCTAACACAAGCATTGATTGTAAAATAAAAATATATAAGCTTACCATTTTGATTAAGCAATAGTCAATCATCAAGTAATTAAGTGATTAATGTTATTTAACTTGTTTTTTATGTCTCCATGTGCTGTCAGGAGTGTCAGTGACAGGCTCCTTGGTACACCACAGGTCCTTCATGCATAGAACTAATAAAGGCCTATCGTATGCTGTGATGTTTACTGTATTTGAATGAAAGACAACGCTTATTGTATTGAGTCATGTTAATACAAAATGTATTACAAACAAATAAAAACAACCAGTGCAGTAATAAAATCAGTGCAGTTAATGAGTGTTCAACATATTAAATATATACACATTAAAACATGGTGTACCCATAAAGTTGGAATAAAATATATTTTTACCTTTTCTCGTGAAATTACTGTGACAGTGTGAGTAATTACTTTCCAAAGTTGCAAACCTATAACAGTGAAAATGAAACCACATAAACAAAATTAAAATATGAATGAAACACAAAATGATTTCAACTTTAACATCGTATCTGCCTTACAAATATATTTTCTGTATTCTGTTATACACGATATTATGTATCTATTCTGTATGTATTTGTTTAATACGCTTTTATCTTCTTTTTAATGTCATCGTTAAATTCTTAGCGTTTGTATACTTTACTACAGAATAGAATAAATTAGCATATTCATCAAGCAATCAAAGCATATCGACTTATCTAAATAAAAAATAAAAGCAAATGTTACGTTGATAAACTGTATGACTATGACACGGCCATCTTGTTATACCGACGTTAACGTTAGTACTGTATAACTACAGTGTAAACAAGTCGCCAGCCCGTTTAGTACAGGATCATTTCCTATGCAAACAAGCTTACAACGTAACGTAAGCGGGTTTAAATAAAGCGTCGTCGTGAAGGGCTAGCTAATAATACACGGAGAATTGTCCGTCTGTTAATGTTACAGTCATTAGTCAAAGTTAATGTCCGCTAGGTTACATACAACGCGAATGAATGAAATGTTCAGAATTAACGTTAGGGTGTTCGACAGCTAGCATCGTTAGCATACCACATCTTAACTCCACATAACGATATGATATTAACATTGTTAAACAATACAGTGGCAAGGAACTTACTGTAAATAGTGCAAAAGATGTCGTTCTGAACGTAGTAGCGGCGCTCGAAATCCTTGATGTTCAAATAAGGGGGCGGGCTTTCTTCGCAAATCTTGGTAGCGATACCGCTTGCGATTGGTCATATCTTGGTAGCCAACGGGGGCAGGTGATTGGCTCTCGCAATTCTTGGTAGCAGGGCGACATCTGATTGGTCAATTCTTGGTAGAATTCTTGGTAGCGATACGCGATTTGATTGGCTCTCATTTGACGGCCTAGCTCGAGGTCCGTCGAGCACTCGCCATGTGGAAGCCAAGCGTGTTTTATATCTCTACCAAAACTTCTACCGAGATTTGACCAGTCAGATGCCTCCCCACTACCAAGAATTGCGAGAACAAATCACATTTCGTTGTTGCGCCGCACCATTAGACCAATCACAATCAACACAATTTACCAAGAATGGAGCATGGGGCGCGACCGTGCCCGAGCCACCTGACCTGAGCGCACACGATTAGCAAAGAGGTACTATCGGCCATTAGTAACTTTTTTCGGACCGTTTTACAGTCTGTGGTTCGGACTGACAGCTTTTGTTATATTTTGGGTAAGTTCATTGCCACAATGCTAATGTGTCGAAGTTAATACAATAATTAAATGGTTGAAAAGATGTGTTGACAAATAGTAGCGAGCCAGCAGGCTAGCATGCTATAAAACTGTTATGCGTTTGGGAGCTATGATTTAAGGAAGTATTATATTTCATTTGGATCGACGAACAGCTAAAATAGATGCCTTGGATCAGTAAATGTGAGTTAGTTTAATGAATATTCAAATATAGCCGCTGTACAAAGGAATCATTTCATAATGTCATAGTAGAACAAAGCATGTAAAACAACAAGAGGGGGAGGGAAAAATTCGAGCTAGCCAGGAGTCGAACCTAGAATCTTCTGATCCGTAGTCAGACGCGTTATCCATTGCGCCACTAGCCCCTTATTTTAGATCAAAGTCCTCGCCGCCGTTCCGCGGGTTCGACTCCGGCCTGCGATCTTTTTCTGCATGTCGTCCTCTCACTCTCCCATTTCATTTCAACATCCATCTGTACTATTCAAATAAAGGAACGGAAGGCCAAAGAAATGATCTAAAAAAAAAGGAGTCAAAGTTACCTCCACTTCGTGATGTTGGTAGATGTACACGCTTGTTTTTCAAGGTATATCTATGATAGATAGGCTGCCCAGCAAGAGTTTAAAAAGAATACCCCCACAAAATGGCAACACAAATGTTTAGTTAACACATCGTAGTTGACTCGTGCTTACGTCAATGATACATTTTTTAAATTTGACGAAAAGTAAAATAAAAACGTGTGTAGAAAAAAAGGCCATCGATGGTTTCTGCTGACAAAGACACGGTGTTTAACTGCAATATAGCCTAGTTGCTGTTTAGTTGAATTTTAATATAATTGTCGAAATCGTATTGTTTCCAGACATGGGTAGATCCACGTACACCCATCTAATACGTTGTTTTGTTTTGTTTTTTTTAAATCTTTTTTTGTTCCCTCAACTAGCTAAAATAGGCCAAAATATGTATAGCATCAGTAGATGTATTGACGTTTTTTGTCATAAATATGCAAATTTTACCCTTGTATCGTAATTGTTTCAAAATGTTGAAAGGCTTCAGCTTGTGGCATGACCAAAGTAAGTGAGAGACGAAATTAAATGCATATAGTGTATTTACGAATTGAATAATAATGTCAGGATTCGTCCGACAACTTTTCCTTGCAAAGTGAAAGTATCTGGAGTCGAACCTCCACTTTTATATGTGTCTAGCCGTGTTTCTAAGTCACCTGTCCGTCGAGCATTCGCCATGTGTAAGCCAATCGTGTTTTATATCTCTACCAAAATTTCTACCAAGATTTGACCAGTCAGATGCCGCCCCACTACCAAGAATTGCGAGAACAAATCACGTTTCGTTGTTGCGCCGCACCATTAGACCAATCACAATCAACACAATTTACCAAGAATGGCGCATGAGGCGCGACCGTGCCCGAGCCACCTGACCTGAGCGCACACGATTAGCATAAAGGTGCTATCAGCCATTAGTAACTTTGTTCGGACCGTCTTACAGTCTGTGTATTTGGATCCACAACCCGCTAGGATAGATGCCTTGGATCAGTAACTGTGAGTTAGTTTAATGAATATTCAAATATAGCCCCTGTAAAAATGTTATAGTACAGCAAAACATGTAAAAGGGGAAAAAATTCGAGCTAGCCAGGAGTCGAACCTAGAATCTTCTGATCCGTAGTCAGACGCGTTATCCATTGCGCCACTAGCCCGGTCGAAAGCGCAATGCATCATGGTCCTATTTAAAGGAACACACCAGGAAGTTGACAGTATGTCATGGCATAGACCTATGAAGAGTAGACGCCGCATCGAACGTTGGGCCTATTGGCGCTGACGAGCGGTGGGGCCGCCATCTTGGACCGGTCGCCCGCTCCACTCAGTGTAAGGACAGGACACGGTTCGGCGTATTTTAATATTCACAGTGGGATTAACAGTAATAGAATATTCTGATATATGATATATGTGATGTATGATAGGTGTTTTGCAAACACTATAAATATAAACACAACAATATAAATAATTTATAGAGTATTAATAGGCTATATTTCATACATGAATACATAAATCTCTCTCTCACTCACTCTCTTTCTCTCTCTCTCTCTCTCACACACACACCCACACTCTCACACACACAAACACACACATACACATTTTAACTGTTCGTTACATTTTCTCATAGTGTGATTTATACAGGTTCATTTAGAACATGAAATAAAGACATACATTACAAAGGTAGTCTTAATGTTGTCCGATTGAATTTTTGGAAATTACTGATGCAAACACGTCAGAAATAAATAAAAAGCTACGTATCAATTTTTTTCAGGTGGCTGCGTCCAGTGGATGACAAGCCTGGCCTGAACCAAATGATGCTCCACTTGAAAGCAGGACGAACGTCACATGTTTGTAAACCAGAACTGATGAGTCCAGGCTTTTTTAGTTCAGTTGTACCACAGAAGTTGAAACAGTCTGAAAAGAAAAAATCATAAATTTATTTAACTAAGGAAAAATCTTAAATCGTTTGTATAATTTAAAGTGGATATTACTGAACTATGCCCCGTGTTTTTGTTTGCACATTAAATACAATTACTACTTAATTAAAATATGTAATAAAGAAGACATTCACATAATTAGACCTTGCCTATAAACAAAGGACACAGTCATTCTAGATACTATACAAAGTACTCCTACAACATCACATTAGAGTTACACTCTAATTGTGCTAGAACAAAACAGTGTGAAAATGATCGATTTAACAAAATGTTATATATATTTTTATACCACACACACTCGCTCAAATGTGGACCCTCCCTCTCCTCTCCACTACCACGACTATGCGACTGGCAGAGCATGGATCATTTCTGAATATTTATAAACATATAGGGTTCGGCTCTTGGTTTTTTTTAGTGCTTTAAATGAAAGTGTGTCTGTTTGATTTGTATTTAGATGTGTCCAAAATGTCATCTCTCTCTCTGACCTAATTGTATTGATATTCATGATTTGAATGTATTTTAATTTTTTCTGAGTGTGAGTGTGTGTGTGAGTGTGTGAGTGTGTGTGTGTGTGTGTGTGAGAGAGAGAGAGTGAGAGAGAGATTTATGTATTCATGTATGAAATATAGCCTATTAATACTCTATAAATGATTTATATTGTTGTGTTTATATTTATAGTGTTTGCAAAACACCTATCATACATCACATACATCATATATCAGAATATTCTATTACTGTTAATCCCACTATGAATATTAAAATACGCCGAACCGTGTCCTGTTCTTACACTGAGTGGAGCGGGCGACCGGTCCAAGATGGCGGCCCCACCGCTCGTCAGCGCCGATGTGGCGTCTACTCTTTATATGTCTATGCTTGGCAGTATGTCACAGCGTTCACGGAGATTATAAACGCTTTCAGAGAGTACATAAGTGTCGTACACCCGTACTATATTGCGATAAGAGGATGACGTTCTCAGTTTAATCAGCACGCAGAACAGTAAAACACAACTAAAGCCAAACAACTGAAATAAACTGCCGGAACTAACTAACGTCAATATTCTGGCAACCCAGCAAATATCTCTCTTACGCTACGCCCGGGGTTCCTTGTTAAAGGAGTTGACAGGTCTGTTTTCTACTTAATGTAATATTTTAACCGGTATACCAAAACATGTTGTGTTATTTGCGTATTCTATCGTGTAATGGAATATTATCTTGACATTAGTTATCAAACACTGCAATCGTGGGATACTTGAAGCCGAACATGGCAACCACAAAGCAAAACAGGAAGTGTGCGGTTGCAGGCGGGAAATTCGTTACCAAAGCTACTTCGCAGTTATTCTCACGGACTAATTAGCTTAGTTCACTGAATTAAATAAATGTCAAATATTGAGTTCAGCTAAACGATCGACATTGAGTTAGTTAAACTTAAACTTTTCATTTTTGCATTGAGTTGACGCTAACAACAATTTCGCTGAGGTTCACAACAAACGGGGATTTCTTCCTTGTGTTTATCTGTGTCTGTCTGCAAGTTGGTTATGAAGGCTGAAATGGATAAAATCGTCACTCTATCAGATGAAGACAGTGCAGCCGAACTTCAGAAGTACCTGTCCTCTCTTACAAATGACCAGGTAACGCTAATCTGCCCACATGTATACGTCTCATGGGTTAGGAAACTTAACAAAAATGCTGTCAGATGGCCCATGAAATACTTAACTCTCTTTGATCTGCTTTCTAGTTAATCAATGTGATTACGAATGGAGCACTAAAGGGTAAGAAGGTCGGTACCATGATCAAAGGCATATTTAAAGGTGAGTAGCAGTGTTAACTGCTCTAAGTCAAATCAGTCAAACGTAAAGTGTAAATCACCATTATTAGATATGGTCTCAATGCACTTTCCAATTAAAAGAACACAACCATAACACACGGCCATTATAAAACAGTTGAACAACATAGAAATAGTAATAGTCAAACTCTTTAAAAAAAACAGCAAACTGTACTATGGTTGGCTCTAGTATAATGAGCAGAATTGGGGTTTCAATCTGGATTTAAGTACTTTAAAGATAATAACACAGCTGTCATATCTCTAGCCAGAATCATTGAAAGAAAGTTGAAATGATGTGCATGATGTGCTCTTTTTCAGGTTCTCCACCAAATTCCACTGACGGGTCAAACCGCAGACTTCTTGTTTATCAACACTGCGTCCCTCTTTGTGAGTCTGGGGATCTTCAGACTGAGGTGGCAGCTGATATAATTGGACTGCTGATGCTGGAGGTATTTTTTGGATTAGTTTTTTTTTTTTAAAGCCTGATTATGATGCTTTTGTAAAATAGCTATTTATACAAGACATCACTCCAAGTGGCTTGTATTAATAACAGTAATGGCTCTCTGTCAAAGATCAGTAACAAATAATGACGTGTAAAAAGTAAAATGGCGTCTTGTGATTGACAGGGTTGTGGTTCTACTAGTACTAGTCTTCAAAAGTATTTGTCTTTGAATGAGAAATTCAATAATAATATGTAAATGCTAACAACTGTTTTGAGCACTCTACACTAATACTGTTATGATATGAGGGCATGGGTTGAAACATCATCAAAATAACGCCAAAATATATTAAGATGCAGTAATGATTACAAACCTACTGATTAAATGCTCAAATTCCTCTGGGCTGCTAGATTTCTCAATTTTAGTCAAATTCTTTTACAGCATCCTGTACTGAACTGCTGTCCCATCAGTTATAGTATTTTTTTAGTATACAAGTATACACATGTCTTTATATATTGTGTCTCTGTGTTCATACGTCCAGCATGGCACAGACGCATTCTATAATTATCAAGGTGTCTCTTAAATGTTACACACAGACTCATACACTGCCTGGACCCTCGCTTGCAAAACTGGCGTCTCTTTTTGTTGAAGCCATTAAGGTGGGAAAAATGGGCAGTGGGAAATCCTTGGAGCTATTTCCTACTGTGCTAACCGCCCTCTCTGCCTGTGAAGCCTTGTCGTATGGCAAAGGTAAGTGCAAATTACTCACCCTGGTGACTTTGTCATTAAAGTTAACGTAAAAGCATCAGCGTCCTAATTAGTGGTGTAAATAACAAGATGCAAATGTTAAAATATGATGGATCTCCATCTCTTGTGGTTATTTTATCTAAACTCTAGGAGAACTTAGTGGTGAGGAATACAAGAAACAGCTGATCAACAGTCTATGTTCAAGCAGGTGAGGACATCCCAGATTTTCAAAATGTATGTGCATGTGCAGTTCTTGAGAGAATTGTGTACAAGTGTGCATTATAATATTTAAGCCCAAACCATATAATATAGATTGTTTAACAAACAGGAATAGTAGTCATATAATGTTTGTTTTTATTTTCATGCAGATGGGATCCGCAATGTGTCATCCACCTGACAACCATGTTCAGGTAACACTTCCCCTGTCAAACCATTACATTATCAGACACTTCAGTCTCTCACCAATTAATAACAGATTATTGAAATACCTTGTCTTTTCCTTTTTTTTAGCTTTCATAATGTTGTACAGTGATATAACACTGTTTTATCTGCTATTACTTGTTTCCTGTGCTGCATCTCAGGACATACGCCATTAGTCAGCAGTTTCTTCTGTCTACCTTGTTTTAGGGATGTGCCCTTGTCATCGGAGGAGCTGCAGTTTCTAGTGGAGAAAGTACTGAGGATGTTCACCAAGCTGGATCTGCAGGAGATCCCGCCACTGGTTTATCAGCTGCTGCTTTTATCTGCAAAGGTAAAGGGCTTAGGCAATTATTTTCTTTGTTGATTTATCTGTCAATTATTTTCTCAATTAATGGATTAGTTGTTTGTGAACATGCCTGTCAGTGTTTCCTAAAGTTCAAGATGACGTCCTCCAATGTCTTTTTCTGTCCACAACTAAAAATATTCAGTTTACTGTCATAAAGGAAAAAAGAAACCCAAAAAATATTCACATTTAGAAAGCTGCAATCAGATAATTTGTGCTTTTTTTATTTAAAAAAATACTTTAATAGATTATCAAAATAGTTGGCGATTAATATGATAGTTAACAGCTAGTTGATTATTCGATTAATCGTTGCAGCACTAGCGTGTAACTCTTTGTTTAAATAATCTAAATTCCTGTCCTGCATTATGTCCATCAGGGTTGTAAGAAACTGGTCCTGGGTGGAATCATCTGTTATTTTAAGGAGCAGGACATTCGCCAGGAAGATGAACAGAAACACGGAGAGTGAGTGGCTCATACACTGTCTGCCAATGCAATATAGTGCCCTCACTTTTAACTAGCATTACCTACTTTCCATTTACTTCCTCAGGAACCTGGATCTAGAGGTTCAGTCCATTCCTCAGGACCAGTTGAGGCACGTGGAGGGCACTTCTATCCTCCACATTGTCTTTGCCATACGACTCGACCACGAACTCGGGAGAGAATTCCTCAAAAGCTTTAAGGTTATGTATAACTTACCCGTCTGTTATTGATTGAATTGATTACATTTTTAATGTAGAGTACGCCATAAATCTTAAATTGTATTTCTGCAGACATCCTATGGGGACCTGTGCCCTTTCAGTGCTGCCCTGTTGCTGTCAGTGGCACGTATCCAGCGTTATGAAGAGCAGGTGAGAAATCTATACTGATTTCCACATATTCATTTTTGAGTCTTTTTTTTTAATTATTGAATCTTTTTTGTTAACTCTTGGTTTGGTTAGGTGTTTGACCTTTTGAAAGGGGCAATCATCAAGAGCTTTAAGGATGAGCAGCTACAGCAGGGGTCAAAGTTCCTGCAGGCCCTTCTGCCTGGGCACTGCAGTGTGGCTGAGATGATACTGGACACAGTCAAGAACAGGTCAGAGCATCAGAACAATTGACCCCTTAACATAAGAAGAACTAGGCATGTCTTGATAGGAATTTCTAGGGGCCAAAATGATAAGAATATGAAATTTTATCACCATCTGTATGTGGTAACCAAGATACAGTAAGTTATAATCTCGCATTTTTGATTCATGAACACAATATTTGTAGTTCTTCTTCGTCACATGAATTCTGAACTTCTGCCTGGACAGTGTGTTCGGTTGGGATCATGTGACCCAGGGCTTGGTGCAGCTGGGCTTCTTCCTTATGGATGCATTTGGACCCAAACCTGGACCGTTTGGCAAAACCACAGAAGGCTCTTCCACCGTAGCCCGGACCCCCACTCAGCAGGCATGTAAGCTGGGGGGACAGGTGCTCCTGCAGGGCTTTAAGGTAACAATTGTTGTTGTTCTTTTTGTTTTGTTTTTAAATAGAATTATCACAATTTAAATTATTTAATCATTATGTTGTATTTTCTCACTGGAATGTATTTCTTCAACAGTTGCATGAGCCTATCAGAGGCGAGATTCTGGAGCAGGTCTTGAATCGATTGGTCACTAAGACCGCCTCACCTGTCAATCATTACTTAGGTAATACAGCCTTAGGATATCACCCCCAGATTTCAAATGTTCATCAGTGTGTAATTAGTCTAGTTGGAGACTAGATTTAGATTTTTCTGCTTTCTTTCTTTTTTGTTTCTTTATCATCAGACCTTTTCTCTGACATTGTGGTCTCTGCTCCCATGATCCTCCTGGAGTCATCCTCCAAGTTGACAGAAACATTTGACCACCTGTCATACCTGCCCCTGGCCACTGTTCAGGGTCTACTAAAAGCTGTCCAGGTACCTAAGCACAAACACAAACACACACACACACACACACATTGTAGATATTTATGTTGTTTAATTATTCTCCTCTGTGTTATCTCCAGCCCCTGCTCAAAGTCAGTATGTCTTTGAAAGATGCTTTGATTCTAGTTCTCCGCAAGGCCATGTTTTCCAGGTGTGTACTGCTTTGTTTTTATCCAGATGAGGTCTATCAGTACAGTTTAATGAATCATGCTTTGTTCAAATAAAGATAATTTCTTACACTGTTCTCCCCCCTATATGACTCTCTATTAGCCAGTTGGATGGCAGGAAGTCTGCAGTGACCGGCTTCTTGTTGCTGCTGAAGAACTTCAAAGTGTTGGGCAGCTTGGCCGCGAGCCAGTGTAGCCAGGCAATCTCCTCCAGCCAGGTATAGTTCCAGTACATACAGACTGTGTGTGGTCTTTTACATGTGATCTGTTGTATAGTAACTGTCTGCCTGAACCCCTGAATAGATCCAAGTGGACGTTCACTCTCGTTACAACTCTGCCGCCAATGAAGCGTTCTGTCTGGAGATCCTCAGCAGCCTGCGTCGCTGCCTCGGCCAGCAGGCTGACGTACGCCTCATGCTCTATGAGGTAAAAGATCTCTTTTCTATGTCGTGTTTATTAAATGCGTTTAATTTAGCTGCATTCTGTTACAATTACTAATAATGATTGATGACAACATCCTAAAAGACAGCACTGTAACATTTGATGTATGATTCCTTTGTGATTAATCTGTCCAGCAGATAACATTTAAGGTTTTATATTTCCTATTTTAGGGTTTCTATGATGTTCTCCGTCGCAACTCTCAACTTGCAAGCTCTATTATGCAAACCCTCTTTTCACAGGTATGTGTGTGAGTGTCTACTGGTTTAGGTATAATGGTCTGTTAACCCACTTTTTTCTGGTAACCCACATTTTTAAAATGAGAAACCATCACGACCCAAGTCACAATAAGCCTCATTTGTAAATTGTGAGAACAGCGAATTTGTGCATAGATGGAACATTGCAATGCAGTTTACTGCAGCTTTTCCTCTAGCTGTAGCATTAATATAAAATTTGTACTAATGTACAAATTAATTTGGTGACCCAAATAAAATCTCCTGCGACCTATACATGGGTCCCAGTCTCTGGGAATGACTGAGCTATAACATGGAGGATGGTGTGAGAACATTATGTCTTTGAATCCTTAGCTGAAGCGGTACTACGAGCCTGAACAAGACCTCCTGCCCCCGGTCAAACTGGAACCGTGCATCACAGCGCTCGGAGACCAAGTCTACCTCCAGGAGCCCCTGGTAATCTGCCTGGAATTGGAGCATTTGACTCTGTTTTTGCTGTGTTAATGTCCTACTATAAATAGTGTTCATTCCATTTCAGGCCCATCTGGTTAGCTGTACTGTACATTGCCTGCTGTGGCTGCAGAACATGCGCCAATCGGCCAAACCGAACGGTGATGACAGTGACGAGGAGGAGGAGGAGGAGGAAGAGGGATACCAGTCTGAAATACAGACAATCCTAGAGAGCATGACAAGACGCATGATCAAGAGTGAACTGGAGGATTTTGAGCTGGTATGCATTCAGGACAGGAGCTGTAAAAGAAAAAAATGTACACTGAAGTACCTTGTATAGATTTCAGCAGTTCAGCTCCATCTTTAACTCCTCAACTGTCTGGTCAACAGCAGGAGTATTTTTCCCAAGATCGGCATCAATTACGTTTATTTGTTCTTATTATTATGGGTCTCAGTAACCTGCACAAGTTTGTAAAATGGGAAGCACTACCAGATAATAAAATAAGTACTGGTTAGAGATGTCACTGTAAGATTTTGATATCAAGATTATTGTCTGTGGAAATATCAAAACACACGATTACTAATCAGAGAATTTGTTATTTGACACTATGGAAGGAAACGCACAATGATTATTTTGGTCCTGCACATGAAACATGTAAGCCTACTTTAAATTAGGTTCTGCATGTACTCATAGAACTGGAGTTACATCCAGGTAACTAATACATATATCCTTACAAGAAGTAAACAGTAACACTCTGTGAACTAGTGCATCTGTGAGTTTAAACTGTTCAATTTCAGCTTAGTAACGTTAAATTTGCGAGTTAAGGTTTATCTTTTCCATGACTTAAAGAGGTGGATGGTTATCTTGAACGTGTTGGAACACATTCAGAGTGTTGGACCCCTTTGTAGTCACTTCACAAACTGGATGTCCACCACACTGCCGATTAAAGGCACTTCTTTGGCAGTCTTAAGGTTAATGGTACGAACCTTTCACACACATAAATATGGGAATCCTAAGATGTGCAAGTCGGAAATGAATAAGCATCTCTCCCTAAAAATGAAGTGATGATTGATTGTCTTTTTAAATTGTGTAATTTGTACAGCTTCCACACTTGTCCCTACCCTTTCCAGTTAGTAATGTTGTGGCACTGAAAGCATCATCTTAAGCCAAATACTGTCTGTGTGTCAATCAGGACAAGTCAGCTGAGTTCTCCATGGGGTCAGGTGTGGGGGTAAAGAATAATATCTATGCTGTGCTGGTGATGGGAGTGTATGAGATCCTTATGGAGTACAACTTCATCAAAGCCAACTACAGGTAACAACCATCTCTCTTTGTATGGTCAGGACTTTGTGAAGCTCAAGTGTTGCTTTTAATTTGTTTGCTTGCCTCTGTGTTGCAGTAAAAGCCATTTTGAGGAGCTCATGGAGCTGTTCAACCGCTACCACAAACTGTCTGAGATCCTGAAGGAGAAATCCGGAAAGGGCCGACTGCCTACACACAAGACCCCCCGCAGTTTACTCTCCTTAGGCTTCATATCAACTCTCCTCACGGTGCTCTTCAGGTAAATACTTTCAGTGGCTACCTACACTTTGTGTAGCATAAATCAAACCTGAAGAGCTAAATTTAGAAGTACTATGAAAATAAACATGCATTGAATCAACAGCAAAACATTTATACACATTTTTAGAATTAAATAGCACTGTTTGCTAAAAATGTAACATGTACAAATGTAACAAAGTGCACTTCTTTTTTTGTTGTTGATGTAGAGACAGTACTCAGAGCAGAGAGGAGGCTCTCTCAGTGCTTCGCTCAAGTGGAGAATTTGTGCGTTACGCAGTAAATGTGGCCGTACAGAAGATCCAGCAGCTGGAGGAAACTGGACACACAGACGGCCCAGATGGACAGAACGCAGATCGAACTTTCCGCTTCCTCTGTGACATGACATGGTACGAATTCCTTTGCCTACCTAGAGAGTGTGAACATGTTTTCATGTCAAGGTTCACAAGGAGAGAGACAGAGGTAAACAGTGGCATCTGAGCCGAACAGTGTCTCCCATTATGATTAGGAAACATAAGTTACATATCACAGCATTGTGATGCATTTTACTAATACTACTGATAAAAATGGATCCACAACCCACTTTGGGAAGGAACCCTAACTTCGGGAAAGCCGGGATTTATCGACTAATCATTGCAGCTGTCTGTCTTTGCCTCATCCAGCGTGCTGATGTGGCGGTACACCAACATCCCCAGTGTCGTGGAGGACACAGGGAAGAAGGAGAAGCGCTCCAGTCTGTCCCTGCTGTGTCTGGAAGGTCTGCTCAAGATCGTCACAACTTGTCAGCAGCGTTATCCAGACAGGATGGCTCAACTCCTCTCCACCATGGGTCAGACACGCACAGTAAAATCAACTGGGAAAGCAGTGAATTTGTACACCGAATGAAACGCAGGAAGTCATCTCATTTTTTGTTTCATGCAGACATCTCAGAGGGTGATGCCGAGCCAGATGATACAGAGATGAACTTCTTTTACATCCGACAGTTTCAGGTGCATCTATACATAATGTGTTTGGATTTGGTTATTCTCTACTTATTTTAAAGGTTAGATGGTTTTCTAATAGGATGTGTCAGGTTATGTTGTACCAGGAGTCATTTGATACATCAGATACAAACCCACTTGACTTATTCAGACAGCAGTGTTTCAAATGCAGCGATTCCTTTTAATCTACTAAAATCCAATTTTGTTTGCCCAACAGAGGGCACTGTTCACACAGTTAAGTGGAAGTGAGGAAGAATTTAACAGCAAAGAGGCTCAGCTGCTGGTCAGCATCTTGAGCGTGCTCTCACGCCAGCTGAAGCCCTCCTCGCAGCAGGTAGGTGTACTCTCAAATGCACTTCATAGAACAAACTCTGCAGCCTCGGCTCCACTAACTCACGTCTACATTTAAAGTTTGTACAGATGATCACATGGACGGTGAAAATTTGCAAGGAGACCAGTTTTGGTGAGTGAAGTTTTAATTAATCAGTGTCCGCATTAGATACAGTAGTGTTCAGTTTGTTTCTCTTTTTAGAGGACTCTGCTTTCTCCAAGGGGCTGCTCTCTCTTCTCTTCAACCTGCATGTTCTCTATAAGACTCCTGTAAGCCTGTTGCTGGAACTCTGCCAAGACATCCACAGTCAACTGGGCGATATCGATCAGGTACACGCAACAAGTACACTTCACAGCATTTACAAAAGTAAGAGTTGGGACCCAAATTGGGCAGTAGTTTTGCTACACTGGTCTGTTCAGGTCAGATGCTGTATGTGGGGGCCATTTATACCTTTTTCTCCCTCTTCTTGCGCTGTTTGGCCTGAAAAAAGTGTTTGCTCCCTCTGGCCGAGTTATCCATGATGATGTGAATTCATGATGAACTTTTGTACGCTTGGGTCCCAGAGAGACACCAGATATTAGTTTGGGTCTCAAGATGAAAACGTTTGCGAACCCCTGCGTTAGTGTTTAGAAGAAATAAACAATTTGATATCATACCTTTTTAAAAACAATTGTGTGGCAGTAATAGTTACCGCCGGTTGATACAAGCTATCTATAGTAATTTAAAAATGGCAAATCAGGCCTCACATTGCATCTCTTATTGACGGTATCTAAAAAATGGATGGCATCATCTCACCTCCTCCACGCTAGTCGCTGGGACATCGGCCGAACTAAAAAATCTAGATATTTAGGCTTCACTACTGTACAGTGAGAGGATGCGTTGTCCATCTTTATGTACAGCCTATGATATATCTAAATTTTTCTTTTCCTTTTAAAAAAAATGAACCAGCCTTTTTTATTATTTATTCTGCCCTTTTCTTTCTGTGTGGTCAGGATGTGGAGGTGGAAAAACAGTCTCACTTTGCCATTGTCAGCATGAAGACTGCAACCACAGCAGCAGTGAGTGTTGGTTCTGAGAACTGGAAAACTTTGTGATTTGCGGTGACATCAATATCTCTTAATATCTTCATCACCATTGTAATATCTTGCTCCAGCTGCTGGTCCTGTCTCAGATTGACAAAGTACTTGATGAAGTGGACTGGCTGATCGCCAGAAAGAAAAGCCAGACGGCATCTGACAAATCGGGTTCTGGTAAGAAGCTTTTCACACTGATGCTCTAGTTGGATTAATGGTGAGATATGAGGTATAAATAAAACTTCTGTGACGTTGCGTTCCTGATGTGCAGGTGAGGCTACCCAGACTGAAGGTCATCAGGATCCAATAGAGAAAGCGTTGACACTGCAGCTCGGGACTCTTTTGACGGCATTAAACGAGCTGGTCCAGACGGCTCTGCTGCCTGGCACCTGTACCATTACACTGCTGAGAGAACTGAGTCGCACATACACCATCCTCACCACCCTGGTCAAATACGTGTGTGGTCGTCCACTCTATGATCTCATTATGAATGTAGATTTTTTTGTGAAGTTGTCTCGTGTAATTTCTGTTCCCGCTGTGTTGTTTTAGTACATCCAGGTGTGCGGCAGTCAGCACGGTGCACTACCAACACGCTTTGAGAAGCTGGTGAGTCTGAGGTATTATTTCTTGGTCTGAATTCTTCTAGTACATCTGATGTCATGCTACAGTAACTGAGTATTTTGTGTGCAGGTCAAACTGTCTGGCTCCCACCTAACACCGCAGTGCTACTCTTTCATCACATACGCACAGGTACAGCTCAGTCCAGTTCTGTAAACTTAGACAGTGCTGAAGGTTTTCATCTCTCATTATGACTCTGCTGTTTGAGTTTCTCAGCTACAGTTTACAACTTCAGCCTCAAGAGTGCAGAAGCTTTGACCACAATGTTTTCTCTATTAGAGTGGAGAACTTAGTGGTGGAGGTGCAGATGAAAAGAAGAAAAAGAAAAGGAATGAAGTGAACACTGCTGCCTCCGTAAGGACAATTTATCTTTTATAATCATGTAACTGTAATGATTAATTACTCATTGATCAGAAGAACAATGCATTCTCATTTTCTGTTATATTTTAATTATATCAAAAATGTATAAATGCACTGTACAACTAAAAATAAAACTTTTGACCCTCCAAACAAATCCGATTTTAAAAGGAATCCATTCAGAAATCTAGATCTGCCCTTTTTTGTTTCCACTTGGCAGGCAAAACTTCTGCGTGAGACAACAGCCATCCCTAACGTGATCTTCAGTATTGAGCAGTATGAGAAATACCTCATCACACTCTCAAAGAAATCAAAGGTATGTGTGGATTGGTATCACTTAAAGTGGTTGACAAAATGAAAAGACTTTTAAATGAGAACATTCAGCAAAACACAGGAAGCTCCCTGGGCGCTGTTCATGTTAGGCCACTCATACACAGTGTTTCACAGCGTAACACCTGTGTATGCTTGTCCAGGTAAATCTGATGCAGTACATGAAGCAGAGCACCTCAAGAGATTTCCGCATCAACGCAGCGACTCTGGACGCAGCCCTGCAGGAGCAGGAGGACAGTCAGGAGGTAGATGCAATCTCATATTGTAATAAGCAGCTCCAAAAAGGTCCCCTCTGTCTTACCTTACACATTCACAAACGTTCAATACCCTTAACACTCTCGTCCAGTAGGCTTCTGCTGGCTGAGAACTCAATGTCTGTGACTTCTTCTGTTTCTTTCAGACCACAGAGTTACAGGAGGCAGAGGAGACACCAGAGCCAAAACAGAAGAAAAGAAAACAGTGAGCTGAGACTCAGTTCCTTTGTTTGATTCCTCGCTGATCTTGGACTCGTCCTGACAGTTGTGTATTTGAACTGCTGTTCTGAATAACAGTAGCTTTGTCCACAAAGTTCTATTTTCCTTTGTTCAGAGAGCCTTTAGTGATGTTGATGATTTGGTAAATGTCCAATGCCTCACCTGTAAAAAAAAAGTGAAAAAACACATTGTTTAACACTCTAGTTTGTGTTCCTATAGTTCGATTTATTTAACAGAACATTTATTTTGTATGACATGTATTTTTAAACACTGTAAATGTCTATTGTATCGGTTCTTTTTGAACAATATTAAAACTGTAATTTGTTTGTTTTTTTACAGTATTTGAAGATTTGTCAGAGACTAATTTGACTTTCTGCCCCAAACTTTATCAGGATCAATAAGCTGCTCTGTTAAGATGACAGAAAATTTTAAGAATGAGCTCTATTTAAAAAGATACCGTTACACAGTACAGTTGTGACGTCATTTATAGTAGACTTAGTACTTAAGAAGGCCCTACTTTATAGATCTGTAGTTTTGAATACTTATATTCTGAAGAGATTCAAATTAATTAAAATGATTTTTTTGTGTGTGTGTCTTGCATGAAATTCAAACACGTCTGACAGGTATCAAGGGTAAAATGTTGATGTGTTGGTGTAAACATTTGTTATTCATTCCCTTAAATTAATAACTTGATTGTATGTTATTTCTCCTCTGTTTAACCTTTTTGTAGTCAGGTCACATGATACTGTGTAATGCAGTGCAAATAAAATGAAAGGTCATTGACGATGTAAGACGGCATCTTGGCTTTGATGTAGTTTTTTTTGACAGTTACGTGGCTATACTTGGGGTTTTAACAGTATCCTTTGGATTCAGTCATGTTTAAGGTAACCTCAAAGTACACAAAATTATTTCTTTGACACATTGGTTATACCAAACATTTGTAAAATACATAGACTATACCTCATTCTACAGATCAAAATAGAATAAAGGCTGATGGTGGTGTGTAGAACTCACCAGGTGGAAGGCCGTATCTCCTTTCCAGACCTGTGGGGTTGGAAGGGGTCACACAATCCATGGTGACCTCCTTCCTCAGACACTGGTCAATGTCAACTGCACTGAAGAAAGCTACTGACTGTGGAAGGTCCTGCATGCCTAACGCATGGGCGAACACGCTCCTGCAGGAGACACAAGCACACACTCAGAAGCTGTCGAGTTACTGCCTTTTTATAGTGGATATTCTGACAGGGAAGAATAAATACTAAGCTAGGACCAGACCTCGTCAGCAGGTTTGTGATCTGAAGTGCCAATGCTGCTCGGTAACGGTCTTCGTTGCAAACGAGGTACCGCACCTCGTCGTGGATGCTGATGCAGAAACGGCCGTCGATGTCATACTCCTCAAAGAGCCACTTCATGGCCACCAGCATCAAGTGTAAGTAGTCCACTGCAGAGCTCTGGACCACCCAGTTGACTCTGCTTGTGATAAACTATCAAAAGAGATATGGCGCTGTCTTACTTTAAAGACAAAGTGGATATTTTTAGCACTTAATGACACTTGGCTATGGACAGTAAAATAATAAAAAAGGCAATAAACATCTCTTAAAACTAATCTCCAAAGTAATACTAATTAAAAACAGTTTTTGGCTGCTGATGTTAGCTGAATACTAACATGCTGATTAGATTTATGTTCGGAGTTAATCTGTCACACTGATCAGCACTGACTCACCTCATCCTTAACTGCCTTGGGCTCCAGCGCTCTGCTGATCCTGCAGCCTAGAACAGGAGTGGCTGGCTCGGCCGAGTGAGCGATACTTTCCAGCTTGTTGAACATGTCTGACTCTGTACCTCCAGCCCACAGACGTTGGCCAACCATATCCCACCTCTTCCGCCGAGAGCTGAGGGGTAGGAGGAAGACAGAGGAAGACGGAAATCAAAGGAACAGAGCAACTGAGGATGTGGGAGAATGTGTTGACACTAAAACAAGTTTAAAGCTTGTGCAATGTTTTACTCGCTCCCTCACCTTTGCGAGGCCAGTCTAGTGATCCTACGCAACTCCTGCAGAGTGATACTTCCATTTTCTTCCTTCTCCACGTCTATACCCAGTTCATTGACCAGCCACTCACCCTCCTCTGACAGCTGATATCTGACAAAACATAAACACAAACGTCTGGCTCAATCTCCTTAATTGCCAACAAACAACTAAACCTAAGTAACTAAAAATAAAATCTTCTGAACACACAACTCTTGAACTTGTTGAGCATACCTGCGCACACCCTTTGTTAAGGCGTACATCTGCCTGGCCTTATTTGCAGCTTCTGTCTGACTGAGGCGGTGGTTGAACTGCATTAGCAGCCTCTCAGCAAAGGGTTGTCCTGCACCGTAAATGCGTCCGTAGTTGAACACCTTGGCGTGGTCTCGGCTGATGCCCACAGTGTCAGCAGTGCGGCTGTGCAGGTCAGTGCCCTGACTCTTCTTTCCCTGCAGGGTCATCCAGCCAAACGCTGTACAACCTGAGACCAGCAGAGACATAAGATCAAAGTTAACATGACGTGGGATAAAACTATAAACACATGAAGATGCATGTATTTCCTTCTACAACGTTAGTAATATGGAAGAACTATACAACATTTAAAAAGGGGAAACCCCACCGTGCATGCAAGCAAAGTGAGACTCTCCGAGCACGGCAGCAATCCACAACTCTTGAGAGTCTACATCTGCTCCCACCAGGTGATATCCAGGCGGTACCTGCACCATGGCCTTCAGCTCACTGCCTACCCGATCCCTCTGTGGACACAAAATAACAGTCAGAGAGCAATGGCTGATAAAGGCAATCCAGTTTCAACTGACAGTTAATCTGAGTCAGTAATCTCAGCCGTGCGATGTGTTTTTCTTTGTTACCCGTGCGTTACTGGCAGTCAGCCACGTTGGCTCCACAGCCCTCCGTGTTACCGTTCCAGCAGTGATAACCTGAGGTAATATGGCACCGTACTGGCCCTCTTCATCAAAGTCTTTGTGTCTTTGGGAGACAGAAATGTTGTTAGAAACAGCAACCGCTTTTCCCCACTATATTGCTGATGAATAAATACAGGATATTTATACACCCGACGAACCTGCTGACAGTACGAGGAAGCTCTCCCTTTCGCAGCCACAAAACCATCTGAGTGCTATAAAGACAGGTAAATTATCTATTTGCCATCTTAATGACATAATGATGATTCACTTTGCGGTGGAAGTTGACAGGTACCTTATACGTTTATTGGCATTCCTCCAGAAGGAAATCATTTTGTTTATCTCTAGAGCTCGTGTAGCGTTGGTCCCACCATGTCCAGCCCTGAGGGTACCATCTTCCATCTTGGAAAGGAAGTCTTTTGAAAAGGGACTGCCAACGTTATTGTGATTACCATCCTGTAACACAAATATCCATTGAGTAAAACCGTGAAAATGTGCGAACGTTAGTTATTCAGGACACCTTTGGTAAGACGTGAAACTTCACCTTATGAGGTAATTTGAAAAACCAGCACCCTGGGATATCTACATCATTGTAGGGACCATTTCCATGATGATAATGGCAGTGACTCTCCTCTGGGACATGATGTGGATCTTGAGACTGTTGTTGATACAGAATGAAACAACATACAAACATGATGTCGTACAACAAATCAGAATAACTGTAATATAATAATTTAAGTTCAGCATAGTGAAACAAAATAACGTGTAGATTTAAAACCACGACACACTGCATGTTAGACCAGACAGTGCCATTCCATGTTAAGAAGGCTATAAAAGGAATTTGAATATAGAAAATCAAATGGGACAATACAGTATTAAAAGTATCAAACTGCACCTGTAAATGACATTTCACTCACCCTGGTTTTCTTCCTCTCCCCATTGTTCATAATTCTGACTGCATTTTCCTCTGTCAAACTCTCCAGGGAACCTAACTCCTCCACCTTGAGGTGAGGTAAAGAACCACTCCTGTGTCATACATATTACATATTTAAACATGCCAGAGCCAATGGGCCTGATCAATTATCCAAAGAAGCACTGATGAAACACTGACACCAGGTTCATGCAATGTAAATGTCAGAGGATCCAACACTTGAGCCTTTTTTTTTTCACCGTAAACTTACATTTTGGTGAATCTGCACCATTAGTTACTTGCTGTTCCTGTTTATCTATAACAATGCATGTACAGACGCTCACCTTAATTACGTCACTGTTTTATGAATATGAGGAATGATCTAAACATCTCTTTTATATGATTTCTAAACAGCAGATTAGCGGATATTTATGAAAAAGACAGCTTCCTGTAAACACTACAAGAATGAGTTAAATTGCATTATGAGCGCATGCACCTTTGCCCACACTGTGCTGTCTGTCCACATATGGTCGTCTGAAGGGTTGCAGTCCAGATACTCAGGCTTCACTTTGCTGTTCTGCTCACAATACTCTCTGTAAACATTCTCAATAGCTCTGTGGGACAAAACAATGCATAAATCAACACACACACACGCAAATAATAAATAATAAATGGCTTGTCTTTATCATGTAAGCAGTGTATTAAGTACCTGTGTGGACACACAGGCTCTGTACTTTCCTCCTCAGATACCAGGTTATCCCTGCGTCCAGGTACCAGGTAGCCCCATCCGTGTTTTTCTGTGTAATGCAGGGGAAAACCATCCCACGTCAGACCCATCAGCTTCGGAGTCACTCTCATCTGTAGACTGATGAGGTTGGCTCCAGGTGACCAGCTGTCCTCCTCAGACATCTTCTCACACAGCTTACGATACCACCTGAAGGACACCGTAAGGGGTGGGATTAGAAGGGCTGATTCATTATGTCAGTGTTAATGGGAAAATAATCATTATTACATGGCTCTGTGGTGCTTGGGAGTGACCTTACCCTGGATGTCCAGGCAGATGTTGCCTTCTCTTAGGCAGTCGATTCAATGTTTCCTTCAGCTTCTCCACAGCCAGCCTGCTGGGACAAGGGCCTGCCATCTCCTCTTCAGAGGGTGGACCTGGGTCTAATATCACAACAACTCAACGGAATCATCTCATCTGTTATTTTTAACCTTTTTTTTAGCATTGTGGTAGTGTTTGAACTAAAATCCGCCATCTGTAAAGAAACAAGAGACATAACATAGTTTCTCAGTTCATACCATCTTCCCAATCTGGAAGAGGAGTAGCAGCTTGTGTTTCGGCTGCTTTTTTGGAGTTTTTCTTCTTGCTGGTTGCTACTTTCTTCAGCTTAAACTCCTGCACATCCCACTCAAGATCCCAAAGCCAGGGGTCTTCTTTGTATCTGATGTAAAAACACAGAACACATATATACAGCGCGGATGTTTTTAAACAAAGCACTTTGCTTTCCCTTACTTAACATGCTACAATCAGAAACAAGGTGCCAGGTGCTCTTCTCACTTGTCGTCATGCAGCAGCTGACAGGCGTCGTCCGCTAGATTCATCAGAGACTTCTTCATCTCTCTCTGGAGCTCTTCATATGTGTCCTGAGAATCTTCCAGGTAACGCCCCCAGTTTTGATTGACTGGAAGGTAACTCATGCCCATCTCCAGCATTCCTGCGAACGTCACTGGATGAGGGCACCTTATAAAAGATAAAAGAGATGGCACTGTTATGCACCATTGCAGACGAAGTATTATCATATTCTCGGCTAGTTTGTTAGTCGGGATTAACTGACCTCTCCATGAAAAGAGGAAGCTGTTCTGTGAAGACTTGATGTGTGGCCTCAACATCTGTAGCGCAGTACTGCATTAACTCCTGTAGAGGTCATTAAAGCTAAACGTATTGGTCGTAATATGAATAAATTTTACCTATGTTTACAAACAATCTGACAAAGGGTGTGTCATGAACCTCTGACCTGGAAGTTGTTCCTGACGTCCGTCATGCTGCCCTTCACAAACGTGTCTCTGGCCTCTTTCTGCAGAGGCCGCCCTCCCACATACAGAGCATGGACGTCAGCCAGGTTATTAATGCTGCTAATATTAACCCAGTCCCAGGAGCCGATCTATACACAAAAACATCATGTCACACTTGAGTTTTGCTGACGACAAAAGCCAACCAACTAACCTAACCAAAAGATCCCGGCACTTTGAATCGCTTTCATAATAAAGAAAACAATACCATGAATAATGTTTGATATAGCTGGAATATGTTGAGTAAAAAGGACACAAACCGTTGGACCCTCCCTTTTCTGTCCAGCTTTTTTAATGTGTTCCTTGACCTCCTGCAGACCCCTCCTTTTACCCAGCTTACTGGCCATCCAGAGTGAGCGCTGAAACCCGGTCAGCCCTGAAATGGCCATGTGAAGGCTCATGGTGTCCAAGAAGCGTACCTTAGTACCCTTTAGGGAAAAAAACACATAATTTGCGAGCACATGAATGTTTATGTCAAACACAGGCAGGTATATGCTAGTTTTTTAAGCACGTTTACTCATGCGACTCATACAACAAGGATCATAAAATTATACAATAAAGATGCAAACAAAAAGAAGAAAAGGGACAGAGTGTTGGAAAGCTTAGTTGGTAAAGAGTCAAATAAGAAACAAGGACAAACACCAGCCTCTGAATACAGACCTTTAGTAAGTATTGCTCCTTAATGAAAGATCTGTCAAAACTGACATTATGCCCGATTATGAGCCTCTCCTTCCACTGACCCTTTGGTGCACGGGCAGAGTTGATCGGTGTCTCCAAGGGGATGAGGTCGGCTGGGGTTAACTGTTGCGACCAGGAGTACCGCTCTTCAATCAGACGCTTACTGCACCATGAGTACCTGGCAAGCGAGAAAAATACACATGGGTAAAAATTAAAACAGTGGCCCATTTATATCCACGTCCCATTTTCACGTATAATAAAAACTTGCATTTTTTTAGCAATTTCAGTAGCATTAGTTGGACAATGCAAACCAATCCTCTGCCTATTAAACAAAACAACCCGACCCATAACACAACACCACAGTGGAGTTAAAAGTTACACACTCTTCACAATGTTTGCTTGTTCCTTACCAGTTCGTGGGAGACACAGCAACAGCCAGTGTGGGACACTTTCCCTCTGTTACGCACACCTCCACATCAAACACCAGAGCCGACTCCTCTGGGAAATCAACCTTCTGATTCTCCCCATCCGGCCCATAGCGTGTCCAGCCAATGTCCCAGCTCCATTCCTGCGGCATGGGAGGGAGCTCAGCCCGGTGGAGCTCTGTTGCAGCCTCAAGGTAGGGAAGACTCTGCTTCTGGGCCAAGACACGAAAGTGCTCATCAATATTTTTGCCGTACATTTGCGGAAGCTTCAGCTCCACTTCGGGCAACAGTGAAGTTTCCTTCCCCCACAGCTGATGTTTCTGCAGGTGCCTGAGGCTTCGCTCCACATCCTCCTCTCTGTACTCCGGTTCCAGCCCTCTAAAGATCTGGTCGTGGAGGTTCCTAGACAGCATCTGAATGTTAAGGGGGTTCATGCGGGTCTTTGTGGAGTCTTCGCCCTGAAGAGAGTGAGGCTCGGTGGAGTAGAGGGAGCGTGGACACCCCCATTGTAGAGAGATGAGAGTCCTCTGCAGAGGACAGCGCAACACATGCAGCATCACCTCATGAGGACTTCACACTAAAGTTGAAAGACATTGATTGAGAAAACATTAATTTTATGACATGATGCAGCGTAACCCCAGTTTGTCTTTCATGTAATGTAATAAGAGACACAAACTGGAATAGATAAAAAAAAAAAAAGCTAGGTTAGTTACTAGACTCTAGTTACAGACAGTGGTGGAAGAAGTGCTCCCAAATTTTAGTTGAGTAAAAGTAGTAATAACAGTGTTATATATCAAGTATTTCATCTACCAAAATAATGCATGGACTAGGCTAAAGGCTCCTTTCACACAGCTGAATTTACACATTAAAGTATTATATTATTCTGAATTTTCCTTAAGTAAAAGTACTTATACTTAAGTAAAAGTACAACGTATTACCATCAAAATGTACTTTAAAAGTAAAAAGTACTCATTATGCCGAATTGCCCATTTCAACAATATATGTTGTTTCATTTGCTGATAATATTTTGTAATAATCTAAATCTGTCAACTAACTAAACTTATCAGATAAATGTAGTGGAGTTAAAAGTACAAATTTCCTCTTAAATGTAGTGGAGTTGAAGTATAAAGTAGATTTAAATGGAATTACTCAAATAAAGTACAAGTACCTCAAACTTGTACTTAAGTACAGTACTTGCCACCACTGAATACATAAAATGATGTTCGCTTTTATCTCATGATGCGTGATTTTTCAAGTGTAATGTTGTTCAATGGCTGAAAGGTTCTAGGTCAAAGAATACAGCTTCAGATAATTCACAAAAGTTGACCTATTCAAAAAGTTATCAGCCAACTCTTACCGAAAACAAGTGGGCTAACCTACTGTACTGCACAGAAAAACGTATTTAGTCACATTAATATAAGCTACCACCAACCTGCTAATGTATGTTTACCAACATTTGGCCCATGCTCCAAGGGGAGTGTTGCTAACTTTAAGCAACCAAACAAAATGACAGCTGGTAAAACCCGCACTCACTCCGTTTGTCGCTGAAGGCAAAGACAACACCTCACCCGGTCTGTGTGAAGCGGTATAACGGTAAAGAAATTAGCCAAAATACGTGTAGATTCGCTCCACAACAGTGAGGTTGTTCGTTTAGCATATCAACCCACGATATCATCCCACGGGGTTGTAAGACCGTAAAGCAGCAGGACGAAGCGGTAGTGACCCCCACTGGTCCGGATGACTGCATCGGTTTTTACAGATACAAACAAATGACATGACATGACACGGTACAGTTTTTTTTTTCCAGCGGTTTAACGTTGACTGTCCATAACCATAGACTGTAGAAGTGTATTTCCATAACACTGCCCATAGAAGGTCGCATAGGCAAATCCATTTAGTGTAGTACAGGGTATCGTGTTGTGGCCGCGTGGCCTAATGGATAAGGCGTCTGACTTCGGATCAGAAGATTGCAGGTTCGAGTCCTGCCGCGGTCGCTCTTTTGTGATTGTATTATGTTGAAACTGTTGTTCCTTCCGCACACATTTAGCTCCGTAATTGGCTTGTACCTGACTTGACTGCAATGTGATGTGTGTGTATAATAAATGTAATTTATTGGTGTATTAAGCCAATCCTTTTTTCCATGAAATACATTTAAGCCCATCTTCCTGATGTGGATGTCAATATAGTGACCGAGGCACTGTCGGTGTCGGTCGCATTTCACTGCAACACCTGGCTTATTCCAGCCCAAAACAACTACCCTTTCTCCAGATGGTAGCCTACTAACGTTACGCTCTTGCTTTACACGTTTACGACCATAAACACCTTTTAATGCATTGTTTTTACTTTGTACTGTATTAACTAGTGTAGACTGTGACAAATAACAAATAACCCCGTTGTGATTTGTCGTTGCTTTGTCAGACGATGGCTGATGACACGGAGGATGTTGAGCTGGACTTTGCTGCTGACGAGCAAGAGAGGGCGCGGAGAAGCGCGGTTATAAGGTGCAATGCAGGAGATGGTTATTATCATGTGCACTAATTTGTCTTGCACAGAATGTTTGGCTTTTATTTTATTTGGAAGATTGTTTCCAACTCGTTATAATTAAATTAAATCACATGAAATGTCAAATCTCAACATACTATTGGAGAGGTTTGCTCTCTCATATAGGCATTTAATCAGTGAGCCTGTACAAAAATAGATGTGTTATGTTTATTAAGTCTGCATCATGAGAACAAGTCTGCTCGGCTCTGTATATAGGCTACTGAAAGGTGCAAAGTGTAAAGTTGTCTCTGCTTCATTATTTCTAATTCTGTGCCTTGGATGTCAGACACCCCCTCGCCTCATTCTTCCACCTCTTCTTTCGGGTGGTTGCCATTATCGCCTATTTGCTCTGTGACTGGATCAGCGGGAACTTTGCATCATGTTTTGTCCTGATCATCACTCTGCTCTCTTTTGACTTCTGGTCTGTCAAGGTGAGAGGTCAACTAGGTCAGCAGCTACTAATTCCCCCACTTTCCTGTTTGCCCTCTTGTGCACTTCAGTGGCCTTTCTTTCACCTCCCTGGTTCAACCTACATTTTCCTCGGTTTCAGAATGTGACTGGCAGGCTGTTGGTGGGCCTACGCTGGTGGAATCAGATTGACGAGGATGGAAAAAGCATCTGGGTGTTTGAGGCCAAAAAAGTAAGATATTGTGTTGAGCATTGTGGGGGCATTAAACATTTGGGCATTGCTATGTGTTTGTGTATTTGTGTGTGCGTGCAGGCCTACCGGGGCAATAACGTTGGAACAGAGGCAGAGGCAAGGATATTTTGGCTGGGTCTCGTCATCTGTCCTCTCATATGGACATTCTTCTTCTTCACCTCCCTCTTCTCCCTGAAGATTAAATGGCTGGTGAGACACGTTGCTTGTGTGCATGCTCTGCATATGGAGGCACATCACATCATGTCCCCCTTAAATGCATCATCTGCCTGTCTTCCTCAGTCACTTGTGGTAGCTAGTATTTCACTTCAAGTGGCTAATCTCTATGGTTACCTGCGCTGCAAGGCAGTGGGAGAGGATGGCCAGCCTGCAGACACCAGTTCCTTTACGGGACAACTCCTTCTGCAGCGTGTGAGTGATTCACAGTTGTCCAGTTAACATGTCATTGGTCATTGAAATTGAACATAAACTCACTGATAATGTATTATCTTCCAGCCAGACATCATCTTCGGAATACTGTGAAGACTACCTTCTCTCGTACAGCCACTCTGCTGTCTTTGTGTCTTTGTGTGTGAGAGCAAGAGAGTGGAAAAGAGGGAGATAGATGAGAGCTGCCTCGTCTTCAAAGTTCCCACAAAGTGCATCTATACTTGAATGGCCGTGTGCCTCGTGCATGCCTTATGCAGATGACTGTTCACTTCACATGTTGCCCATGGATCAGTCTGGTTATTATGTCAATAAAAAGATAAGTGCATTTTACTTTTTTTATTGTTGTTGGTTGAACACCTCAAATCTGCAAATTCACATAGACACTGGTGTGTGGTTTCGGCAACATAATAAAAAGTAGGAATTAAGTGCTTTAACTATCTTACTAAATAGGCCAATGCAATTTACACTTACATGCAATTACTATTTAACTACACTGAACAGAAATACATGAATCTAACTGTTGCATAATATCTACATCAGTTACACCTTAAGCCAGATCGCTGTGTCACACATACATTAAATTACATTAAAAAAAAAAACATTTTTAAAGAGCTCACTATCTTAACCAAAGTCATGGATTGTTACAGGCAGAAATCAACAATAATGAACCTCTTGACAGGATTTTTTTTAGTTAAAACTTACAGGATCTGTAAGTCCACAAAAGGAATCCAGGCTGGAAAACTGCATACAGCCAGTTATTGTTGTCTTCTCTGATGGAACAGAAAAGAAACCGACTGACTATTTTATATGTCCACACAGGGGCGCCCAGTGCTTATTCAAGGGCCCGAGTGCTGACCTTTTGAACAAATATCACGTGATCTACTCCTTTTACTGTATAATCATATTATTGTTATGGTTATAATTATATTTCCTGGCTTCCTATTTTTGAGTTGCAGGCTGTTTTGTGTCGTCTGTGTCATGACATATTTATGACATATTGAGTGTTTAGTAGGCTAAATGTGATGAGTTGAATGCTTGTGTTATTATACCCATTTAACATGTATTCATTTATTTTATTTTGGACTTTTTAATGTTTTAAATGAGATGCAACAAGAATTTGTCCACACAAGCAAACTAAAGTCTTCCTGTCTGACAGTTTGGGCCAGCTCCTTGCAGGATTTTGATTTTCAGTTATACATTGACAGCATACTATGTGTTATTTATTAAACTCAGTGCAGCAGTACACCCTTTTTTTTCATGATTCACGTGAAAGACAAATACGCACAAAACATGCGCAATAGCCTGTCACTGAGTCATATTAAGTTTGGTTTTGATATTTTTTCTCACCGTCCTCCCAGTTTTCAAACATGTTTATGAGTCACCCTAATGAGGCCTCTGAGAGCCACATGGGAGGTGCCATAGGGAGAGATAAAGAGACAGTGTGTGTGTGTGTGTGTGTGTGTGTGTGAGGGAGAGAGAGAGAGAGAAAGAGAGAGAGAGAGCGGGCTAGGTGTAGAGAGAGACTTACACACCACCACCACCACCATTAGACACCTGTCGTCACAGGTGGAGAGAGTGAGTTCTGGATATTTGAGCCTGCAAGTTTCGCTGAAGAGCTCCTCTTTAACCCTTTGGACAGTTTTCTTTTCTTTTCTTTTGTTTTTACTATAAAGAATTTAGTTGTATTGAATATTTGTGCTTTGTAAATAACTGAACTTTAATCCGTATGGTCAATGGTTACTGAGTCCCAACATTCAACATTTTTTGAGTAGTGAAAACTGTTGGAGGAGGAAAGTTGGCGCAGTTGTTTCTGAGACACCCATCATTGGATTAGCTGTTTGATCATGGCAGACTTCCCGTCGAAGGTTACCACGGAAACCAGCTCCCCCCACTCCCAGAGCTCTCACCAAGGGGGAAACAGCCTCCAAGGGCTCGCTGCTAACGTCACCGTTATGATGGACATGTCCTTTATCCGAAGCATCCCAGCCATCCTCATGATGGTTGAAATAGTATGTTCTGCTTTTATTCTATTCAACTGTGTTCAGTGCAAACTTGTTTTCTGTTCTGTTTCCACCTGGCACAGTATGACTTACTGATGTATAGATGATAAAAGAATAAGACTGGTGATATCCTCTATTTTTCTGATTGACAACATGAAAAGTCCAAAACAAGTAATGTGTTAGTCCGTCACCTAATACTTCCTGACTTGCTTGTCCCTGTCTTTGGCACTCAGCCCCAGGTCCATTTAAAATAATAAATCTTTCAAATACACAGATATGTAGTTTCAGTGTTTAAGAAAGGATAAATAATTTAATGAATCAAATAGGCTCTGTAGTATTAAGTAAATTAACAGAATGAAATAGTGCATTTTGTTGGTTTTTGGATCAGCTGAAGGACGTATCCATCACCCCAATCCTACAGAGTTTAGCGGTGTTACACTACGTCACCTGATTCCCTTCTTTGCTCCAACATAATTTCTATAGTAATAAATACGTGGATTGCATACACATTACAGTGCATTACTTTTCGTAGTTATATGTACAAACACTGAATGAGGACAGCCTGACCCATCTACCAACCTGACCTCTTCCCTACACAAACTTTGTCACAATTAATCCTGGAGCACTTGCTCTGAACGTCTGCTATTGCCACGGATGGGTTTACAGTTGGAAGTCCGGTGCATTTCACACAGATGCTCAAGGATGGATGAGAACGGGCTGAGATGGTGTATGTCGGCTCAACTAAAAAAAATCTATAGTGCCCATGTTCATCATAATGAAGGAACATGTCACCCAGCAACGGTGTGGCTCATTGCCTGGTTTTTAAACATTTTTAGACAATAGTGGAGATTTCTGAAGATATATCTGATTTTGGGGTGTACAGGCAACCCTTTATAGGGTCAATTCATTGTCGGTTTTGGTATTTTCATAGTCATTGTTGACAATAAAACAAATATATAAAATCACCAGCCGTTTTTTAAGATTATCTTTTTTGCAGTTTTCCAAGCCTTTATTAGATAGCACAGACAGGAAATGGGGTGTGTCTGTGTGAGTAAGAGAGAGAGAGAGAGGGAGAAATGCAACAAAGGTCGGAGTTGAACCCATGGCTGCTGCCTTGAGGACCTTCAGCCTCTTTACATGGGGTGACTGCTCTAATCACTGTGCAGACTGACTAACTTTCTGATAGTAGTGTCTTAGTAGTCTTTTAGACTACTTTAGATAGTAGTCTTTTATTTTGTGCATATGAAGTTGGTTTGTTCTGATTTTACAATAATAACCTCAACAACCAAAACCTAAACAACTAAAAACCAGTCATGTTTTTACTCCTTCCTCATTGAGAGTGAGTTAAAGGCAAACCACAACTTCCAAATAGCAGGCAACATTGCTTGATGAAGGTATTTGTATATCCCCACTCTTTTTCTGGTGCCACAAGAATTTGAATGTGTGTTAACAACAGCCTCAGTTTGTGTGCCATAAATATCACTGACACAACAACAAAAAAAGACTGTCAGTGGTAGAAGCACATGCTGTGGGTTGGCAGTGTGCACACGTTTGTTCAAGAGAGAATAAAATTGATGATGCGATTGGAAGAGTCAGCAGGACAGGTTTATTTTGTGTGCTCTAATATTTGTTGGTTGTAAGAATATTAGAGTACATAAGTAATCATAACAGCTCTGAACACATTTCCCCACTCCAGTGATGCATTTGCACTAAAGGATATTAATGCAGGAGATCTTTGTCCCCTGAAGCCCCCCACCACCACAGCACACCCCTCCGACCATCCCACAACTACACTTAACCTATTAGTCTTCAAGGACAGAGGTGCAATGTTCATTCTGTATACGATCTGACTGTTAAACATTTGTCGCCTCTCTATGCTTTATGAGTAGAATACTTTATTGACTTTTGGTGGTGTTGTAGGAGTAGGACCAGATGGCTCAGCAGTACTTCAGTATTCAAAGGTTTATTAGCTCTTGTTAAGTGTATGAGGTGTGGCAGGTAAACTTTGGTGCGAGTTTCAACATTTCCCAAATATTCGAGAAAATCAACAGCAACTTTGGCCTAAAATGTATCTGGAAGTGTTTGAGTGCGTGTACGGGTAAACAGGCTTTCCTAACAAGTTGTTCCAATGCGATCAAACCAGTAATACTTAACTAACTGGACAGTAAATCTATTACTTGCGTCAGCCGATTGTTACTTGGCTAATTTGAGCTCATTTATTGTTAGTTGCCGGGGATTATTAGTCTTGCGATGTATAAATGGCTACAGTTATAATGCCCTATGATTCATAAGCTGTGAACACTGTAGTAAAATGGAGTATGTTTACAGTAGGTGTAGGCCTACAAGAAAGCATGTACCATCACATGATTTTATTTCGATATCTAACCTCTACTCTGCATGTTCAATCATTGATTTTTAAGTGTTAGCAAACGGCTGCCTTATTTGGAGTCATGTTTCTGACCAACGCACAAATGTAAGACAAATATTCCAACCACTTTTTTTTAACCCTGCTTTGGTCTGCACCGGTTCCTCAGGGAAATATCTGCCTCTTTAGCTGCTAAATGCTCCACTATGTTCACTAGCTAGTCGCTAACATTGTGTGTCTGACATTTGATGTTGCTCAGGTAGTGTACAGTTGGCTTTTAAATCTTTTTCACTGAAAACGTGTCGGTAAATGAAAAGTTAAATTTAAAAAGGTTTTTTCACCTGGTTTGACTTTTCACAGCTACTTCGAGCATATGAATATGAAGGTTTTAATGATGGTACCATTTTCATAATTACACAACAATAGTTTAGTAAATAAAAATCTATTGATTTGAATGATGTCACCGAATCCAAGAGTATGTCCAGTTAGTTTTTAGTGAAACTAAGCAAGGACAGAACTGCTGAGTATTTCAGTAATTTGCAGCATTATCATGAAATTGTTGTTGTACTGTATGAAAAGAAAGGGTGTGTGTTTTTTTCAGTTTACCTTGAACTTGTTGAAACTCAGTAAGAGTTGACATGACACAGTTTCTTACAGCTACACTTTCATTTAAAAGGGTTTGTTTGTTTGTTTGGTTTTGTGGCCTTTCAGCCTCAGAGAACAGACCTTTGTTGGTGTGTGTGTGAGTGTGTGTGTGTGTGTGTGTGTGTGTGTGTGTGTGTGTGTGTGTGTGTGTGTGTGTGTGTGTGTGTGTGTGTGTGTGTGTGTGTGTGTGTGTGTGTGTGTGTGTGTGTGTGTGTGTGTGTGTGTGTCTTTTGCCTGGATTTAAGACAGAGAGATGTTTCCTAGAAGGATTACTGATGTGAAAATCAGTTGACCTATAGTCTAAATGTCACCTCTATGTAACATCAAGAATTCAGCTGAGCCACTATTTAGTAGTGTGTCACTGTGTCACAGGCTGTGTGTGTGTGTGTGTGTGTGTGTGTGTGTGTGTGTGTGTGTGTGTGTGTGTGTGTGTGTGTGTGTGTGTGTGTGACAGTTACATTTCCCATGTTCCCTACGCATACTTGGGCAATAATAGAAAGGGAAGTGAAAAGAAGAAAAAAAAAAGGGAAGTACGAGAATAGTTACTTGAAAATGTTTTGAAATCAAACGTCTTCCTTTCTACATCACCGTATTCATTCATCTGCAGTACACTAAGTGTCCCGTTCTAGCTCCTTATGCAATATTAATAAATAATACACCCCATGCATACTGCATTATAAAATACATCTGCATAATATATAAATACTGGCACATGTTGTAGAGTGCATTAAACCTGGTAGCTGTTTAAACACTGGCAGTGAAAAGTATCCTTATCATACAGATTTGACATTTACTTCAACTTTATCCTCAGACTGTTTTGTCCATAATTAACATTCAGTGATAAAGTAATCACATGTCATACTTTACATTTAAGTTGTTTCCTGCAGTAGTAATTGAGTTATAGCCTTTAGCGTTCAGGCAGTGTAGTTATATTATTCATGTAATGGATATATGAATGGACTGCAGCTGTGGACCATCGTAACATGTTACAGTTCTAGTCAGGAAGATAAGGTTATCTGCTGTTCCTCTCATTCAGAACAGAGGTATCTGTGGTCAACATCACAAGGCCCACTGTCTGTGTGTATGTGTGTGTGTGTGTGTGTGTGTGTGTGTGTGTGTGTGTGTGTGTGTGTGTGTGTGTGTGTATGTGTGTGTGTGAGTGTGTGTGTGTGTGTGTGTGTGTGTTTGTGTGTGTGTGTGTATCAGGTGTGTAAAAACTGAAACCTGATCTCTACATACATAATAGAAAGTCCTTTCATGTCCCTTCTCATGAGACAGAGGCAGAGAGCTATCGGCCAGTCCACCGCTTTGGTTCAGTCTGAACAACAACTATTGGATGAATTGATGTGAAATTTTCACATTTCATTTCATTCATTCATGTTCTCCAGAATATGAATCCTAATGACTTTGGTGATCTCCTGACTTTTCCTGTGGCACCACCAGCAGGCTTACATTTGTGGTCTTCACTGACATTTCTCAACAACTACTGGATGGCCATGAAATTCAGTATACACGTTCCCCTCAAGAATTAACTGTAATGACCTTTTTTCACAAGGTCATAATTTAACTGTGTGCCATACTTTAGTTTATGACCAAATACCCGCAGAACTAATGGCATTCCCATCAGCCGCACAGGCACTTTGAGTTTGATGCTAATTTGCATTTAGCATTTTAGCATGCAAATCTAGTGAACTAGCTAATCTGGTGAACATGGTAAACACTGTTCCTTTTAAACAGAAGCTTGTTAGTGCTGTTTTTTGGTCGACCTCTTTTCCTCTTACCTTGAGGGTTCCATGTCAAAGTTTGTCTGGTGGTGTTTGACACTGGTTTTGGTTTTTGTGTGTCCGATCCAACGCCATCATCTTCTTCTTCCAATTTGGTCTTCTGCTGGTATTTTTGTGTCCTCGTCCACACATCTTTATTACTGATCTTGTCTTGCCAGTGGATATTAAGACATTTTTCTTAGGAAGTGTTCTCACAGAGAACTCATGAGGTCCCTTGTTGGCGGTCTGGAGGGGTGTTAGGCATAAGAAAAAATTGTGTTAGCACTTGCCATGCTAGCATAAGCATTTAGCTCACAACAGTGCCTCGCCTTTGTACAGCCTCACAGCTACTACCAAATGTATGTTAGGCTACAGAAAGAATACATTTACAAACATGAGTTAGATTGGTGATATGTGTAATTTAGTTAATTGTTGTCAAAGCAACAATGCCCAGCCCGTTTTCAGTCCCAGGGCGTCAGATACTGTCATTTTGTCACAACTCTCTGCGTTTGCTACAAGGCACCCGTGAACATCTATTCAAAACACATCTGGCTTTCAACTGTTAACCCATCCGCAGAATAATAAGACTCTCAGAGCAAATGCTTCAGTTATAAGAGTGACAAATTCTGTGTAGGAAGGACGGGGTGGTGAATCATGATTAACAAATAGGATTTTCACCACAAGAACGCGGTCTGTGTCCCATTCATGTCCCATGTGTCCCGTGCATTACTGTACTTTTGTAACAAACGCACTTATTTTAACCCCTCCTGTGATCTTTTGCTCATCCTAACCTAGTGGTTTGTTGCATAAAAGTAACCACAGACTATTGTTTGAATTCACAATGTTAAACACATGTTCCCTATGTTTAAAACAGCGACAGGAGAGGGGCGTATCGTGGCCGTATGATGAGTTGAGATGAGAACAGTTTGGGTTTATAGATCATTGATTATTTCAGCCTTCAGTTATGGCATTAATGCCAGTTCTGTCTGTCATCATGACAGTTACTATACAGAAGGCCTGTCCTTTACACTGTAAATCTTTACAGCCATCTGAGGGCACCAGGTATCTGTCTGATCTGATGATGTTACACACTGTCAGGCCATAATTACGCATGGCAGGTCCGACTTGTTACATTTTGTACAACCAGCATCAGACTGTTGTAAAATACCAGAACTTACAAACAGTGTTATGTGCACATCAAAGATGTTAACTTGAATTATTTGTCTTCTGCACATCAACAGGTGTGTTACACTTTGAAAACCGTTCACACTGCTGGAGAAACTATGTGTCTAAATAACATGTATGATGTGCACATAAGCAAGGGGGGGGGTTCTGTTATTTTACAACAGTCTGAGGCCGGTTGCATAAAATGTAACCAACAGATATGCCTTACGTAATTATGGCTTGATAGTGTGCAACATCATCAGTTAGAGACTGCAGGTGGAACAGCTACCTGCTGTCTTCAGATGGCTGTAAAGAAGTAAAACCTTCAGTACTACTGACGGTCATGACAGACAGATCTTTATTCTGCTATGGTCGGAAATAACAATGGCTGAAAAATCAGCACGATCATGTTGTAGAATACATGTATTGTCGCTGTCAACTCAATAAACTAAATTACACATATTACCAAACTAATTCATGTTTGTAGATTAGTGTTTCTGTTCATTCAGAAAACAGAAATAGATCAAAGATAGGTCAAATAGAATATATTAAATAAGGATGGCCCGTTTCACCTTTTTAAGTGAAGTCAGGGGGATTAATCAGCATAATTTAGGCTATTATGTCAGGAGGTTGGCAAGTATACTGATCATCTATACTTATATATCAGTGGCCATGATTATTGACTCGTCTTTTTATCGAAATTCTTTAAAATTAATGAATTTAGAATTGAATTTTTGAAATAAAAATCCTGGGGGTTGAGGAGTAATCACTGCAGTAGGTAATGTCTGGGAAGGCCTACTCATAAAATGCACACAATACATTTTACACCAAAATTACAGATTAGCATTTTAAAATATCTACTTTTCATACATCAACAGTAAATGTGTTTAAATTCCTCTCTGTTCTTCTTAGTTGCTCTGTCTTGTTTTCTCTCTCCCTCTCATAGGTCCTGGGGCTGCTCCACTGGGCGTTGATAGCCAGCGCTCCCTACACTCTCTTGCCAGCGTATGGCTGGGTGATGTTTGTGGCTGTCACTCTGTGGATCCTCACCACCATCCTATTCTTCTTGATCTTGTGCGGCGCTCAGCAAAAACTTACCTCCATCCCCTGGGCCCTGACGGTAGGAAGGGACTAGGGGAGGGTAGGAGGAAGGAAGGGAAAGAGAGAAAAGTGGAATGAGAGGTTTTGAGACTTGCTCGCATGAGAAACAGCTTTCTCTGCCAAAAAAGGTTTGGTCTAAACACCAATTAACAGCTTAGTTCTCTCCCTTGTGCTAACGAGTAAAAGAGCGTCCCTGTGTATTGAGGGGAAGCAGAAACAAGATCAGTAAGTTCATGGCCTTGAGGCCCTCTTTATAAGATTTAACATAACAACGAAATGAGCAACAACCAAAGAATGAGTCTACCTGTGCAGTTAAAGTCCCCCTCCGGTCAAAAACATGTTTTTCTAGTGGTGTTGTCATTTTCGACATCACCACTAGTTTGGAAGTCAATCTCTGTGAATTTGCACCTTATACAAGTACAAGTGTGATGTAGAAACTTGAAGCTGCCAGTGCACATACACTTACAATTGTTGTTCCAAACAGACTATCTGTATATGTCTTAATACATGCCTTGAGGGGATCTTTAATATCAGTTCTAGCCAAACTCCGACTGACCAGTGTCTCTCTGTCGTCTTCTAGGCAATGTCTTAGGGCATTTTGTCATTAAATCAATCCATAAATGGTGCATAGACAAGAAGAGTGCCACAATATTTAGATTAGTGTCACTGTCAAGGATCATTTGAGGTTTGGTCAAATGAAAAGAGGCTGGTTTAATAGGACAGTGAAGTAGGTTATGAAATGAGAATACCAGAACAACGGAGGGGGAGGCACGATTTAGAAAAGCAACAAAAGAGAGAAGGTGAGCAAGATTGCAAAAGAAAGGTCAGGAACAATGAACCAGGACCGAAAGGAGAAGCTCTGAGGAAATGCATCTAATGTTTCTCTTCTTCTTAGATGATGGCGTATCATGCTGGAGCCACAGTCCTCTATCTGACAGCCTTCCTGGCCAACGCAGTATCTGTGCACCCCTTCATCTACAGCTATTTCTACGGACATATGGCAGCTGCTGCTGTATGACGCTTGGCACTAACACTAACACACTAATACTTACGCAAATACAAAGACCTGGTTAACAAATATGCAAGAAACACTCCAGTAATGTCTCTGCAAATGCAAATCCCTGTGAGAAGAAACAATAATTTGGTAAACAAGCAGAAACCTGGGCCCGGAGAGTCCTCCATTCAATCTGTCATCCAATGTTTGAACACTGAGCACATTTATTATGTTTTCCTTCCTTCTCTCACCCTCTAAATGCAATTTGGCTAGGTGTGTTTCTGATAGCACGTTTCCTTATCAGGCTGTGGCAGGTACACACACCTGAAACATAAGATGTGAGAGAGGCAGACTAAGCATGATGCTTACTTATGGCTCACATGGCTGTGAAGAAGCATGTCATGTGATTTTTAGCCCAGTTACTTTGTACCACAGCTGTATCCCTCCCTACTGAGTCAATGTTCAATCGAAAAGAAAAAAAAAGGTGGATGTAGGGCAGCAGAAGGAAACGTAATGTGTGTGTGTGTGTGTGTGTGTGTGTGTGTGTGTGTGTGTGTGTGTGTGTGTGTGTGTGTGTGTGTGTGTGTGTGTGTGTGTGTGTGTGTGTGGGTGTGTGTGTGTGAAACAAAAAATGTAACACTTATGATCACCAGTATCAGGAGGGTGGATGTGCCGTTTAGTCTCTTCTACAAGCTAAAGTCCATGCTGGTTTCCTGGTTTACAGCTATTCACTAGCATTTAGCACATCACACAAACACACACACACACACACACACACACACACACACACACACACACACACACACACACACACACACACACACACACACACACACACACACACACACACACACACACACACACACACACACACACACATACACACACACACACACACACATGGTCTGGCCCCTGTCCTATCACAGATGCTTATCAGGTGCATTTTACTACCTAAGGCACACCATTTAATGTATCATTTACCAGGGATAATGGCCGATTAGGACTTCAAAGCTATCTATCTACAACTACCAGTAATGTTTAGATTAAAGATGTGAATACATAAAAATGTACATGTATCTTTGATGGCTGCTGAAAGTTTGAGACCTTTGCTTTGCTTCCTAAAGTCATTAAAGATGTATTATTTTCTCTTTCCCCTTTTCATTTCCTCTCAATGTCTCTCTGTTTGTCTCCCTCCCTGTTTCTCTGTCCGTTCAGTTCTTTGCTGCTGTGGTGACTGTGACGTACGGTGCCAGTGCTTTCTTCTCCTATTTGAACTGGAAGGGAGACGGAGGAAATGCTGCCAGCAACACAGTGCCGACCTAGGACTCAAACATGGGACACTGATTTTGGACAAAGACGCCTCATGTTTTCTTTCCCTCAAGATACTGTAGTTATTTGCATAGTCCACTGTTGATAGTTGAGTATTACTACTGACTGGTAACCCAAATCCTGACCTCTTCTTAACCCCAGTATTAACAATATGATGAAACCTAATTCAGACAGAAGTTTTTCTTCATTATCCACATAAAATGTACTGCATCACAGCACAACAGGCCTCTAATTCAGTGGTTCCTGAAATAATACTTTAATAGTAGCCTACTATAATTAACAAATTAAGCTGATAGTGCCTTACATTTTTGGTAATACCAGTGTATTGGCATCATATAGTTACCAACTCATCCAGGTAGTATATAAAATACACACAAGATGCCTCACTATGTACTTAATAGTTCAACATTTTGGGAATTTCACCAAATTTGCTTTCTTGCCAAGAGTTAAATTGATACCACTCTCATGTTTATATAGCCCCTTTTACACACGCACTACAAGCGTAAAATTATCTAGACATAACCTGGCAGTATGTGAAAACGCAAATGTCCAAATCAGCTGGACCGGACATTAAACTGAATTAATGATGCCAGCTCCCTGGTAATTAATCGGTGTAATCTTTGAGTGGGCCCATGTGTGAATAGAGCCGGTTATTTATTTCCAAATTACGAACTGGTTACATCACCATGGTGTAATCTGCGTCATATCCTGCCTCCTGTGCCACACCTTAGCCAAAGCCAAACGTTAGATGAGAAGGCAAATGACATGGACAATCCCCGTTTGTGTGCTTCACGTGTGAAAGGACAACTCCATGTGAAAACTGCTTACAATAAATATGAAGCTACAGTGCTGGCAGCCGACAGTTAGCTTAGCTTAACTTAGCATGAAGACAGAGGTTGAAGGTCACTGAATCCCTTCATCTCAACCACTAAAGCTCACTGATTCATTGTTATCGCTGAACACAGCCAGACTAGCTGTTTCCTGTTTCCAGTCTTTGTGCTAAGCTATGCTAACTGGCTACTGGCTGCTCCCTCCTTAACGAACAGACAGTCGAGTGTGGTATCAATTTTCTCATCTAACTCTCGGCAATAAATCATTATTTCCCATAATGTCAAACCATCCCTTTAAAGGTAGATCACCCAACTATGGATGAAGACTTTACAAAGCAAATAACGTGACTTTTAACTGCAGATTAAATACAGTTATTTGTCCATATTCTGAATGACATACATCTTGATAATAAAAGAGCATTGTATATCTCATCGTTAGTGTAAACAGCTCTAAAGGCGTGTCCTTGGTCAGGCTCTGACCATAAAGATTAGATTTGCACCATTAAGGGCAAACTTTTTTTGTCTTGTGGGACACGAACACTCTGGTTACAAGAACTTACTCCAAACTTGACAGCCTGCCCAAACTTGTGTGTGTAGCACAAGGATGTATCATTTTTCAAGGAGAAACGTAAATATACGGTCAATTATTATTGAGTTTGGTGCTTCTTGTTTACAGAGTGGCTGTTGTTGTATTGTGTAATACTGTACCAATAAGCATGTACCGCTGTAGACCCATGTCTTAACATACTCAACTCCTTCGTTCCCTTTCTGTGAAGCTCATATTAGGATGTTGCTCTAATACTCTAAAGTGGCTATGCAGAAGGTGTGAGGAATAGCTGTATGCATAATATCTGAGTCCTGCAGAAATCCAATTTGATTTTCTCTTCTGGATATCCAGGCTCACACTGAAACTTTCATTATCCATAGACCAAGCCAAAGCACTGATAACAAATGAAAAATGTACATGGAAAAATAAACTCTATTAATCACGTACAGTATGTTGTAACGATGAAGGGTTTCTGCAGGATAGGGCCATGGGGGAATGTGTACGTAATGTAATTCTTTGATTTATATGATACAGTGCACAACTGCTGTTGTATGTGCCTTTATGAAATATGTGGTCTTTTTTTTACCAAGAATTTGAATACTAGTGAAATCCTGTGGTGAGTGCTGGGGCGAAAGCATGCACTTGTTCGAATAAAGCACTTGATTTCATTTTAAGGCTTTTACCTGTTTATTTAAAAATAACTTTTTACTATCAAATGAAACACCAACAGAATTTCACCAAATATACATTTATAATTACAGCTGTCACGTTAAGACACAGAAAATACTTTTACATTGTACTGATACTGTAGATCTTATTTCTAACTGGAAAAATACAGACGCACACGCGAACACACTCACTCTCTCTCTCACACACACACACACACGCACGCACACACGCACATACACACATACACAATCACTAAATACATTAAAAATCACTTTCACAGGCACAATAGCCAAAGTTTCAGAGTTTTCAAACTGACCAAACGTTTACAACTTCATAAAACATATATTAGTTCTTCTATAAAGAGATCAGTCAAACATTCAATCATATCAAATATTTTTTTTGTTGATGTTGTTCACAGAAGAACCACTAAGATGACCTGGAAAACACAAACATGGATCTAGTACCAGCACCAGAGTATTGGGTTCCTTCTCACCAACCAGATGGAATTAATAAATGGAAACTCTCAATAAAATATATGTAAATAAGATTATTCGTAACATCAGGATTAGGCCTCTTACCTGCGGATTCTAGTTAATTTGAATATTTCAAGTTGTCATGCAGTGGTTAGGTAGTGGAAAGACGCCAAAATCTTCCATCTTCACTCTTTAACTACAAATAACCTCTAAAACACACATACCATCCCACTCACCACATAAAACAAAGAGGAATGCATATAGGAATTTGTCAATAGGGCGTGTGTGTACAAGTGAAGTACACGCATGTGAAGTGTATTCAGCAGCTCATTTTTAGGGTACAAACAAAACTCCCTGCAAAAATAAACGACCTAATGCTAACAATTTTCTGAAGGCCCCTGTACAAAATGTTACATAAACATGTAAAGGAGGAGGCAATTAAAATGTTGAACTTTTTAGGTGTGTGAGTGTCACTGGGATTCAGTGGAGCCGGTGTGTTTGGAGCCTGCAGTGATGAGAGATGTGACCACCAGTCCTTGACTCAGGTCCAGACCTCGGCCCTCCTTCTCCTAGAAACATACAGATTCATACAGCTGGTATTAAAGCAAAAGATTACAAACAGGAGTCCTAACAACTTGTTTTTCAGTCCGATCAGTCAAGATTCAAATGCAATTGAATGTGGGCTGAGGCTTACAGTAAGAAAGAGACCCATTTAATTATGAAATATGGCACCAACTGTCAATATACATACTAGAACATAGAAATAGAGAATCCTATTGTTGTTGAGATTGTCAATAAAAAGGGGAATAAAGATGTTCAGTTTTTAGACAACTCACAGCTCTGTATTCCAGAAACATCTCCTTAAAGGCCATGAAGTCAGTGAACGTTAGCAGCATGTCAAAGATGTCACCAGGCACCTCCTCTTTGTGTTGCCTGCAGATGGAAGAGAGACGCATTGTGACTCCAACTATATTTGCAATGTACTTTTGTGCCACCTACTGGCCTGCTGCTAAATAATATTTCTTAGGTGAAACAGGTTTATTCAGTGACACCATGTTTGTCACCAACTGAATTAAAGCCGTTAACTTGATATGATGGCCTTAGGGGAGAGTTGTGATGTTACATCTTACATGAGCAGCTCTATGAAAGAGTTCATGCTGAAGGTTGGGATCCTCTCCATCAGCTGCTGCTCCAGATGTTTCTCCAGCAAGTCAACCTACAAAACAGCCATGAGTGTTATTATTTAACCTTTATTTAACCAGGAAAAGACGGGTTGAGATTAAAAATCTCTTTTACAAGAGTGTCCTGGCCAAGACAGGCAGCAGCATAGTCATACATACACACAAACACAAGTTGGACACAAACATTTAAAACACTTAGCATCCAAAACAGCAAACATTTCAAGGTCAGCAACAATAATAAAAGCCTCATGCAAAACCTCTACAGCCAGATGTTACTGCCTCCAGGTCGTCCAATTTCCCTTTAAAAGTGTTTAATGATTTGTTTCAAAGTTTTCTGTAACATGTTCCAGGCAGAGGGAGCAGCATACCTAAACGCTTTCTTTCCCTGTTCATTTCTGACTTTAGGAACAGACAGCAAGAACAAGTCCCAAGACCGAAGATTGTAAGTCCCAGCATTATTTTGGTTAATGTAATGGACAAAAGGTAAGAGGGATGTAAACCTAGGATTGCCTTGTAAATTAGCAGGTGTCTCAGACTACGTATTGATAAGGAGGACCATCCAACCTGTTTTTACAGTGTAGAAATTTGTCTTAGTTTACCTCCCTGACTACTAAAGATGTTCAGTATAAAGTCATAATCTTTCATAGAACTGTAGGTTGAAATAATAAAAAGGGAGATATAACTGACGGTTAGTAAATATGTATTAGATTAGGATGTTCCGATGCCATTTTTTCCCCTCCCCATACCAATTCTGATACTCGTGCTGTGGGTATCGGCTGATACCGAGTATAGATACCGATACCAGTTTGTTTTTAAAAAAAAAGAAAAGATCTTACTACGCCTGCATGCCTGTGACATGATTATTGTTGTGGTAAGCCCTGGCTCAGGTTAAACCCTTGAATGAATACAGCAAATGGAAGCCATTTATTTTTAAATACAACAGTATAAAACAGTAGTGCAACAGCAACTTAACTAAATAAATATAGGAATAAGTATTAACAAGAACTACTAAGAATTATTAAACTAAATAATTAAAGATTAGGAGAACCCTGTCAGAGCTAACGGAGCTAACCAGTAAATAGATTCCAATTTTTAATAAATGACGTGGTATTGGATTGGTGCCTGGACTCATTCGCAGATACCGATGCCAGCATATTTAGCCGTATTAGAGGCATTTCTGATACTGGTATCAGAATTGGAACAACTCTAATACAAATCATATTCCTTGAATACAGATGTAGGAGTTACATTTGAGAGATGGCTAGCAACTCACATATTCATTGAAGATGGGTGTGTAGCTGAGCTTGTTCTCGTCAGAGTCCTCAAACTCCAGGTAGTGTTTCTCCATGAAGCTCTGCTGAAGCTGCTGGAACTCCTCCTCTAAAATAAAAGTAATGGGCCCATCATGAATCTTTACAACTGGTGAAAGACTAAAGATTTATGTCTTCAGCTGGTTTAGCATACCGGCCTTTTGAAAAACCTCGCAATAGAATATGGAACTTTGTGCACTTTGCCTCATGCATTTTTCACCATGCTCACAGAACAAAAAAAGACCAGACTGACTAAATTGGTTGAAGCACTGTTAAAGCCTAAATCCAAATTAATTTATATAATATGTTTCATAAACCCAGAGGCCATCCACTTGTTTCAGCACAAAGGCTGCTGAGGTGTTTTACAACATAAGACTATGACAATTGTTTCTTAGTGTCACAAATAGTAAAATTAAAACTTTGAATTTTTGTTATCTAAAGACTGACAGGAATGGATTGTTCCTAACCCATGATGATGTCCTCTATGCAGCCAATAGCAGCATCAAAAGCGGTGTCTGCAGCGGAGGAACTAGAGAGAGAAGAACAAGAGAACAAGATCATATCACTTAAAATGTGGCCTTTATACACAGTATATCACAGCTAAGTATTAATTCTGCTTTCCCTAGCTGTACAAATCAATCTCACATAGGAGAACTTGAGACTTGACTGCCGTGACACTACATTCAGACTTATCTTGAGCCATTAAATTAAATGCTCAGCTCTTGTCCTGGTAAAGAAAAAAAAATTGCTATCAAAAAATGCTAAAGACAAGAGTCACAAATGAAAAAACATATTATTGACACTGCTCTAAATGTTAAACTGTCAGCGCTGCAGGCAAGTCTTGTGACTTGGCTCTCCGGAAACCCACCTGGAAATAGCAAAGTTTTCTTCGTCCATGTCAACCATTTCTACGATGTTATCTACACAGCTTCGGACATCTGTAGAATAAGACGAGTGGAGGCAGCAAATGATTAGCTTCTCATGTGTTGGAGAGATCAAAGCTAGAGACTAGTAAGACTAGTAATAGAACATGCAAATCTTGCACACAGCTTTGTCAACTGCTCAAAACTAAACTACACAATTATTGGACTAATATCTTCAATATCCAATCGAAGTTATTTAAAACAGACATTGAAGTAAACTGTCAAAATCAATCAATAACAAACTTAAATAAAACCCAAGAACAACTTCTTTCATACTATTCAGTTAGAGCAAAACATGCTTCTTTTAAACCTGAATAAAGAGACTGTTCCCACTGTTATGGACTGGATGAAAGAACTCACTGACACATTAGGTTACATATTGAAAAAATACGATATTGAGGATATACCAGCTGCATTCTGCCAGATCTGGGAGCCTTTTCTTGAATTTCTGACTAACATTTAAATATATACTGTTTGAATAATCAATTAATTATCGGTTTAAGTGTATGTGTGTGAAATTGTTTCTATATACCTGTCACCGGTACACCCTGAACCTACTGTTTGAAATTGTAATGTACTGCTAAACTTGATCTCCTTTTATCTTATTTATTTGTCTATTTGTTTTATATGTATTATTAGTTATCATTTAATTTAATGATTGATATATATTTTTTAAATGTATGTGTTTATTTATTTATTTTGTTAAAGGGGTTTTGAGGTGAGGGAAACGTGTTGCTTTCGGGAATTATAAAAAATATATAATAAATAAAATATATTTGAAAGAAAGCTGTTGGCTCCAAAAAAACTGCGAGGTTAACGTTAGATTATTTGGCAAATGCTCTTTTCCCGATTTATTTTATTTTACAATAAACACAATATTTCGTCAGTTCTTACCTGACAGGCAGTTTGTTTTGGTCGTTACCTAACGTTAGCTAAACACATGTTAGCGTTAAATGAACACGAACTGTCAGTTTGTTGGCTATATTTCGCATTTTCCGAACAAAGTATTATTTTACACCTGCCGTAAAACCGTATTAATGTTAGTGAGATAAATTACGTGTACCTACTTCGTTCTTGGATGTCCATGTTGTTTAAAGTAATCGTTAACGTGAAAGTATAAATAGCGAACGTAATATTGTTACCAAGGAAACGGCGAACATAAGTGCGCGACCGAGTCTCGTCCGGTAGAGTTACATCTGTGCACATTAGTTCCTACCTGACAACACATCGGTGGGATTGTAGAAAATGAGACTATAAGGCACTAATGTCCTGTAATTTAGGTTTTTGTGAATCATATTGTTTCTTGTGCCAGCATTTTAACAATTTGAATTTGAAAATCCATTCATTACTTTTGACATCAATGCAGCACTTATTTTTTTTCAAAATTTCTTTATTGAATCACTGAATCCCACTATGCCCCCAACAACCCATGTCAGACGTGGTCACTGTAAATAACTAGGTAATTAAATAACATATAACATAGGTAGATAATTAAGGTGCAAGGAGACAAATAGAGTAAAAAAACTGTAAATAATAGTAAAAGAGCCAGCGGTGGGTCCCAAGAGTTGTTGAATGCTGGCCTGGCACAAATCGAGGATGAGTCGACCAGTTTTAAAATGTCCCTCCACTGGACATCAGTAGCTGCAGCTGAAATACGACACCGGAAGCTGGAGAGAAGTTGTCACATTTATTTCTAATTGTTGTTATTTTATACAACCTTAATGTAGTTTAATTCATAGTTCTGCTGTAAAAAAAAATTGTAATGTTTTAATTCAAATAGTTTGAGAGATTCTGGAAATGTCAGTGTACTTTGGAGTTCTGGAAAAAAGGGTTTAAAGCTTTTTAGCATTTAGTACAATCATTTAATTAAGTTGGAAGCAAACGACGGCATTGGCAGTTATGAAAACAAAAAACAAAACAATACAGCGGATTGTCAGTTTACTGGTTCTTCAAGGGAAGCATCATATCCATAAATCTAAATTCTCCAAATCTCGGCCAAACTTTAATCCCTTCAAAATTGAATTTCGTAAGTATTTCGAGTCTGTTCAAATGATTAATAATTCAGAAATTATACCACGGATAAGTCGCATGGTTTTAAAGAATTGTAACAATATAGCTCACGTTTTAAGTTAATTCCTTTAAATGTATTTATTTTCGCCTTATTTCTCTCTATGCCTTTGTATCTTAAGTATCTAAGTACTCTTACTTATTTCATGTCATACTTTAAAGTGTAATGTGTATTGAAAGGAGAACTGAATGTCTTTACATACACTCCTATTTCTGTCAAGTATGATGTCTTACTGTTCTTTATTTGCAGAGAAACAGAGACGAGAGGAAAATAGGGAGGACTGCCTACTACTGTCTAAGCAGTCGTACACGGTCAATTATTCTCAACATTGAAACTTGTGTTCCCATGTTAAGAAACTAGTCTATGAAAATGATGTATGGAAAATGTGTTTTATTTTTTGTTACAGTTACGGAACGATGTTCCGTAACTTTGAGAGAGAATAAAGTGTCTGTGGACATCAGTAAGACGCGTGAATCATTTAACCAAGGTAGATACAGTAATGCGTCTGTATGTGCCCTGTGATAGACTGGCGTCCTGTCCAGGGTGTACCCCGCCTCACGCCCGGTGTCAGCTGGGATCGGCTTCAGCCCCCCGCGACCCCGACAGGGACAAGAGGTTGAAGATGAATGAATGAATGAACAGTGGGGACTGGGCTCAGAAGAGCAGTCTTATTACACAAGTACATTTAATTATTACCGGATGTTTCCTGTCATTCTTCAAAAACATTTTGGTACCTTGGTTGTGATCAACTGTTATTTCAAGAATGATCTGTGTAAATAAAAGCATATGAAGATCTACACATTTCGTTTTACTCACATGTCGAGAGGCCAAGAGTAGACCGTAAAGCCTGTTTTAATCATTGTTATCACTTGTGTTTTTGAGAAGATTTGAGATATAAACACCACTCAAGTCATACAAGAACAAATCACATGAACATACATTTATTACAAATATCACAATCCAGGAAACAATAATTCTTCAATCACACCTTTGGGAACTCTTGACATTCCTTTATAGGTGTTTTAAATACAACCCACAAGATATTCTTTACAATCCTGAACTCCATCTCCAACTGGAGACAAACGTATAATTTCTCTCACCTGCATGTACAGTATAGGGGTGGTCGAGGAAATGCAAGATTATAGTAAACAGTGACCATACCAGTCTTTTTCCGTATTAAGAGATGCATGTTACCTTTCAGAAATCATTCCACTATAATCAGAATGATTTGACAGATCCTGTTCATGCAATTTGATGGAGTAGTAACTTTACTTAATAATTTGACCAAAATAAATGCAAACTCATTCATTGTGATAATTTGTCATTGTACTTTTTTTTTCTTTTAAATGTACAAATAGAATGTTTCTTGAATCCGAATTTCATATTTTGCCACCTGTTTCCAAACTATAAATGTCATTCGGTCAACCCAGAGATGGAGTAAGTAAAGTCTGGACAGAAAGACGAGAGAGCGCATGAGGTCCTTAAAAAAAGGAGACACAGGGGGTACAGATGGAGAAAAAGAGAGCGGAGGGATGTGCTGTTATATTAACCACAAAGAGAGAAACCACATTTTACTTAGTCTGAAAGATACACTGGAAGATACTCTTCCAGTCTGACAAACGTATTTTCACAAGCTCAATTCTGTGTAGGCTGTGATTTTTTTTTTTTTTAGCAATTTAAACATAAATACACATTTGTTTACTGCACTGGAGCCCACTCTCTCGCTGTGTTCCGGGTAGTGTCTTTGCTAATTAATGTCAAGTATTTCACTGCCAAATTAGACCCAACGCGACATCATCTTAAGAACAACCCTGTGATATTTAGCAAACTGATAGGAGGAAAAACAATTGACTTTTACATTTCACATTTGTTTTAAGCCATTTACTGATCCGCTATTACAACACTGTCAATCAACAAAACCTGTTGTACTGCCCAACCGAGTTCCGACGTTCACCATCATTTATAATACAAAATTAAATCACATTTTCAGGATTGAAAATAGTCGTCCTTATACAGACACGTTCGTTTGGAAAATTAAGACATATTTGCTGCATTTACCGGCGCCACATTACAAGTTGTTGCCAAGTTGTTAGCATCAATCAAGCAATCCCAGATAAATGGTGGTGGTGGATATTCAGTTGTATACTTGCCCCTAACTGGCTCTTCAGACAAAAGCAGTTATGATTGGGGAGAAAATGTGATTTCCTTTGCATATTAACTTTCTGTAACTTATCATCTCTAAATGTGTTGTGTCTGTGTTGTTAAATACATGACAGACGGAGGAAATATCAACATCTGAGCAAAGACAAAGCGCAAAAAGCAGCAGGGTCATCCATGGTTAAAATGAATTTTTCCAGTTTTAAAACAAGAATTTTGTCACTCATGTTATCTGCCGCGTGACAGCTTTTAACATTTGCTTTTGGAAACTGAATCTGAAAACTGACCTCTTGTATTATTCTGCAACTTAAAAGCTTTCTGACATCAAGACTCAAATCTGGTATTTTATACAAAGGGGTTTATTTTTCCAACGGCAAAGCCTAAAGTGGTGATCAGTACAGAGAGTGAAGCTGACCAAAGGATAGGTGTTTGTATACCCTTGAGAAAAGAGAATGAAAATGCTACCTCGAGAACACCATCATTCGTAAATCTCTACCCAAAAATATGAAATGAGATTCATCTGAAATTTATCTGTACCTTGGGTTAAATACTGTACTACAGGCTGTGCTCTTTTCTGTTACCCAGCCCTTACAGATATGCAGATGTTTGCATGATGATGATGATGGGATTAAATAGTAGCAGCCTCTGGGCTGAAAGCGCAGTGGGATCCTCATATCATAGAACAGATGTCCGATAACTACGCACAGGCTTGTAGATGGGAGGTTGGTTCCGTCTGTAGTCTTGTTGTCAATTGTTTATGCTCCTCACTTCTGCTCTTTTTGTCTCAAATACACACTGTTAGTACGGTAGAAATTTGACAATTCTTGGCCCGGTTTCTGCAGTGAGTTGTCAGAAGGATACAAAAGAGGAGATGTAGGTAAACGGGTGAAAGCTCCTTGGGATCCAGCTGTGGTTAATTTCCCCCCCTCTTATCTCCTCCTTTTCTTCTCTTCACACCTCCATCGCTGCCTTCTCTTACCAGAAGTCACAGTCCCGGTACCATCACAACATTGTGTCACCGTCCTCGCAGCCCTACTGGGTGAGAGGGGATTTGACAAGGATGACGCTGCTGTAGGGCTTGTGTGTCTCTCCATATTGGAGAAGGGGCAGGAGGTTTGTCAGGAGACGTGTGCAATGAGTCTGACGCGGTTCTGGATGTCCTGGCGGCACAGGGGGCACGTCTCTAACTGTAAGGCACACTCCATACAAATACCACTGGAGGAAGACATTGAAATAGAAAATGTTAAAAGAAAATTGGCTGGGTTATTAGTCCAACATAAAACTTAATATGACATGCTACTATCAAGGATACTCTATTCAGATACTTTTGACTTACAATATATTTATTTTAACATTTTGTATAATTCGGGACTTTCAAGCACTGTTTGTTCACACCAGATTTGCACATACCCATGTCCACAGGGCCGCAGCTCTGTGTCAGCCATGACGTCACAACACAGTGTGCAGCAGTTGTCTCTGATGCTAACCTGCTTTAGTAAGGCCAGACGGCGGTGTCTGTGAAACATGCACACAAGAGCAGATTTCCATTTACAGACATGTATTCAAGGCTGTTTTCTTCCGTGTATAATGATGATAACTTGACACTGCAGATGAACATGATGCGCTGTACAAGTCTAAATGAATCATATTACACATCCGACAACAGCCGTTAGAGGTCTGCTGTGTGAAAGTTGGCCAACAGGTCATGCTGCAGATGTTGGTGGCAAAGGCAGAAATGAGTGACCTCATAACGTTCAGTTAAGATGTGGGTTGGCTAGCCACTTGATTCATTATTTTTTATATTGTTACTTATTACACAGTTCTTCACAGAGTTTACTCTAATACTCTAGATAAAACTCAACATGTGAATACCTTTTCAAGTTACTTTTTTGTTTGTGTCAATAACAAGTTCAAACCCCTGCAATAGTTCTTTTCTTTGTCAAGATTATAATGTTCAGTTTTTGTGTCAGCGGTTGATCAGCTACGGTAATGTTCAACAAGATCTGATAATTTTAAGCTTTATTACAGGCTGGTAGATCTTTCTTTCAAATGGCAGACATCTTGTTAAACTAGTAATAGGTGCATTTCATTTTGATGTTCTAATGTGAGTGTATTGTGGATGCTGGGTCATTGCAAAGATTTACTGGAAATGCCAAATTGAATAGATCCATTACTAAGTGCCTGCCGTGTTTCATCTTATAACATTATACTCTAAAGGTGATAAACGGCCATCTCTTGAATAAATATGGCTGTTGGATATTGCCATATCTAGTTGGTGTTAATAAAGTCCTTTAAATAGCCATTACATTAACAAAAAGGCCAAAGAGCTGCTTTAATGTGGCAAAAATAAATAAATAAGTGATGAAAACACTCTATGTACACTGGAGAAACCCCAAAAGATGAGTCATGATTGTATAATGCCATACCACGCACTGGACGCTATGTGCAAACAAATGATTCACTAGTTAGAGAACAGTTGGGTAAGACAACAGATTGCATACTACCGCTCCGAAGTCTATTGCCCTTAAAATCACTTTAAAGGGGCGGCCGGTGGCTGAGTAGTCAGAGCAGCGGGCGTAGTTTCGACTCCGACCTGGGCCCTTTGCTGCATGCCCCCCATTTCCTATCTAATAAAGGCTTGGAAAACTGCCATAAAATTAATCTTTAAAAATCACTTTAAAGACCATCTTCATTTGTTACCTGGGTAGGATGATCTTTTCACTGGGCAGCAGTGAAGCGAAATCGTTGAAGGTGCTGAACTTGACAGAGGGTGGATGACGGAAAGGCTTGGCCCCAAAGTTAAACTCACACTGCTGGTATGACATGAAGCTAGCTGCTGCGAAAAAGCCGGACCTGACAGACACAGAATGGAAGGAAAGATCGGGGTTAATTCGAGAAAAGGGAAATACACAGGAAAGAAGGAAGGAAGGAGGGAAAATAGGAAGGAGAGAAAGAGTGGAACGAAGTGTATGAGGGAGAACTACCATTGAAATTGCAGTCACAGAACAAAAAAAAAACTAAAAAAAGCGACAGATATTCAGGAGGTGAGATATATGTGGACTTACGTGGCTGAGGAGAAGACCTGTTTCTCTGGCGGCAGCTGATGTCCGTTCAGATAGAAGATCATCTGCTTCTTGCTTAGGTCCAACAGGAAGCCGATGGCATCTCCTAAACAGGCCACAGACGCAGAAGAATAAAATCTTGTCACACTGTTATTACTATTATCTGGTACTCAATGTGGGAGGTAAATCAGAGCCTGAATGCTGGCAGTGACAGCAGGGCGTGGGTGATACAAAACCCAAAACACTCTTAAGACAATAAAAACAATAAAGCAATTTTTAAAACACCAAGTCTGACATGTTAAGTGTGGTGTCCCCTCTCTTTTACCGTTGAGACAGACAACAAACTTTCTTAGTAGTCCTAAGCCTCTATGTGTTTAGTACATACCCTCCTTCCAGCAGGGGTGAGAGTGAGGTTTGCTGCGAGCATTGTACCAGATGAGCTGCCTGCAGCCATCATATGCACATGAGTATTCATCGTCTCCTATCCCATAACCCTCCTGCAGCACACAAATACAAAATGCTAAATTGCATGACTGTAGAAAAACAGAAAGTGGAAAAGCTGAACAGTACAGACACTGAAGATCAGTACATGGTTGAGGAACTTGCTGTCTTTGGTGGCCCATCCAATTTGCATCACGCCTGATGTAATGACCGTAACCTCGTAGTACCAAACACCTGAATCTACACAGAATGTACAACGTACACTCTCAAAGGACGAGGCATCACATCGTGCCTGAGGAGGGGAGCAAAAAAAAGAAAGAGAGAAACATCCATAAACCATTTATATCAGGATAATTAATATAAAAGTATTCAACTCTCAATGTTGGAGAAGGCCTATGTAGCTGGTCACATGTACATCCACGAGTTCTGCCATGTGGCTTTGCTCATAGAACAAACACACACACACCTCTAGTCCAGTGGGGGAGATCTTTAGGTACTCGCTGACATCGTTGCTGTTGAGCATGGCATTGATATTTGAGAGGTTGACCTTCTCGTACGTGAACTGACGACCATCCTTTAGGACTGGAAGGAGGATGATGGAGGAAACACATCACATTTCTTTCTTCACTGGCTCACACACACAAATACACAAATAAAGTGATTGTGATGTGATCCTACACAAACATACAATGCTGAATATATGGGGCTACTCACACAGGTTGTCGAGGCTCCACTGGGAGCAGAATCCGACCTGCCTCTTCAGGTAGTCAGGATGCTCTGCCCACGACTCCAGGACAGCGAGTCTTTTGCTGATACACGACTCAGACACCGTCAGTTTGTTCTCACCTGCAGGCAAGAAGATGCACCAGACGTATGTTAAAATAATCTGTCAGAGATGAAAGTGACTTGAGTAAAATGTGTTTACTTATGTAGGAGAGGCAATGTTAGGATTGAATGTAAAGACTAGTCAAGATACTGTTTAAAAAATAAATAAATAAAGCCACAAGTGGAGAGTTTAAGTTTAGAGTATTAAAAATGTTTCTGCAACACAATATGGCTTTATCAACCAATAAGCAGTTCATATATTGGAAATAAACAGGAGAAACTACTGAAGATCAGCACATCCGTGTCACATCCTCACAGCATAATTTAATATAACATGCGAATGCAAACAAGGGAAGAAGTAGAAAGCAGAAGTTGAGACACAGGGCATGTCTGCGTTGTCATGGCAATGGTAGCCTATTGGCTCATCCCGCTGAGGTCACTATCTGTCTCATCTAGTTGAGGTCACTAGTTTTCACCCGTCTCATCATGAATCAGCAATATGAACTGGCCATAAAAATACAGCGAGTAAACCTACTGGTCTGGGAGAACTTCTCCAAAGCGATGAGAGCAAACAGCATGACAGTTGGGTGGGCCTCAGAGCTCTGGAAGGAGATTTACAGAAAAGAAAAAATCTTTTCTGGTTATTTTGACCGTGAGCACATTTTCTTTCATGTAAACATACAAAGGTTGTCAAAAGTATCGATACTTTGATACTTCCGCGATGCCAGAAGTTTAGAGCAATACAATCTGTTAATTACACATTTGATAGTATCAAAAGTACCAAAGCTATTAAAAAATTGATCTGCAATCAGATTTTCAAAAGTATTATCCTATTTTGTGTGCATTGGACTTTTTTTTCTTTGTGCCATGGTATCGAAAGAGGTGTTGAGTATCGCTTTTTATGCTAGTATTGTTATCCCATATAACTTCTTTTTTTATACTTTTTAAAATATTTTTTCCACAAAACAAAACAACAATAGAGACACAACAATACATAATAGAACAGATAGTTGCTGACATATTCATTGACACAATAGTTTACTGGTGGAATTACAGCACGTTATTTCACTACAGAGCAAAAAACATCTTATGATGACACAAACACAGTCCGTACTTCTCCAGCATAGACCTCTTTCCATTCCAACTTGGGCATTATAAAATATCTTGTCAAATTTTGCCAGCAGAATTGTCTCCATACACCTGAACTGGTGGAGGCAGACTACACAGAGCACATACTCAACCAGTCGTCTTCAGAAATAACAAATCCACTTTCCTTCTCTCATTTTAATCTAATCTTATTTGTGGACTGTTTCTTAGTGGATTGCATGTTTGAGTATATTTTTGAAACAAGTTTCCTATTGTCCTTATTTTTTATACATATCAATAAAGATATCCATTATGTTGGTATCACTTTGGTTGCTAGCCTTTATCTCATTATTCAAACAGGCCCGGGTTTGTAAGCCCATGTAACTTCTTATCAATTTACAGTGAGCATGTCAAGACCAAACAAACAAAGGTGGCTGAGAGTTTTCCAACTGACATGTCACAATTTCACTTGATTTTATTGACTGCGAAACCTTCACTCTGTCTTCCTTCCAGCATAAACTCTAAAAAGATCATTACCATGTAGGGATGGGAATTAGTAAGATTTTATTGATACGAATGTTGGTATTTATTCTGTTTATCTGTCGGATTCTTTAACGATTTCTGAGCAAAAGAAGTAGGCCTACAGAGGTTTTCAGCATAAACACAACTAAACTGAACACAGTGTGATATGGGAGAATAGTACAGCTTTCTTTTTTATTTAGGTTTTTAGGAAATTAAAATTCTGTGGTGCTAATGTTATAATGCCTCACTTTATTGTTTTTTGTTGGATCAGCATGAACCACTTGGCAGTGAATTGACAGTTGACTTCTGAATAACAAAACCATTTGAGAAGTTTTAAAAGAGTGATATAACAACAGAAACTCTTGGTTGGACTTAAAATGATTTTGAAAATGCCTTCCAGTTCCACAAATCTGGAAGTCATTTGTAAAAACTACCAACCTGGCATCTGACATGGTTGGACCTCTTGAACCTCTCATCATACAGTATGTTCATTTGACACATATGGATGTCTTAACGTTTAATATTTGAATAGCATGCAGCAGGATACAAAAGCATTGCTTTTGTAGACAAATAAAATACAAGCAACCTAATGCTACACAAATGTAATCATAGTCATGCAGACTGCCACCACAAGAGAGAGAGAGTGTGTGTGTGTGTGTGTGTGTGTGTGTGTGTGTGTGTGTGTGTGTGTGTGTGTGTGTGTGTGTGTGTGTGTGTGTGTGTGTGTGTGTGTGTGTGTGTGTGTGTGTGTGTGTGTGTGTGTGTGTGTGTTTGTGTGTTTGTGTTTTCTCACCAGGCTCTCTAGAAGGTACTCAAGGGTGCCAGGGCTCAACAATCCAATGCTAGCCGGACCTGAAAAGAGAAATTAACAATAATGGTGTTATTAATTCAATAACACAAGAAATGGATGTTTAAACAACAGTGCTCTGAATGTAACTGGGTATTCCTGAATTTGAGAGGAGCTATCCATGATTCAAAGAATACTGAGTGATTGAGCTAGGATACTCTTGTCTTATCATTTAATACACCTCCCAACTGCACATTAAGACATGAAAAACAGCATCCATGACTGTCTTACTCTGGTTAAATAACAAAAATAAAACCTACCCCTTTACAATAGGATTAGGAATTCAGCATTAATTAATGTAAAGATGCTTGACTGATTAACATGCAGACTTTCCTTCCTGTGATCAGTCTTTCCCAGTGAGCTTGAACGTTTACAAGTTCATAGCAGTCAGATAGCACACCAATGAATGCAGTGCAGAGAAAGACTATTGACTCAAGGATTAAGAATATCACACATGGAAATGTGAACTGTACCAGCCAGTTTCTCTGCCAGACATCCCAGGACAGCTGTGGTGTTTCTGTGTTTAGCAGGGTTTAGAGCGTCCTGTCGTGCTACAGCCGAACTCAGACTCAACATGTCAGACAGTTTCTGGAGCGCATCCTGGAGAGGAGACGGAGCAGTTACTCTAATGAAAGTCACATACACTCAGTTTCTACCAAATTATCCAAAAGTTGAACATGATGGAGATGAAAATATAAAGTCTTTAGTCACAATGTTCCAAAATCCAAATGATTGTGCACACATGCTATTGGTAATGCTAGTGGCGAAACAGCTGTGATTCTCTACTTGTTCATTTGTTAACAGGGACACAGTGTCACTGATGTAGCCGGAACCAGCATCAGACAATATCATGCAACTGCTGAGCTGCAGTGGCAGCAGTTTCATACTTGCAGTTTGAGTCCAGCTAGTGCTACTTATATCCACCACCTGCAGGGAAGGGTGTTATGAGGGACATTTTTATTTTTACTTTTTATAGCTGCTGTGTGTTTAAAGCTTTACATTTTAAACCTACAACATATGTTTTGTTAGGGGGTGCATATTTCTGTTGAATACTGCAAAGAGTACAGAGTTCATACTGTTCAGAGTGCCATAGTATGTCCTTTGTCCTCGGGTTACTTTAGACTGGGAGGCAGGGGGTCCTAACCAGATTTTACTTGTCCAAAGGGAAAAAAGGAGGTGGTGCGGGACAGAAGGGGTGGAAAGCAGAGGCCAAATGAGAACAATACATGTGATGAAGTAACAAGCTAGTTCATTGAAGTGTAAAAAATAAAAAAATAAAAAATAAAAAAAAGAATTGGACCACAACAATTCACTCACCATGGGGGGCAGAGTTTCTAGCCATGTCCCAGTGAACATACAAAAACAAAATCACCAAAATACAGACAAAGTCATAGGAAAGAGGAAGACAAATTCTGACAAGAGCTGCAGTCGCAAACAGAGGGGCCAGGGCTCGGTCAGTTTTGAGATTGCATCTTTCCAACTCATGCTTGGAAAGGTTTGGGGTAAGAAATTTCTACCTTATCGATAATTTTATTTCAATGTTATTATCCCAAATTATTGTCTCTGTCATGCTCAGACATGAGTCACTTACCTTGGTGGGTAGGGGACACTCATCCAACAGAAGGGTTATCACTGCAGGGCCAAGTGGATCGTCCAATGGGATCACTCGAATCAGAGACTGGACAACCTCTAGCCAACCGTCATCTGAGATAGAAGAGAGGAAAAGATTGATTTGAGACTCAAGTGACTGAATTTATCTGACTATTCATATATTTTTCCTCCTGGTCCATTTTTCTTTACTCGTCTCTGTGTTGCTTATGTTCTTTCATTATAATAACACACACTTAATGTAAAACACAGGAAATGTCATTATCAGTCCTAATGAAACCACATAATTGAACTGTACTGAGACAGGCCCCTGAATTATGAGTATCAGATACAGCATAAGTATGAAAATCCATTTCCTGTCCATTGGATGCCTCCATAAGGAACTCTCTCACCCCAACACTCATCACTGTGATCACTTATGGAAGCCCCAGCCAACTGGCTGCTGAATAATGTAACAGCATGGCACATGTCAAACAAAGTGGCTTGCTGCTAGGCAGCCTTCAAGGTTCAGTATCTGTAAGCTAATACCCCAACTTGGATGTTGTCAAACCTCGCACCACCACGCCATCTCAGCATCAAACAAACACAATGTGCAAACACAACAATTCGTAGACTTCTGCACACGCACACACACACACACACACACACACACACACACACACACACACACACACACACACACACACACACACACACACACACACACACACACACACACACACACACACACACACACACACACACACACACACACACACACACACACACACACACACACACACACACACACACACACACACACACACACACACACACACACACACACACACACACACACACACACACACACACACACACACACACACACACACACACACACACACACACAGCATGAGAGCATCATTCACCATATACACAAGAAAGAATGCGAAAATAAACCAAAAAAACACAAAGTCCAAATAAGAATCAGACCGGTTATTGAAACTAGAACACAGAAACGTCATTATATTTTATCCACTTATCAATCTGCAACATTCAAAAAAGAAGAAGATTTTAGGGCTGGACTTGAATATTCAACTACTGTCTTCGGAAATTCGTTCATTTGTAGGTATTAAGTTAGCAAAAGTTAGAAAAACAAGTCAATGTTATCAGTTCAACTTTTTTTCCAATATACACAATGCTCCAAAAAAATTATATGAACACTTAATCGTCACAGTATAACACAGAGTCATTTAAACTTAAAGAATATCAATCGGTCCATTTAGGTAGCACAAGTGATTATGAATCACTTTCACCGACCACGGTGCAAATTAAAGTGACAACAGGTGCGATGGAGAGGCAAAAACAGGAAAACACCCCAAAAGTGGAAAAGGTATAACCAGTGTTAACATCACTGTGTAACTTTTGATTATGTGTCTTCCCAGGTGATGTTGCGCCCCCCTGGGAGTATTGGAAAAAAGCTGAGGCAGCAATATTATAGCATTGTTATAAACAGCAGGCAGGTGATGTTGCAGCTCCCTTCACTCAAACCATCTTCTTAATTTGGGATTTGTGCGTTTGGTCCAACAACAGAACACACCTCAACCCAAACCAAATGTTTTTACGAGACTTGCTTTTCAACAACACATTTCAATTACCGAAATACAGTATATCATGTATATATCGTGGACACTCCCTAGAAGGCTAAATAGGAATAATGGCCACTGAGCAGAGGAAGAACACTGCAACTGTCTGCTGCTTACAAAGCTACTGTAATATCACTTACTCAGCAGTTCTCAAAAACAGCCTGCCAGCTCGGCCCGAGGGGGATGGGACAGCATATTCGGAAGGGACAAATTCCCAGGACTCCTCACCAGTCAGTACATATAATAAGTCCCCTGGAAAATATGTGGCTGTACAGCTACAGTCTAATGGACAGTTTCATTTCAACCTGAAGACACCTGAAGAATTGTGGACAACTCAGAGTCCACCAAGAAATAGTTATGTCAGTTGAGGCAACATTAGCCACCTCGTCAAATGAATGATTGTCAGGAGAGCTAGCTTTTCCCATTTTATAACCTCTGATCGTCTCATTTCAAACACATGAAAAGTAATTTTGTATCACGTTACTTAGTATAGTATGTACCAGCTATTAACTAGACAGAGTGTGTTAGTTGTGTGTTAATTGTGTATTTTATTTTCCTTACCTGTCTCTGCCATCTCGTGCAAAGTGATCATGGAGTAAGGGGGCTCTTGGTCACTGAAAAACAAAAGTTTCGACAGACTGTGATAACAGCCGGTTTCTCGCATATACATATACAATCCAATACTTTGTGATATATGTGTATATTTATGCACATACTTTAAACAAATGGAGGTGGTGCTTCTGAGTAAGAATTTTTAAATAGCAAGTAGATCTCAAGTCTTTGTGACTGTATCTGAAAGATTATAAAGAAATTATTTACACCTTTGTGCGTTCCTATGATTGCATTAATGGCCATTGGACGGTAATGTTATCCCATAGATGGAGAGGTTAAGGCAAGCGTAAAAGATTCACTTCAGTAGATCTTGTTTTTGATAACGATGCTATTACTGCTGCCTGTCGTGGCTCGTCCAAAGCTGAAAACTTTTGTTTTGACAGCCATAACTTCAGCCAACTTGATCCTCAGATTCCTTACTCAAATAAGTAATACTAGCATCTCACTGATCTAAGTGAAAAAATATTTTCTATATAAATATGTAGTGGTTTAATGGTGTTCTGAGCAGAGAATGAAGTCACTCTTCCTCTGTTTGAGTTGTAATCTGAGTTTCTCTGTTTGTTTGTTTTGATAGTCGGTCTGGACGCTTGTATATTTATATATCAATTGAAAGACAAAGAATGGGATCAAGAAGATCCAAATCTGCCGAGCTTACGCTGTTAGTAAATATGCTAGTACACCTAAGCTGCTTTTCCGCTGAGCTTGTGTGTGGCCAGAATCGCGGCCATTGTCACTTTCGGTCTTATATCCGGCCTCGGTAGAGATATATAAGACCAGTTTCCAGGTGACTATGGCCCACCAATTACCTGTTACTAAACACCCATAGGCCATGCAGCAATTACCTGGCTTTGGGCAGAGAGTAGTGATAGACCATTAATATTATTTTGAGATAAATAAAGGATTGTGTTACAGTGCTCTTACAGAACTGATGTAAGAGTCATGCATCTGTCAGGCAGAGAGCCACATATGCTTTGTAAAATGTTGACAAAAATAATGAAAGAAATGTAATGGTGACACATCACCAGAGGTATTATGTAAAATGTTATTCTCAGAGTTTGCTCAACACAATTATTAAACATATGTAACAGAAAAAGGGTTCATTATTATTCAGTTTATTTAAGACAAAAATCAAGTTTGCTATGAATTCTTGAGGATTTGTAAATTATTTATCAACTGTTTGGCTTAATGTTTGGTAAAAAGGATGACAATTTTGTTTCTCTTTTGTACTTAATTGTTAATGAAATGGGATAAATAGCCAATACTTATGCTAGTGGGGATCCTAATATAGAAAAAAATAACTGCACTTAAATGAATATATATATAGTTTAAACTGGACAGACCATTTTGACTCTTCTTTTGATTCAATGTCATTACTCTTATTAGACTTACTTGTCTACAAGTGTCCTGATGACAGCCAATGTGTCCAGCACCAGGCCATCCACATTCTGCTTCTTTCGTCTTGGCTCATGGGGCCCTCGCCCTCGGCGTGGCGGCCTGACCGGGTCCCTGGGACGACTGCTCCGCGCCTCTCCAGCATCAACACCTACACCTGTACCGTGATCCGCCCGCCTAACTTGTCCCCGGGTCTCCCTTGACGACCCATGGTGATTATCCTCCAAGTCACTGTCCTCCCGGCACACACAGCTGTTACCCATGGTTCCAGTGCTGGAGACTGCACTGGCAAGGGTCTCCCAGAATGGAGAAAGGGAGTTTGAGGAGGAAAGGAAGAGCAGAACCTGTGCAAGGCTCCTGCAAGCACAAAAAGTGATCCAGGTGGCTACTATCATATCATTTGGAGAGCTTGGTTATGGGGTATTCTTGTCCCAGTGGGCTGGGTGGGGTCAGCGTGAATGATCATACTGTTGCCAAGCAGAGATGTGGGATTGGTTTGGGAGTAATAATGGCTGGTTAAATTGACCAAGAGGGGTCAAGTGATTCAAAAAACTCTGCACATCTTCAGATAGCCCAAAGCTCAGATCCAGTTCTCATCCAGGGTTTGCATGACTGTAGAAGCAACACAAACAAAACAGAAAAAGTGAAATTCTGCCCCTAAGTAAAGTCTACCAGAGCAGTATGTTGAACAGCTGAACATGTTCTGCCAGCAGCAAATCGTATTACTAACTGAGATTACATACCCCATGATATATGTGTCAGACCTGAAATAAATAAGTTTGTGGAAAACTAGAAAGAAAATCAACATTGTGCCATTTAGATGTTAATCTCTCAAGCAAAAGTAGCTACTGTACGATGTCTACCGGTTTCAAACTGGAGCTGTGCTGTTCAAATAGAAAGCCACAGTACAGCAACAACGACGTCATCATGTGCTAAATTACTAAGACATTATAGTATTGTTGACAAATAACACATTCAGTTAGCTGGCTAGCAAGCTAGCCACCCACCAAGCAGGCACTGTAACATTATCAAGTCTTAGAAACTTATACTTACAATTTCATTCGTAAACTATATTAGTTAAATATTGGCCAAACGTATACATACGTTGCTACCGGTTGAAAAACAGCAGAATTCAAATCAAGTCGACCCAGACCTAAGTAGTTGAAACAGATAGCTAACTAGCCAGCTACGTGTTGTTGTAGCTAAGCAGCTAGCTGTTAGCCCGGTTAGCTGCTCACTCCTCTGATCCAAACTACACAAGTAAGCTAACATGAGCAGCATCGGACAACGCGTGGTGCTAAAACGCCGGTGAATACATAGATAAGTATAAAGGCAAATTCACATGACCCGTCTATATTCCTCAACACACCTTTGCTTGACTCTAAAACAGCACATTAATAGGACGGTCCGTTAATACGTCGTATACATTTGAACGACGCTACACCGCTAACTGTTAGCTGTTTGCTAAGTTCCGTAGCATTCTCAGCTAAAAGGTTTGTCAGCATCAGCTGTGGCTGCGGAGGCGCGGCTGATGGAGGAGGAGGAGGGAGGAACACCGCCAACATACAGAAAAGACCTGGGGCCCCCTTTTTGTAAAATAAAGATATTCTTCTTCTGCTGCTTCTTCTTCTTTTTCTTCTTCTTCTTCTCATAAAATCTCCCTTCCTCCCTTTCTCTCATTACCCAGGATGTATTATTAATCCTACTAAATCTATCTACAAATGTTTTTGTATTATTATTTTGTGTATTACATTATATACTATATTGATTTGTGACATAATAATGGATAATAAAACAAGTTATTCAAATATAAATCGCATCAGATAAAAATGCACAGTAAAGCATAAACTAGTTTTTTACGACCGTGCCAACACAAACAATTCAAACAACTATGCTTCTCCAATGAACTTGGATAAATCGGTATGTCAAGTAGAATAGTTCCATTGCAAAGTTCAACCATGAAATACATTGAATCATGAGTAATATTCGAGTCTATACGGTAATCTATACTAGGCATATCATTGATGTTGTAGAACTAGGGATCAAGATATTTAAATTCTCAGGTAAATCTGCACTGTGTCACTGAATGGTAAACAAAAAAAAGAATGGGAATCAGTTTATTGGTTGCCAAAAGGTCACATTTATTAACACTAAATTAGGGTATTAATATGGAGAATACGACAGAGGAGAGGTTAACTGCATGTGTCATGGCCAAGGTCCATATCGTCAATTTTATATAGAATATACCGTATATAAAAATATATAAATATATAAAAAGCATCCAAAGTATGCAGTGTAACAAATATGACATACCAGAACAAAATAGTATCTAATTTTGTTCTTTCCCTACAGTCAGGGAATAAACACTGAATTCACTAATTTTATGTATTTAAGAAGTGGCTGATGAATATCCTCACAGGCTCTGACCTATTAACATACCTAACATAGGGTTGTAGATCATTATCAAAGCAAACATTGCATAGACATTCATTTTCTATTAACACTGATTAATTTAGTAGTAGTAGTATTCTAATCCTAAGACTTCTCACAAATTAAAAATACCATAAAATTAAAGATCTTACATGAAGTTAATCATGCCTTTAGATGGTGTGTTGTAAATTGGGACAATCATACACCCTGCTTCGGTCTAGGGCAGTATTGAAAGAGTTGTCACGATACATCCCACTCTTTCCCAGGTCTTCAGAGAATCTTTGGGACTTAGGATGGAAAGTACATGGAGAGGCTTCAAAGGTTGGACAGAGACGACCATAGTCACTGGAAGTGGTCTTGTAGAATAGATTCTGGGGTTTTGCCCTCAGCACTGGCAGTACATCTTTAACTGCTGCAGTCATCATGCAGGAGAAAACTGGGTTTCCAGGGTTGGCACATGCTTTTGTATGTTCTTCCTGCTGTTCTTGAGAAGCTGACATTATTGCAGTGCCTGGAGAAAAAAAAACTTGTATCAGAATTCACAAACTTCAGCAGGGTACAAGAAGAACCAGGCTCATTTTGGAAAGATGTGATGCAGAGGTGGGCCTGCTGTTGTTTATTTACACATTACCAGCATAAGGTCAAAGATATGAAATACTGAGAATGAAAAAAAAAAGTTTATAAGAGAAAAATTTGATAATTCTTTACAAAGTAATTTACAAAGATAACATTTACACGCACATAACTTCTCACATTGGATGTTAAAAAACACTTTCACATAAACTCGCATTATAGCCTAAACAAAAAGCTATTTTTTCTGTTTGAGTATCCGTTTTAAAAGTAAAGCCTACTAACAATTTAATAGAGTTACCTTCAAATGCGGCAAACCAACATAACAATTTGCGATGTGTGTCAGAGCACAGCGCGACGTCTGGTTACCATGGAAACCACAAACATTAGGTGGGATAGCAACAGCCCCTCCTGGTGGGACGGCCGGGAAGGAAACTGATCTTTCAACCCCGTCGGTTTACATTTATATAAAATATAGAACACAATTCACTTTTATGGAGCCTGTAACTAACTCATTTAACTGCCTAAAATCGACAATGTTATATTATTATCCTTCACATTATTATTAGATTGTGAATTTATCGGTTATTTAGCTTTTTTTTTTAATTGAATAGGTTTTTATACAAACATTACTTTTCTTACATGTTCCAGTACCAAACATGTATTTATATAATAATAATAATAATAATAATAATAATAATAATAATAATAATAATAATGATAATAATAATAATAATAATAATGATAACATAAATGAAAATGTACAAAGACATTATAACATAGAAACAAGAATGAAGAATAAGAAAAACAAAAACACATGGGTCTGCTAAACTACGGGAGTAAATTTGAAAATGCCTATTAATCTAATTGTTTTTGCGAATTTATTGTTTATTTATTATTGTTTCCATCGCGGTCAAATGGTTATTTAGCTAATACGGTATTTCCCCAGCACGTGAATGCATCATTGGTGAACGTCATCACCAAGCGTCAGCTGTTTACGTTTACTGCTTTGCTCAAACCAACAGCGGCTGACTGAACCCCATGGTATTCAATTCCTGCAGATTACAGACTGTGTTTAACCGTGTGTTACTGCTACTTTCTTACCGTACCTGGTGTATGTGTGAGGAAAGCAGTGGAGCAAATAGTCTCCTGATCTCTTCACCCTGTGCCACAGCGTGTTGGCTGAGTGTTGCACTTAGCTTGAGGCTAATTCAGTCAGAGCAGCGAGACCCGGAGTTCTGCTCAGAGCATGGACAGTGAAATCCAACGAGATGGGAGAGTCCTGGATCTCACTGATGATGCCTGGAGGGAAGACAAACTGCCTTATGAAGATGTCACCATCCCTCTGGTAAATGCTGTGACTTAACACACAGATAAATGTGCAATAACTTACTGTAACACTGACGTCTCTGCACCGTCACCCACCACCTCCCATCCTGTTGATTTTCATATGCTTGTGCAATGTGTGTATGGACAATATTTGTATTGTGTGTATAGTGTATATTCGCTGGAGATCAAAATAAGAGAACAAATTATCAATGCTTGATTTATAAATAATAATACAATACTGTTATTTTTATTGTGTAGAATTAGATAGAATAACCGCTTTGACTGTAGCACTGCTGTCCTAGCATGTTTTTCTTTAAATAACAGAGGCACTTCAACAAAAACCTTTATTTTGTGAAAAACGCATTGAGCAAAATTAGACAACAGTAACCATTGTGTCAGAAGAGAAGATTTAACAATGTTTGTTTAGGGCTATAGGATTCAAAAAAGGAATGAATTTTGCTCCCTTTTTTTCACAAATAAAAGTATTTTGTTGAAGTGCCTTGGTTATTTATAAAATAACATGCTAGTACAGCAGTGGTATAGCCACAGCAGTTATTGAATCAAATTCTAAACAATAAAAAATAACAGCATTTCAGAATAAATTAAGTATTTATAATTTATTCTCAAATTTTGATCTCCACTGTATGTAATCTCTTTTTTCTTATTTTTTCATCATTGTCGTTGTTGTCTCTATTCTTCAGTGTACCTCCTTTTATTTTTATTTTAAAAGTCTTAATCGACATTTGGAACAAAGTTTTGGTTTTCATGTAGGAGGACATCAAATATAATTGATTCCGCTTATGTGGAAGTTTATTAATGCCAGTACAGTTTAGGTGTAGTGAGCACAAAACAAACCCAATAATCTGTAATGTTTATCGGTTTGTTGGGAATGACAGGTTTTGACTATAAGAATCCAGATATTGTTTTTAAGTGGGTGTGACAGTTGTTCAGCAGCGGAGATCATGATGAGGGCACTACCTAACATTTACTCTTTAGCACAATGCAGTACAGTGTTTTAGGGAAATTACAAATCTGATGAAGCACACTAGAAAGCAGCCTCAAGTTTTGTATGTTCAAATAGGGTCACACATCTCCTTAGGTGAAATCCAGTGCAGTTTGATCTGCAAGGAGCTTTGTCGATGGTGAGAAAAGGAAGCTCTACTTTCTTGCTCAGATCTAGTGCCAGTATTCCTCTTCTAGGCTCAAAACATGTATGACACTTGCAATTCTGGCCTTACAGTCATAAGTTCTACTGCACTTATAAATTTGCCCCTGCAAGCTCTCAAATGTGGACATATTACTTATCAGATTGCATTGTACATGTGTAGTAGTTGTGTCAAGAATGAACAAGTTCCTGCCTAAACATCTGACAGAAAATATTCCTATTCTTTTTTTTTTTTTAAGGTTCATCATTTGCTTCTCTCAAATTTTCTGTTGATGTTGTCTTGACACCATCATACTTGATATGAAGTAGAGTGAATTGCTTCGTCTTTTTCACGGCATCTCGTCTCCCCTCTTCTCTGTCAGAGTGAATTGCCTGAGGCTGAGCAGGACAATGGAGGCTCAACAGAGTCTGTGAAAGAACAGGAGATGAAGTGGACAGACCTCGCCCTGCAGAGCCTGCATGAAAATACACCGAGCACTGGAAGCTAAAAGACTCATCTGTAATAGGACTGCAGGATAGAAATATGTTTTTTGTTTTTTCAATTTATGTATCAAACATGTATTTTGCATTGGTAATGGGTTTATATTAAGTCTTTATAAATGGGAAATATAAAATAACAGTTTTGTTACAACATAAATGGGAAAGAGTCACATCCAATAGTCCCGCCTCTGTCATCTTTAAAGTTTTTATTTTAATTTCTGTTGAATCCAGAAAGTGAGGAGGACTGCGGACATTCACACAAATACTGTGTGCTCTGTGTAGTCTTTGCTTGTGTCAGTTAACTTTGCATCACTCCTGTTATAAAGTATAAAAACATTGGCCACATTTTATGAAGTTGTGACCATAAATCAGAGCATCATGTATGAATACAGTCCTGGACTGGACGTAATAAGACACACGTTTTCACTTGTCAGAATCCAACTATTTTCTCATGGTTATCAAACAAAACCCACAAAATCTTCTAGCAAATTGATAGATTGTTTAAAACAGCTCATTTTGAGTTCAAGGAGTGAAGGAATGGCACCTAATATGTAAATTCTAGTTTCCTTAGATTTTTATACAAGATCTTTGTTAAGATTTGAACACACACTCACACCAAAATTGATTTACTTTGATCAAAGGAATGGTCAAAGCTACTGAAATACTGGAAAGAAAAACCCTGATATAAATCCTACAAACTTTCATGAATGTTAAGCATTGAGGTGTTGTTTTAACTTTATAGTCATTTGAAGGCTGTAGTTGGTTTACATGGCTTAGACTTCAACTTAGGTGGTTTTTATTCACTGTCGTACACTGCAGTACAGTCTTTTTTCCATCTTATCTCTCTCTAATCTCTCTTTTTGTATGCAGAAATATTTCAGGAAAACATAATTCCCTCCAAACCTGCTGCATTTACACAACTCTGCTTAGAGCCTCTGGTGGCTGGTTTTGCATCGGATGCAATCGTCTCTTGCGTAATGACCCAAGTTGAGTATCTCTAGGAACCTCCCTGAGAGGTTTAATCCAGAAAATAAAATCCTGACTAACTCCATTATCACTGTGTGTGTTCAGCCTCTGCCATGAGCTTGCTAATGTGGTCACATGGCCCTTTCTGCAGTAGGGCTGAGGGGTGTCGGTAGGAGCCCCCCAGACGATCCCAGAGCGTAAAGTATTGTCCGTAGTTGTAGTTGAAGAAGAGATGATGGTCTACGTGGTGAGCAGCACCATTGATCAGACATAACAGGGGGCCAGGGATGCGGTAGTCTCCATCGTGTATGGAAATGGTCCAGATGTTGACAAAGACAAATAATGAGAGGTAAACTGCCTGTAATGTAATTATCCCAAACATTTTACAGTTAGTGTCAATAAAGTACTTTGTTTATTTTTTACACTACTTCTCAAGCAAAGGTTGCCACACAGCTAGAACTGAAATATTTCAAAAGTTTCTAACATTATTGTGAAATATGCAGTGAAGCTTATGTAGTCTGAATTTGCAATACTGTCAATAGCTAACAGGAAAATGTTAAAGAAGACACCACCTTATGGAGGGGGAAGATGAATGGGTAGACATGATAGGGTAAGCTCTGCAGGAAGCCGTCGAGTGGGTGGAAGGCATGGCTGGCAAAAGGCGTAGGGATCTTGAATATATGGTGCTGCTTATGTAAGTGCTAAGGGGGGGAAACACAAATAGTAAATATTAGGACTTTTATTGGTAAATACACCAGACACATAAGGTACACAAAACAATACAGTGAGTGCATGGATGCAGATACATTTTTAAAAGACTAATTAAAAAAAAGCTTAGCTAAATCATCATGTCCTCTCCAATTCATGGTTTATGGTTTATATATAATTATTGTTCAGAGCAGCGTTAAACAAGTCATAGACATGCATGCGCTTACCTTGTAAATGCTCTTATGGTGCATGGAACGGTGTATCCAGTAGATACACATGTCAGTAAAGAACAAGAAACTAGCAATGCTCAGGAATACCCCAGACCAGCCTGAAACAGAAACATCCCAGTAGATTCAGATTCAGAGCCAGACAACCTTATTGATCCAGAAAAAGGCAATTTGTTTGTAGCTTACCCAGTCCATGAACAACACCGAAACTCACAGGCATGGTACAGAGAAACAGGTTAACAAGGGAGTAAGGAGCAGCGGTAGTAAACCATTACAGTTCATAACCGGGTTAAAGAGAATGGTCATTTTAAAATGACTGCTCACACGTCAATGCATAAACATACAGTAGCCAACATGTGCATGCACTCAACATTACACACATACAGTATCTACAGATATTATGTATATACACAAATAGAGAAGAGGACAAGAGAAATCACCCTTTAACAAAGGCAGGTAGAGCACAGTCATGATCTGAAGAAGAACCAATAAGGCAGTGTCATAAGAGATTTTCATAGCTGTTCTCTTGAGAAGACCTGCAGCTGTCTGTGTACTTAATAAAAAGCAGGGGGGACAGGACAAAACCCTGGGGTGAGCCTCTATTTGAGATCCCTGTGCTGGACATATGTCCATTTACCAGAACCTGCTGGATTCTGTCTCTTAAAAAAATATAAAAGCAACATCAAAAGCTGATCAGGTAAATTAAAATAAGAAGCAAGTCTCTCAATCGAAATATGAGGCTGCATCTTGTTAAAAGCTAAAGAGAAACCGGCGCATAAAAGTCTCACATGAGACGTGATTTTCTCATGGTGCTCATAATGTCAAGGATGTACAGTTTTGCATCATCCACACCTTTACCAGCTTGATAAGCAATTTGCAAAGACCATGTCTTCTTAAAGAAATGGTTGAAGGCCAATGGGTCTCATTAGAACTAATAATTTGATAATCTGTTTTAACAGCTGAGAAATATTTGATTGGTGGCTATTAACGGCTAACCTTTAGTCAGTTAATCAAATAACTTTCATTTAAATTTTGAGTTAAACCCTGACCTGGATTTTAATGTTTCAGTTAACTGTTGTCTCACCCAGAGAGGATTTGCTGATGTTGTCATAAAGTTTGCTGTTTCCCCTGATCTCCCAGAAGAAAAGGGCTACTGTGGGGAAGCTCATCCAGAAGAGGGAGACTGTTGATAGTTGAATCTCCTTTCTTACCTGGTTCTGTTGGATCAAAGACACAAAGTTAGGATAAGGGAGAATTTTCCTTTGGAATAGTTTCCAGGTCTGATGTTATCTTAAATAATAAAAACAGTCCCAGTTACTCATTTTTCACACCCCTTATTAATTGTTTGACCTTTAACTGGTCTACCAAACCTTGATAAACTGCGGATGTTTCATGAGCTTATGGTCAAACACGTAGTAGAAGTTAAGTGCTCCAAAGCCCAGGTAAATCAGCTCTGCTGCGAAGGTGGTCACCACCCACAGGCTGATTATCTGACGCAGAGCCCAGTCCTCGGGCCACGAGGTCGGGTAGACGTACGGAGTAAAGATATAATTGTCTGCATGGTTCAGCACGTGATCCATGGCCCAGTCTGTGAAGAGAGTAAAATGTACTGAATGATCCATCTTGAGCTTGACCACCATGAACAGAACAGACCAACAGCACAGTGAGGGAAGAGAACTGGATAGAATATCTTCAAAAAAACGTATGTGCACAGGTAGTTATTAGAATTGTGTGTTAAATAATGTTGTTGTTTCTTTGTGAATACTCTTGTAAATCTGGTTACTGAGTCCATGTTCTATATGCCAGAGCTGAATGTTTATACATCAAACATTTAAAATGAAATTCTCTTCCCATCCATCTCTTTTTCGCTGTTCTTTTCTAGATCTTTTCCATTGAGACTAACATGGCCAAGATAGGCAGCACACACACACACACACACACTCACACACACACACATTGCTACTGTACATGTAACAGCAACACAGAAAGAGGAAAAAACTTTGCATAGTAACAAGACAGATAAATTAAAGCATCATACCTGTACAAATAGCTGTCCTAATCCAACCCTACACACCTGGGCCATAAAAACATTCAAATACCACCCTCTATTAATACAACTGTATCCTACTTGTTAGTGAATGCATGTTACTGGACTTTTATGGCAAATGACACCGATACCCCTTCCCCCTGCTGCTGATGATTAGTCTTTAGCTTGTCATGTGCTCTGTTTAACATGATTAATTCTCTCAGACCCAATCAGACTATTCAACAGTGATTGGCCCACCTCTGTTGTGGAACTACCATGCCATGCAAATCAGTGTGAAAACAGGGAAGCTGTAAATAATAGCAGCTAAGCAGCCACATACAGGAGGAGTTCATGCAATGAGCAAAACTGCAAGGAATCTGCTCGTATAAAACAACTCTGTCCCAAAGTGGCATTAAGGAATCTCATGCAGGATATAGCTTTTCTCTCAGCAATGTAGTCGCCCAAATGATGTAGTTCTAGAAATGTCTCAACTTGACTTCTTTTTATACAGGCTAAATTATTTTTATTCTTGTTTATGATGGCTTAACTTTGTTTAATCCAAATGTATGATTGTGGAAACATCAACAGCATGCACTGTAACACAGCCTACACGTTTTACTGGCATTAATATAGCAGCATTACAATGATTCTGTGGGACTGTATGCAGGATCGTTGCCTTCACCCAAAACAAAATATATCATATAAACTATAAGCATTTTCTCTTTGTTGACAGATGTAATAACGGTAATCTCTTTGGTCACCCTAAGAAATTACAAAAAGCTGTTTCATGCTTTTCCAGGATTATTTTGTCAGGAAGAGCTCTTAGAGAGAGAGTTATTGTTGCTGAACTGACCTGCTTTAGGACACCAAAAGTCTGTGAATCTTCCTATTAGTGAACAAGTATTCCTTCCTCCACAGACAGCGGGTCCACCTGTATATGATTTGCGACTCAAAAGCATGTAGCCTAATGTAGCAAACTGTTTAGTGCTAGATGAGCCACGCTTTACTGATATGAATTTACCGGTAAGTATGGGGGAGGACGCAGGGAGACACATACCCGTCAGTCCTGGTGGAACAAGATCCCAGCATGCAAATAACAAGGAGCTCAGTGACAGTCGTGATCATTCAGTTAGATCTGCTCTTTTCAGAGTTTGACTTTCTGAACTTGTAAATAGGAGTTTTCAACCAATTCATTATGAATAAAAGTTAATGTCATCCCAAATAAAGGAATGTGACCTATCATAAAGTGATGTATTAGATTTATTCTATAACGTGTAAAATCATCTGATGTCTATATAAAGTGTCTATATTCAAATCCACAAGTCATCAGAAATGGCATTACAGCAATCGAAATCCCTTACAAGGGTGGGTGTGTCATTCTTTGCAATGTATATGCCCTGTCCAATGCTGGACTTTAGGATCAAATTCCCTCTGAACTGTGCCCTTTACACACACACCAAACACACACACACACACACCAAACAAACACACACACACACACACACTCAGGGGGAGGGGAAGAGAGAGGGCAAGGGGAGCTCTCAGATTAGAGGGATCTAACATTTTTAAATTTGATGACACAGAGACGACCCAACCGGTTGTCTCTATACCTCATCATTGGACTTGCAAGACTAGGGCTGATTTACAACAATAGGTGGCGTGTTGAGCCATTTTCAACCCATGAAATGCAGGTTTCTTACGAATTTGGTGAGACATGTCAATATTAACAGCAGCCTTAATGTGTTTCATTACAGTACAGTTATATCATTTAGTTTACAGCTCAATAAACATGCTTGTGTGTACAGTATTTCTTTAAAGTGAAGTTAATTAATACCATATAATAATAGATAATCTGAACACGATGGTGAATTTTTTAATAAGAGCTCCTCTTTCCACTCTATCATTTTTGTAGCTGTTATTTTTTAATCCATTATCATTTATATTACTTCATGTATAGTATATGTACTGTATACTTTTCTAAATTGTTAACAGGTGCCTCAGTATATAGTGATCCTGTTTACGGTCATGTTATGTGTTCCTGCAGATTGTACTGCATGTTTTGTTGCATATCAGTGTTTGGCACTCTTCCCCTTTACATTCATTATAAATATTACAGTAAATTGGACAACTGTATATTATGTTTACATTTATTACTTCCATTCATAGCTTCACTGTTTCATAGGTACAATGTTTTTGTGGATGTTGGTAGACAAAATGCTGATTATTTCTTAAAATGTGCACCTTATAAATGGCTCCAATAGGAGTCCATGTAGAACCACTGAGTCATTTATTCTTTATTCTTTGTTTGGATCCTTATTAGCTTCCACCAATCACACTTTATAATTAAAACAAAACAACTATATCAATAAAACAAACACAAGGTAGCTATATTCACAAAACAAAAACAGACAGCAAAAACACAACAACAACTAAAAAGTTCTCTGTTAAATATATAAATGTGTAAATGTCTCCCTCTAGAGCTCTGACACAGACAAACCCCTCTGTGCGGTGCTCACTGCCCTCATGTCTTACCAACCACACTTGGGATTCATAAACAAACACATTGATACCTTTGTGTTAACGTTACCAAACAAGAAGCCGAACAGTCTTAACAGACAAAATAAGGAATCAGGGCCTCGCAAAGTGTTTTTGCATTTATTATACTTACAATAGGCCTCCTCACCAACATCTTGTTTAAATAATTCCTCATGATCACCACAGATGAGTGTAATCAAATAACTGATGCAATCACAAATTACAGAAACGGACACATTAAAGTGCAGGCTAAACAATAATGCTAACTGTCACATCCTGTTACTTGATGTTCCTTCCTAACATGTTAGGTTATAATATACTGTATGTTGTGTTTCCCCTTAATAAGCCTAAAAAAATATATTCCCATTGAAGGTTTTAAACTTAAATTGAGGGAAATATTGAAACCCCAGGGTAGGCCTACATAGAGTTTACATTTATCTTATATACTTTTCTGTTTCATTTTATAGGTTATCTTTGAAGTATGTGTACGTATCCTTGAATAAACCTACCAGCATCTAGTTTATATAGCACATTTAATACTACAGGTGACTCAATGTGCTTCACAATTAAAATTAGATTATGCGTAAGAAGCAATAAAAGTATTAAAAGCATAACATAAAAACAGGCAAATGTGTTTTTTGTGCTTCAAAAACAATGTGGTAGCATCCAAGTTTTTGTTGGACTTGAGGCAAAGATTGTCCAGAAGGTAAAAATCAACCAGATTCTGATATATTCCCATTGAAGGTTTTAAACTTAAATTGGGTGACATATTAAAACTCCAGGGTAGGTCTACATAGAGTCTACATTTATCTTTTACACGTTTCGGTTTTATTTTATAGGTAATCTTTGAAGTATGTGGGCTCTTCATTTTTATTTAGAATAAAGCTCTCTTGGTTTGGACCACTTGTCTACACGACAGAAAGTGCAGCTGGCTCAAGGCTCGGTGTGAGTTTTAATTAACAAGACATTAATATGAATTTAGACATTCATTAATATATTTAAATCTAGGCACAGTAATCACATTCCTCCGTTATGTGGACTGTGGTTTATGCGACTGACGTGATTGATATTATAGCTGTTTCGAAAACTACTATTTCGTTACACTCGGTGATTCACATCGGTCACATCTCATAACGGCTCGTTGACACAATGACTTAAGTGGAAAAACACTGGTCAGAAGGTGGCGAGCGCAAAAAATGCTGCCTTCAGGCTCCCAGCAGAAGCTCTTCATCCGGTGACAGAAGATAAACAGTGAGCCGCCTGTGGTGATGCGCGCGGATAAACGAACATTTGACCCCACTAGCCTACAGCCATCCACATAATATCTGGAGCACGGAGCATAAAGACGTTGTTGTCATGCGAACTCGACTCGTGAATAAGATATTTCCTACAGCACACGGATCCCGAAGGCACCATATGACAATAGTCTATTTACTTTGGTTTGCTCACGAGCGCCGGGTGAAGCTGCCGGGTGCAGAGCCGCGTAGGGCAGCGCGCACACCACCACGGATCTGGCGGTTTGTTTGTTTGTACCGTGTGCACTTTGCACAGATCCGAAATCCCCGAGAGGAAACATGACTGGACAAATGTGAGGGCGAAATAAAATCATCCGTGAGCCAAACGGGAATGTTGAAGGTCACCGTGACTTTAACACTTTCATTATCGAGACAGTTAATCACACCTGTGGGTCTGCATGACTGTAAAATAACAGACTGGCAACACACATTATAGGTCCTTCAGTGTAAAAGTAAAAGTATAGCCTAATCCAGCCAGCCCTAATCCTGTTAAACAACTTTGTCATTCGGTAATGGATTGTTTTAGGCTATTAGTTCAATTTTATTTATCTATATAGTATTTGACAGAGGCAGTGCATATTACTGAACATTTCTGTAAATATACCAGATTTAGCTAGTTTTCATCTGCAGTCCCTGGCCATGTGTAACAATAGGCTCCCCTTAAAGGCAAATGACAACAAGGGTTTTAAAAACAACACATTAAGATGAGAATTCTGATAAAACATTAATCATAACCACATATCCTGTAAATATGCAATAGTCCACGGCATGAAATACATTAAGCATGCCGAAAAAAGAGTCCGCATCAGTCAAATACAAATAGGGGTAAATAGGTATAGCCCATGGCGAATATGCTCATCACATAAAGGAAGCAGCCCTCCAGAGCAAACTGGGTAGTGTTAGGAATGTGTAGTGTATAAATAGCCTTTTTTAATATCCTGTGAAATACTGTAGCCTAAAATAGTCAGACAACTACAAACTACAACTCCCATTTGATTAATTAAGTATATGCTATACTTTAAAGTAATTACACCTTTTTTTTAAAAGGACTTGCATATCTCGTCATTTAGATTGTCAATTTGAGCAATTTGTGCAAAATGGGCTTTGATTTATTGAGTACATATCTAATTACATTAGTCTACTTAAAACATTTTGCCCACCACCCCACACCTTTTAAAATTTCGAGCGGCCATATGACTTGTTTCTTTGCGCCCGTGAACAAGACATAAATATGACCTTTCATTTTCTTAAATCCGTGCGCAATATGAGCGCATGACTCTGTGCATACCGCAGTTCGTAGCATTTCCACATTAGAATGTGCAATTTCTCCCATGTAACCCCAGCTCACACGCAAAAAGGAAATTATAATATCTTACTGAGACACAGGTGCCACTTAGTGTCTTCATGAGCTTCCTGAAAATAAAAGCCCATAGACTTTAAGGTAGCCTACATATTGATAAACTCTCGTAACCCGTGCTCTACTGCCATAAATAATGATGTTTTCATCGTGTAAACATGTTGTTTTTCCGGGGTTTAGTGCCGCCAAAGGGGGAAGGGGGCTCTTCTGTAATGATCACAAAAACCGCCTACTTTGTCCTGGGAATCTCTCCTCTCTCGCTTCTGGGTGGTTAACCAAGAAGTCGTGTGCACAACCGTCTTTGTAGTCATCAATTACGTGCCAGCGTGCAGCGTGACAGGCGCAGTTTGCACCCGGTGCTGTTGTTCCAAGCACGCTATAAAAGGGCCGCCCCTTCTGTGGAGAAGCATAACATTGACTCTTCTGATACCAGAGACTCAGCACCTTTACCCGAAGACCAGAAACATCATCTGAGAAATATGGACCCTTGCGACTGCTCCAAGAGTAAGTTTTCCTTTGTGAACTGTTTCGTTTGGTCTTAATATATCTCATGGTTGTAGTTTTGTTAGACTGTCATTAGCGGACGGTATGGGCCTGACCAGGCATGGTTTTGTTTCCAGGTGGAACCTGCAACTGCGGAGGATCCTGCACTTGCAAAAACTGCTCCTGCACCACCTGCAAGAAGAGTAAGTCCAATTTCATCCTTGCGTCGATTCTATGAGGAGAGTAATTTAGACTATTTATTTTAACAATCCCCTTTCAAAGTGACCCAATGGCTATGTCCAAATGGCTCTTATAATTTTCCCTCCGAATCCTCTTATATACTTTTGAAAAATATATACATTTCCTCAGCACGATGTAAAAAATGGCCTCACTAGTGACGTCTAATTTTATAATTAGTCACTAGGTTTTTGTCTTTCTAGTGCAGAACCTGAAATCTCTTAACCATGAAGTGTAGCAACTGCCCAGGTGGCTCTAATTGGCCTAATGAGCTGCAACTAAAGGTGTAAATTTCAATTACACCCAAACCTCACTTTTTTCTTTTTGCTGCCTTGAATATGATTTGACTTGCACAGTCTTTAAATGTCATGTAATCTGCCGCTTTCTGGATCCCCACACACTCCTAGACCAGAGTACTTAATCACTGGTCAGTAACTAATTTATTGTCTTTGCAGGCTGCTGCCCATGCTGCCCATCCGGCTGCCCCAAGTGCGCCTCTGGCTGCGTGTGCAAAGGGAAGACTTGCGACACCGGCTGCTGCCAGTGAGAATCCAGTAACATCAGCGATGTTCTGCCCTTGTGATGGAGCCTGTGCAAACTACTTGACTTGATTACATCTTCAAATGCCTAAACTGTTCATTTTGTACTTTTCAATGTTGAAATAAATGTTTCTTTAATGCGGATGAGCTGTCTTGGTCTGGCTTTATCAAAGCAGTGTATTAAGTTTCAGTATAAATGAGACTGTTTCGGATGTGGTGCTGCAGTGTAAAGTCACCTGATCAAGGTCACACCCTCAGGGAGGTAGTATACAAAGCTCAGGTTAAGGCTGCAGTGTTTGGTCCTGTTTTAAAAGGAAAACCCTTACATGTGGAAGCGTGATAAGCTCTCAATTGACTGAGAGATGGGGTGCAATTTTCTTGAATAAACCTACAGGTCATCAAGTTTATATAGCCCATTTAATACTACAGGTGACCCAATGTGCTTCACAATTAAAATCAGATCAAGCAAAAGTATTAAATGCCTAAGAAACAGGAAAAAGTGTTGGTTTTTTTGTGCTTCAAAAAAATGTAGCAGCCGAGTTTTTGTTGGACTTGAGGTAGAAAAAAAACAATCATACTGATACCTTCAGTCTCAAGGTGTAGGTGTTTGAAGAAACAAATTATATGTACATGTCTTTTTAAAAAAAAAGAAAAAATTATCCATCCGATATATCAGACGATGATACTGGGTCCTGGGTGTAATGCGTGGAGTTCGATTCCCTTAGATGGGTTTATGTTTTGACCCAGGCCTCCGCGGAAAGTTATAACCACGCGGAACAAAAGGGAGACACTTAAGTTTCGGGTGGGAAGAGTAGCAGTGACGGACACCGGAAGTGTTGCGTCACTTCTGTGTTCAGGACAGCAGTCTTACCAGTGTTTTCGTGGTCGTTGCGTTTCAACAACAGCATTTAATTCGTCTGTACCGGCATTATAATACATGTGAGTGCGTAAACATGCCGAAGGTCGTGTCCAGAAGTGTCGTATGCTCGGACACCAGAGACAGAGAAGAGTACGATGATGGAGAAAAGCCTCTTCATGTCTACTACTGCCTGTGCGGTCAGATGGTGCTGGTGCTGGACTGCCAGCTGGAGAAGCTGCCCATGAGGCCCCGGGACCGAGCCAGGGTGATCGACGCGACCAAACATGCCCACAAGTTCTGCAACGTGGAGCAGGACGAAAACGCGTACCTCAAGAGGGCCGAGGGCATCGAGAGGCAGTACCGCAGGAAGTGCGGCCAATTTTTTCTTTTTTTTTTAAAAAAAGGACTTGCATATATCGTCATTTAGATTGTCAATTTGAGCAATTTGTGCAAAATGGGCTTTGATTTATTGAGTACACATCTAATTACATTAGTCTACTTAAAACATTTTGCCCACCACCCCACACCTTTTAAAATTTCGAGCGGCCATATGACTTGTTTCTTTGCGCCCGTGAACAACACATAAATATGACCTTTCACTTTCTTAAATCCGTGCGCAATATGAGCGCATGACTTGTTGGTCTGTGCATACCGCAGTTCGTAGCATTTCCACATTAGAATGTGCAATTTCTCCCGTGTAACCCCAGCTCACACGTAAAAATGAAATTATAATATCTTACTGAGACACAGGTGCCACTTAGTGTCTCCATAAGTTTCCTGAAAATGAAAGCCCATAGACTTTAAGGTAGCCTACATATTGATGAACTCTCGTAACCAGTGCTCTACTGCCATAAATAATGATGTTTTCATCGTGTAAACATGTTGTTTTTCCGGGGTTTAGTGCCGCCAAAGGGGGAAGGGGGCTCTTCTGTAATGATCAGAAAAACCGCTTACTTTGTCCTGGGAATCTCTCCTCTCTCGCTTCTGGGTGGTTAACCGAGATGTCGTGTGCACAACCGTCTTTGTAGTCATCAATTACGTGCCAGCGTGCAGCGTGACAGGCGCAGTTTGCACCCGGTGCTGTTGTTCCCAGCACGCTATAAAAGGGCCGCCCCTTCTGTGGAGAAGCACAACATTGACTCTTCTGATACCAGAGACTCAGCACCTTTACCCGAAGACCAGAAACATCATCTGAGAAATATGGACCCTTGCGACTGCTCCAAGAGTAAGTTTTCCTTTGTGAACTGTTTCGTTTGGTCTTAATATATCTCATGGTTGTAGTTTTGTTAGACTGTCATTAGCGGACGGTATGGGCCTGACTTGGCTTGGTTTTGTTTCCAGGTGGAACCTGCAACTGCGGAGGATCCTGCACTTGCAAAAACTGCTCCTGCACCACCTGCAAGAAGAGTAAGTCCAATTTCATCCTTGCATCGATTCTATGAGGAGAGTAATTTAGACTATTTGTATTTTAACAATCCCCTTTCAAAGTGACCAAATGGCTATCTCCAAATGGCTTTTGTAAATTTCCCTTCGAATCCTCTTTATATACTTGTGAAAAATATATACATTTCCTCAGCACGATGTAAAAAATGGCCTCACTAGTGATGTCTAATTTTAAAATTAGTCACTAGGTTTTGTCTTTCTAGTGCAGAACCTGAAATCTCTTAACCATGAAATGTAGCAACTACCCAGGTGGCTCTAATTGGCCTAATGAGCTGCAACTAAAGGTGTAAATTTCAATAACACCCAAACCTCACTTTTTTTTTTTTATTTTTTTTTTTTGCTGCCTTGAATATGATTTGACTTGCAGTCTTTAGAATGTCATGTAATCTGCCGCTTTCTGGATCCCCACACGCCCCTAGACCAGAGTACTTAATCACTGGTCAGTAACTAATTTATTGTCTTTGCAGGCTGCTGCCCATGCTGCCCATCCGGCTGCCCCAAGTGCGCCTCTGGCTGCGTGTGCAAAGGGAAGACTTGCGACACCGGCTGCTGCCAGTGAGAATCCTGTAACATCAGCGATGTTCTGCCCTTGTGATGGAGCCTGTGCAAACTACTTGACTTGATTACATCTTCAAATGCCTAAACTGTTCATTTTGTACTTTTCAATGTTGAAATAAATGTTTCTTTAATGCGGATGTGCTGTCTTGGTCTGGCTTTATCAAAGCAGTGTATTAAGTTTCAGTATAAATGAGACTGTTTCGGATGTGGTGCTGCAGTGTAAAGTCACCTGATCAAGGTCACACCCTCAGGGAGGCAGTATACAAAGCTCAGGTTAAGGCTGCAGTGTTTGGTCCTGCTTTAAAAGGAAAACGCTTACATGTGGAAGCGTGATAAGCTCTCAATTGACTGAGAGATGGGGTGCAATTTTCTTGAATAAGCCTACAGGTCATCGAGTTTATACAGCCCATTTAATACTACAGGTGACCCAATGTGCTTCACAATTAAAATCAGATCAAGCAAAAGTATTAAATGCATAATAAACAGGCAAAAGTGTTGTGTTTTTTTTGTGCTTCAAAAAAATGTAGCAGCCGAGTTTTTGTTGGACTTGAGGTAGAAAAAAAACAATCATACTGATACCTTCAGTCTCAAGGTGTAGGTGTTTGAAGAAACAAATTATATGTACATGTCTTGTTTTAAAAAAAAATAGTTATCCATCCGATATATCAGACGATGATACTGGGTCCTGGATGTAATGCGTGGAGTTCGATTCCCTTAGATGGGTTTATGTTTTGACCCAGGCCTCCGCGGAAAGTTATAACCACGCGGAACAAAAGGGAGACACTTAAGTTTCGGGTGGGAAGAGTAGCAGTGACGGACACCGGAAGTGTTGCGTCACTTCTGTGTTCAGGACAGCAGTCTTACCAGTGTTTTCGTGGTCAGGGCGTTTCAACAACAGCGTTTAATTCGTCTGTACCGGCATTATAATACATGTGAGTGCGTAAACATGCCGAAGGTCGTGTCCAGAAGTGTCGTATGCTCGGACACCAGAGACAGAGAAGAGTACGATGATGGAGAAAAGCCTCTTCATGTCTACTACTGCCTGTGCGGTCAGATGGTGCTGGTGCTGGACTGCCAGCTGGAGAAGCTGCCCATGAGGCCCCGGGACCGAGCCAGGGTGATCGACGCGACCAAACATGCCCACAAGTTCTGCAACGTGGAGCAGGACGAAAACGCGTACCTCAAGAGGGCCGAGGGCATCGAGAGGCAGTACCGCAGGAAGTGCGGCAAGTGCGGCCTGCTGCTCTTCTACCAGCACCAGGCGAAGAACAACCCGGCCACCTTCATCGTGGACGGAGCCGTGGTGAAGTTCGGCCAGGGCTTCGGCAACACCAGCGTCTACAGTCAGAAGCAACCGGAGGCGCCCAAGAAAGTCCGTGTGATGATGACCAAGCGGACCAAAGACATGGGCAAGTTCAGCTCCGTCACTGTTTCCACCATCGACGAGGAGGAAGAGGAGATCGAGGCCAGGGAGGTGGCGGACTCGTACGCGCAAAACGCCAAAGTGATCGAGAAGCAGCTGGAGAGGAAGGGCATGAGCAAGAGGAGGCTGCAGGAGCTGGCGGAGCTGGAGGCCAAGAAGGCGAAGATGAAGGGCACCCTTATTGATAATCAGTTCAAATAGGGGAGACTTCATGAGGGGGCACACTGTGACACAAAGTTATCCTCATCCACAGTGGATCAGTGTGTTATCCGTCCAGTACTGGTCAGTCCTCTGTCTGGCAGCACTGGTCGCTACTCCAGTACATAGTGGGGACAATGTCAATAGCACAGGACTGATGATTTGTGCAGGTTTTTCATGTTAAGATGGTGAGGTTGTGGACATTTTAAATTTGTTTGAAATGTTATTTTGTACAAAAATTAAAAGACCAAACCTGTTTGGAATTTTTTTTTTAAACATTTGTTCTGTGTTTATTTTTCCCTGCCGTGTCTGACTGTAAGTCCTGCTGAAGACTTCAGGTGTTGAAATTTGTGAGTTAAAGGTCACTGATCTTAAATACTGTCAAACTGAAAATGGGTGTTGATGCGCACTTCTTAAAATGTCTTTCTGACTGAGACACTATGCTAAAGGGAATTTATATGTAAACATACTAAAGATGAAATTATGAATTGATTCAATTCTGAGAAGGGGCACACCTGAATAGCATAGAGCCATTATTAAGGTTATTACACAGACAGCAGCAAATTTGAGTAACATAACAATCACTCATAAAAGAAACCACTGACTGACAGAATCAACATCCACAACATTCAATTTTCAATTACATGTTTTAGATGGCTACTTTCAGAAAAATATGTTGATTTTACATGAATTTTAACACTAAATTTAATAAATATGCGAAAGTAGAAGCTGAAAAGTTTATCGAGGAAAAACAGCTTTATGATGTATGCTTTTGTTAAGGGGAATTAGAGAAATGATCAACTGGTGTACTTAAGTGAACACATGTAAATGTTAAATGGATATCAGAAATAAATTATTAATAAAATGCTTTTATAAAATTCACTTTTACCACTTTTCACCATTGTGGTGAGCTGTGTTGACACCAGTCTTAAGCTGTTACAATAAAACTGGAGGGGGTGGATTCTCATGAGAAGTGCTAAACACCTGTGTGAGTGACAGAAGTGTTTTAATCTTCATACGTCACTGCAAGCAGACACTGAGGGTTCTACAGAGACAAAGTCAAGTCATTTACTAACTCAAAGTGCACCAAATTCCTGTGACCCCAGTATGTTTGGTGCTTTAGCCTCAATATAAACTTGTTAAAGCTGCTATAACTTGTTGACCTCAAAGGGGTGATGCACTGTTGCTTCACATGCTGGCCCTGAACATTTAAAGGGTAAATCATCTACAAGACAACTTCCTTTTTATAATGAAACAGTTCACAATAAAAGGTTTAATAAAACTTTATGATGGTAGTAAAATTCACAGCATGTGACATTCCCTTGCAAAAAGTAATTGTGAATATCTCAACCTTGCAAAATAAAGGTGTTTTTCCTGCCTTCGGCCCAATGCATATTGTGCAGGCATAGTGGATGGTGGAACTAAAGTATGTTGATCATGTGGGAATTCAGTATAAATATTAGACATGTGTATTTAGTCGATATGTCATTAAAAGTTACCTTGTTTTTTAAAAAAATGTAATTTTCCTAACAAGAAATAAATAACTGTAGGCGCATACAAAACCTCAAAATTACAAACTACTATGACATGATGTTGTATTAACAATTAAGAGCCTTGAAATGAAACCACAGAAATGAGAAATACTTGGTTTTGCACTGGTGTTTAAGTAACCAGGACTGTAAGTTGTGGACTTATGTGGACTTGATCTTCAACAGGGGGTCTGGGACCCCCAGGGGGTCTTCAAAATTACTGCAGGGGGTCCGCCAAATTGTTTGATATCTTTCAAAAATTAATATTTAATGCAACGTATTATTAGCAAAGAAACATTTATGAGAATAAATAAAAACATTGATGATAGGTTTACTTGCCTCTAGGCAAGGTAGCCACTAAGCTTCCAAATGTATGTTTAACATGAACATATGATGTATAAATATATGAATATGTTAATAATGATCATTGTAATATCTTAGTATTGTATGCACCATAAAAGGCTGTGTCTATAGACTTTAGGCCAATTTACTTCTGGCATCCATAGAGTATGGCATCCAAGAGTATGGCATCCAAGAGTATGGCATCCAAGAGTATTGTGAAAAAATAAACATGTCTCTAAAAGAAAAGTGCCAAAAGTCTTGGGAGGAGGAAATGAAAGGCAGGGCATATTTTTCAGTGCCAGAAAGTGAAAGTAAAGACAAGTGCACTTACAGGTGCAGTAGAAAGGACTCAGTCGTAATCTCAAGATTGAGACTTGGGACACTGTGGGCTTAGGAGTGGGCTGGCTCTGATTGGTAAGCATCCTGCTGGCAGACGTGAGTGTGGAGATAGTGAGACATTAAAACATGTACTACTCAAGTGCAAAATATACTCCAGTCAAAGAAGGACTCTCTTTAGGAAGCTTGGGCAGATGGGGAAACTGTTTGTAATATGCACACACTTCTAAATCAGGATTCTTGGGTTAAAACAAAGAAATTGGTGGATTATCCTCACAAAACAGGATTGTACAAAAAAATTGATGTCGTTTTTAATAACAAACAGTTGGAGCAGCATTACGCTATAGCTGCGTCTAGTCTACCTAACGAAAGAAGAAGAAGAAGACTTCCGGCGTATCGTCCAATCAGCATCGACTCCAGAAGTGCCGGGCGACATAATCAAATAATATACTTTCATGCATGTTGTCGACTTTTAGATGTTTTAGGAGCTACTAAGTGTTAATAAGTATAAACACATTCACCCAAGGAAAACAGACAGGATCATACCCACAGCAGGTATTACGTTTGTTTGCCTTCAATTCAATATAACGTTTTTTTAAGAAGACGTTACTGCGAGCACGCGAGAGAAGCGGAGAGACTGTTAGCCGTTAGCCACTTAGCCTGCTAGCTCACTCTGGAGCGCCATTCATTTTGACATAAATATAAGCAGTGTAACGTTGGTATAGTAACACAGTTATGAAGGGCAAATAGTCAAACACGAGGTTATCGTCATGGTCGTCATAGTCAGTTTGGTTACTAGTTGCTCCTTCACCTTTCAGGATGGCTCTTGGTGTTGTCCTGATTAGGCGAGTTTCTAAACTAGTGGTGTTAGCAACGTGCTAACGCTAATACGACAACCGCGCTGAAGTTGTCATCATATTTATGTCATCTGTCAAAAGATGTCCCGGTACCTTTGTGTTTTTATGCTACACACAGTTTGTTTGGCATGCGCTCTATAATTGATGCTTTTAACGTGAAGGTCTATCTTAGGTCAAGTCATCATAGACTCTATAGACCTTTTCAAAGATCTAAACATACATATTTAAATGTGTCCTAGTTTATTTCCTGTTGCAATGATTGTGAATGGCATCAGCTGACAGGAAGTTAACAAGGACCAAGGCTGTTGCCTAGCAATGGAATTCCATCAAAAAGGTCCATATAAAGATCTTAAAGGTTGAATATGTAGTATCTTTATTAAAAGCTATATTTTTAAAAAAGTTAAACACACAGGGCTTTTGAGGGGTACAGAATAAAAGTATTGCTTTTCCATAAAATATATATTTAGTCTGAATTAATATTTTCATTTTTTGACACGTTTGACAATGACTTTCTGTCTGTTTACATTGTAGCAGCCAATAGATGCCGTCATTGCGGGTTGTCTGTTGTTAGGACACAGAATCAAGGAATAATTTTGAGTTGAGAGCTTGCTAATCGATTACACACCTCAAAGAGAGACTTCAGGTTTAAGACTGGCTTACGTTATATACTGTAAAATTAATTGATTAGTCCAAATTAGTTGTTACCCTGTATGATTCATCACTTGACATGGCACAGGCTGATCGCTTGACACATTCGGCAACAAACCTGGCAACCCGACTGCTGGAATTATTTTTTGTTGTTGCGACTACGATCTTGAGACACTTGATGGCGGTGTTCTGCTCATTCTCCGTATTCAATTCAAGGTTTTGAATCAGGGCTGGGGCCCTTCTGTGTGGAGTTTGCATGTTTTCCCCGTGTCTGCGTGGGTTTTCTCCAGGTTCTCCGGCTTCCTCCCACAGTCCAAAGTCTTGCATGTGTTAGGATGCATGTGTTATAAGAGGTCTTTTTGCTGTTGCACCTATAAAGTACGCAGATAAATGTATTATTCTGTGCTCCAATTGAAGCTGAATGTTGTCATTAAACGTCATGGTTATTGTTCATGTCAAATCAAATGTACTTGGGCACAGAATGTAAACAAGAAAGAAGCTGCATCATTCATCTATGAGTTACAGCCCTCACTTTGTACTATATATCTCATAGCTACGTTTAGATGTGATCCAAATAAACTGTCTTTGTATTTACTCATGCACTCTTCCTCTGTCTCTAGAGGTATGGATGCAGAGGGTTTCGGGGAGCTGCTGCAGCAGGCAGAGCAGCTCGCTGCTGAGACAGAGGCAGTGTCAGAGCTGCCGCACGTTGAGAGGAACCTCCAGGAGATCCAGCAGGCCGGGGAGAGGCTTCGATCCCGCACCCTGACTCGCACCTCGCAAGATGCTGCTGATGTGAAAGCGTAAGGAATATGCCCCATGCATACAGGGTTATGCTGAACAGCCAGAACATCTCTGTTGTTCCAGCATGTTCCTGTATAGTGCTCACAAAACCTTTACAGATTATAATACCGATCCATCCACTTCTGTGCAGTTGTCTGTCATTTTGCATTACCACTCACCTGCCACTTTGAGCTGCCCTTTTATTCTGGTAATAATAGATGGTTATGTGGTAAAATTAGTTGTTTTTTTAATTTTTTTAATCAGGAGGACATTCAAAGCAGTTGGATATGGTTCTTTCATGATTGAATAGCCTTCTAACCCTGGATATCCAAATATTTGGGAGACCTTTCCATGGCCTATGCACAACATAGATATTCAACGTAAAATATTTTCAATCTTAATGTGTTAGAGGATAGTATAGTACTTAGTACAATTAACTGCTGAATTGTTGATGAAATGTAAAATGAATTTTAAAAGAAATATTCACACATCTGCAAAATACAGGCTTCTTGTTTTAAACAATAAAACTAATTTACATTTAGTCATGTTTAATAGATCCAGTCTCTCATAAACAACACTTTTTTATGCTTTCTTTAATTTACCTTATAAATGCCTTAACAGGAACCCTGTGTAATTTGTTTGGCATGATATTAAGCAAATGGGTAGTACTGCTGAAGAAAGTCTCTTGTGCCCTCTAGTGGGTGTTGAGCAAAACTACAGTTCATTGTCTTCTGCAATCATTGTCTTAGACCTTCCATTTCATTCTTTAATTCTCACCACCTCTCCGTCTTACTCTCAGGTCAATCCTCCTTGGTTCCAGAGGTTTAGACATCTTCCACATTTCTCAGAGGCTGGAAAGTCTAAGTGCAGCCACCACTTTTGAGCCCCTGGAGCCGGTCAAAGACACTGACATACAGGTATGAATCAATCAATCAATCAATCAATACTTTATTTGTTAGGTGCACATTGCACATTAATGAACAACGATAACAACATATCACTGTAAAAGTGCCGGATTATAGCAAAGATGCTAATTTGCATCCGTAGTCCCTGCTAAAAAAATAGAAAAAATAGAAATACTACTAAATAAGTAAATAAAATACAAATAGAAGAGACAAGACACACCGCACAATACATTACATACTCAGAAGGACACCAGACCCACACAGGATAAAGCTATGAAATAAAACGTCATGTGCAATATGATTACAGTCGAGTCAGTGGTCGCATTTTTTATTTGATTTAAGCCACTTTTTGAGTTGACCTTTAAAAGAGGAATATGTGGGGCATTCCCTTATTGTGGAGGGAAGACTATTCCAGACCCCCCCCCCCCCCTAAAACGGACAGCACATTCTTCCAAAATGCAGTGAGATCTCAGTCTCCTCTAACACAAGCCCTGGTGCTCATACCTTCCGGAGTCCTTTTCTTTATGAATTCAGTCAGTGGTGGTGGAGCGAGACCATGGAGACTTTTATATACACAACACACAAATCTAAATGTTTTAAAATTATGGAAACTTAAAAAATTGTGTTTTTTAAGAGTCTTGCAGATGTGGTAGGAGAAGGGTTTTTTATCCAGAGTCTTTAGGGCTCTTTTATAGAGAGAATGACCTAATAGTGACCAACTGGCTGCTAACTTTGCAGTCTTATGACACTTTCATAGATTGTTTCACTAGAGAGAGACTGAAATGAAAAGACACAGTCCAATTTATATTGTTTCTGATATCATAAATAAATATAGAGAGATGAGCACTTTTAAGAAATCACCTTTGGCTGAGCATACAGAGTCAAACATTGGCTTGCAGAGAGATTGCATTAACATGGCACAAAAAATATTTTTTTCTGTTTACATGTAACTTTTAAAATTAAATGCACCAATTTGTAAAAAGAACACACTTTTTTTTTTTAGATAAACAGGCCTAAATAAATATTATATATTGAATACTGGGGTTGGTACATTTCAGTTACCCACTTATGATTGCAACAACCCACTTTTTTTTCTTCTTTAGGGTTAGGGTTTTTCTTCTTTAGTACCTTGAGTGCAGCTCCTAAATAACATAATAACTGTGCTTTTTATTGAGAATTAAATGGGTTTATTCACCATTTTCCAGCCGGTCCTTTGACCACTCAGACTTGCCAGTTTTCTAAATAGCATCAGCAGATTCAACATGGATCTTTACCTTGTCTTCACCTTTTTTGTCCACTTGACACTGCTTTCCTTTCTACCTCTCTCCTCTGGTTCAGAGAAGCTGCTCAGTTTCCCTGAGCTCCATCTGTCTCCATCCTTATCTTTTTACCATGCCCAATCCTCTGTCTATATCTTTTCTACATCCCTTCTATTCTCTCTGACCTCTTCAGCCATAGATGTGACACCAGTTTTTCCCAAGTTTTCTCTTACTACATTTAATTTTGTCTTCCTCTCACTGTCTGCATTTCATTCTTTTACATTTACTCATCTTTCATTTGTCTTGGTCAGCCGGACGTATGTTAGCCAGGGTGGTTTTAACTGACCGACAGACTGACCGAGAGAGCACTTAGCTTCTGGCAACATGGGGGTACACACACACACACACGCACGCACACTCACTCACACACGCTCACACTCACACACACTCACACTCGATCATTCATTCATTCACTCACTCACTCACTCTCTCTGCTCTTGCTCTTTTCTTCCTATTGAGTTATAAAAACAGAGTGAATTGTACATTAAAAACTTCAATTTCAGAAGAAATGTGCTGTTCTCATTTAATAGAATATTTTCTTTGCTGGTTTATTCGTCTCACTTTGCCACACCCATCCTGTGCTGGAGCAGGGTTTGTGCTACCCCACATTCTGGGACAAGGTTGAAAGAAAAAAAAATGCTCTGGCTTTTTTAAATCAATCACAATCGGCTTGGGTGGTGCTAAGCTGCCGATGCAGTGATGGTGCCTCTGCAAAATAGTCTCAGGAAGGGACTTGTTTTTGAGCCCTGGCATTCAAATGTCTAATTCCCCACAAAAAGCCACAAAAATATTAAAAGATTTGTCGACTGTGTGGTGAGATTTACTTAAAGAAGGACAGACGTGTTTGTCAATGACCTAGAGGGGAAGCCTGCCTATACTTTAGCTTTGGAGGAGCTCACTGGACTTGACGTTGCCAGAGTTAAAAGACGTGGCAAATTTGACTCTGACTGCAGATTTGTCATAAAACAGATCAACATCAGTCATGAGGGTCCTGCGAGACGAAGTCTGGCCTTTTCCCCGGTCCATTTACAAGTTGTTTTATTCCCGCAACTTCAAACACAGGTTCAATACAGACTAGCTAAATGTAGGTTTCTAGCTCAGAGGTGGTTGTTGTTGTTCCCGTAGCGAAGGGGTTCTGATAACGGTAGCACACAGATAACAGAAGTGGTGCAAGGGGAGGGACAAAGCCTGACATCAAGCCATGCACCGTATATCTGTTGAGCCAGACTACTGTATTACAGACAAAACCACCGAGTAAGAAATAAGAGTAAGGGTAAGAAAAAAAACGCAAGTTAGTTCAGATAGCAGGGCTCAACAATACTTATGAAAGTGGTTACTAGGCTGGCAAACAGTCATCAACTTTTTTAGCTGAAACTGAGAACATGGTTGCCATTTTTAGTCACCTTATATTTTTAGTAATTATCTAATTCTACTACTATCAGCTTGATAATAAAATATAAAATAAAAGAATAAAATATTTATTTCATTAAGCAAACACCATTCTTTGTAGTTTCTCATCTTTCTAGAAAGATTAATCTTGCAAATGCCATTGTTAATCAGTCCGTCGATGGGTGTGCCAGCTCTTGCTGCCTCCAGCTCATTGTGGTTGAGCCACCTGCTCGTGTTGATTTCGAGCTCCAGTTCTTGTCCAGGCCATGGGTTCTGTAGGATGTGCTACCTTGAACTAGTGAACTTGATGTGTCACTTATTGAGACCATGTTGTACATGCTTTGCAGTACAATTGTCAGTCCAGCTCAAAGATGCCAGGGGGCTGTTGCACGAAGGCAAAATTAAGACACCCGGGATGAATGAAAAAGCCGGTCTTGAAATAGTCTGGTCTGATTATCATGGCTTAATCGGTTGCACGTACACCAAGCCAGGATCAGAATCGGCGACTCTGTGAAGCCAGGTGTAAGTAATTCTGTTGAGTGCTAGTCTGGACCAGGCTAACAGCACAAAATAAATCTCCAATTTAGGTGCATGTGCTTTTGTGAAACCAGATTATGGATAAAGTAAACCAGGATTATCGGAATATTTAATATTTTATCTAGGTTTTGTGCAACAGCCCTCTGGATACTTTGCCTTCCAAGACTTCACAAAATTCCTTTTGGTCTTTCGTTCATCCGTTTCTGTCATTTTAATCAATTTGCACAAAACTGATTGCAAAATTATCCATTTGTCCTGACAGTATGTTGAACCTGGGCTAAAGTCAGAATACTGTGATTCCTGGAATGAATTATACTGAAAGGTGTTTCTGAAATCTTTTATGTACCTCATGTGCATTTATGGATTGACAGAAATATTCGACTAAAACGACTTGCAACTCCTCAAACTACATCCTCAAAAAACAAAGGCAATGGACATCTCTCAAGCATAGTGTCAGCAACACAAAAAAACTTTATTTTTTAACAAGGTATGATCTGTATCTGTCTGTTTTTTCTAGTCACTCAGTGTATCTGACTAGCCAAAACAGAGGTTAGTAGTCATCTAATGATCTGGCTGCTGGCAATTTGGGAATTCTCTTTCAATAAAGATCATGTGATAATATACAAGCAAATGACTAAATGCAAATTGTGCCTAACAGTCTAACAGTGAGTCTAATCTCACTGTGTCCCTTTGACTCTATCACAAGGAGCAAAAAAAGAAAATCCGACTCAGAAGCCTATTCAGCAAGAAATAACAAAAGGGAAAGCTTGTGTTGAATTCTATTGTTCTGAGAATAGTGAGCCAAGTTCTGATCAATATCAAGCCAGACTGCAGACCACTTTTCTCCCTCCTACAGATCTCCATTTAACATGCTACTGGGAGAGCTGTAGTAACTTTACATCACCAAATACACTGAGGGGAAAAGAGGTTTATTGGCGATATTACAAGACAGCAACACAATGCATGATTCACGTATAACTGGCAAAGGCAACAGCTAACAGTTTTAAAATATTCTTAACACAGACTCTTGTGCATTCCAGTATTCATTACTCTTTAAAGGCATTGCCTCAGTAGTTAAATGTTAGATATAAAAGGAAATTCACATACTGTATCATACTCATAAACGCTAGGCAACCAGAATTAAAATAATGATCATTTTTCCCAAACATCTTGAAGGAAATCCTTAAATTCCAAATGTGCAACAGTACAGACTCTGGTGTCAGATATTTGGGCCTCTCAAAATTCAGTACCTGAAATTCAGCACCAGAAGACACAATGTAACATGATGCCAGATGCCTTTTGTGATGGTGTTTTTGGATCGGTCACACAAGAAAGGAGGCTACATTAGCCTCTACTAGCATAACACACCTAAATTTAGACAAGGAATAAAAAAAAGCACAAAAAAAAGGACGCAACATCTCTGAGTCACATGGTTTCACTACTTATTAATTTGTGGTATTTCATTTAATCCATAATACTTGCTCCACTTTTGCGACGATTCAACAAGGATCTGTATCCCGCCATACCTTTGTCTTCTGCCTGGTACTGCTTCTCTTTTTTCTTCTCGCCTCCTTTGCTTACCCTCTCTTCCTCTGCCCTGGTTCAGGGAAGTTGCTGCATTTCCCTGCACTCCATATGAAAATGTAGTCCAGATTAATTTGACTACAGTTGAACTCGAGACTCTAGTTTCTAGCTTTATGAGGGTTATGTTGAGATGCACCAGTGTTGTGGAACTGCCCATAAGCACTGAGATAAAGCAAAAGAAAATGTAATGATTGAATTCAGCTTTAAATGAATTAAGGTCATGGGATCAGGGGGCGTACTTGGGGATGATGGACAGGACACAACGAAAGTACATGCTGTACAACACACGCACGCATGCACTGAGGGAACTGATGTGTAAATGATGTGTCAATAACACAAATTAGAGAGGATCTTACTATATACTTACTATAGAAGGCAACACAGACACTGAGGGCTTTAGGGTTTCAAGGGTGTGGGAGCGGCACATTTTGTGCAGTTAGTTTCTAGACTACATGTATTGGTTTGTTAGTTAAGGTTTAATCCGGTTTCTCTTAATGTAAAGTTAAAATGTGGATACATCAGACGCATTCATTTAGATTTTTGTGCTCATATGTAGAGGAAATAGATGAGTAAACTCAACGATATTGATATTTAGTGGATGAATGGACATTTGGTCATGGATATCAGGCTTTTTTTCCCACATTGCCCTAGGCACTATTATTTGTACAGTATGCCATAAGGGGTTTGGTGTCAATTGGATTTGATTGATTCAGAGCATGCTTACACAATTCTTATCTACAGTATACATGCATGCATGGATGCATTTTAGTCTGGTATTTAGACAGGAGCACATTAGGTTCCAACAGGAATCTGAAAATGTAAATAAACGTGGCTCCCACGGGTCCTGTACATTCTTCAAAAGTTTGTGAATTCGAAGGGAAGTTTTTGGAAATAGACATAAATAGTCATTATAAGTGCTTGAATTTATATATTTTGTGCAGGAATAGAAATTGATGTTTTTTTGTCTTTTGCCATCTTAAAATTAATTATTAAAGCCAATCTTTAGCTATGGCTGGAAAACACACATTCAAGCCCTTCACATTTTTAATGATTGTCTGTGTGCTTCTGTAAAGCCTGTGAGTCCTCAGAGTGTCGTAACATTCGAAATGTTGTAATTATCCTTGATCCATGTCTCAAACGCTGCCATGCTGGGTCCTTGAATGTGGGGGAATTGAGCCTGGAAAGTCCTTGAAAAAACCTTGAATTTGATGTTTAAGAAGGTGTGGGAACCCTGTTGTGTTTCTTAACTAATTTCCCCCATTTCTGTGTAGACCACCAGGTGTCACAGTATAGGAGATGTTTTTACAAAGAATTCCCTATTCCGTGCTGTGCCAGTTTGGTATTTGTATCGTATGTTCTGTGTGTTGGTGATTGTCATGGATGAATCGATTTAGATTGGTATTTGGGTTACTTGTTTTCTATATCATCATGTAATCATGTATACAACTGTACACAAAGGATGATGAATAGAAATATAGAGAGGCTGAAACCAAGAGAAAAGAGGAGGTAAAATGCAGCTAAATAGGAGGGTAATCAAATGAAAAAATGGACAGAAAAGTGGAAGGCGCAGAGCAGGGCTGATAGGAAAATGGCGACCGGCTGCAATTTTTTTGGTCTGTTTCCTCGTCTCACTTTTCCCTTTTACATCTTTCTGTGCCGGGGCTCTCTCTCCTTTTTCCCACCTCACTCTCCTTCAGCTGGTGCCTCTGCCTACTCTCCATCTCTCCTTCTCTATTTTACTTTACCCCCCCCCCCCCCCCCCCCCCACACACACACACACACACACACACACACACATATCCCTCGGCGCTGATGGCATGCGTTCAGCGGATGCATTTGACTAAGCACAGAGCATCTGCTGAGATAGAAGAACACTCCTGCCATAGCTTCACAGGATGCGAGCTGTGTTTGCATGCCTGTATCTGTGTCAGTTGCTGTCGATTGCTTGGCATACAGTGTCTCTCTGTGGGCTTATGAATGAATGAATGTGTGTGGCTAGCGTAGATTTGGCTGCAAGTGGGCACACGCATTGTCATGTTGGCCTGCACACCAATGTGTTTGTATGGCATGTGTCTTTATGTGAATAAGTTTGTGCCATGTGCACAAGACTACAAGCGGAGGTGTGAGTATTAACACGCCGGCTTTGTGTGTGCTGTGATAGAAGGCCTGTATATAGGAATGCCCCCCCCACACACACACACACACACACACACACACACACACACCAAGACACACACACACACACACACACACACACATACTCTCCTCTTTCCACATGTGCCTCCCAAACCCTTCATTAACTAAACATGACCCTTAAGAGCATGATTAGCCTCATTTCAAGACAGGATGTCGGAAGCCATCAACCGAGGGGGAAAAAATCCATTACTATAATTGCATTGAGCTAAGGGAGGGAGAGAGGGAGGGAGGGAGGGAGGAAGGAGGTGGAGGAAAGGAAAGGAAGGAAGGATGGATGCATAGATGGATTAAAAAAGGAAGAAAATGAGTGGAATTGAGGGAGGGAGGAGGGAGAGGGCCATGAGAGATGCTGGGATGAATTGAACGAGGGATAGAGAGAGAGGATAGAGGACAAGAGCTGAGGGAGGAGGGGGGAGGTGTCAGCTGATGAACTGATATTCTATATGAATCCATAGTTCCTTCGCACGGATCCCCCCGTGTCTGAGTGCTCAGTTGGTACAGCCCTTCGGCAATAAAACCACCTTCAGCGAGTCTTGATATGGCACTTTCACTCGGCACTCCAGCTCACACGAGTCACCGGCCTGCTATCGAAACGGGGGAAGCGAACCGCCATGCCGACTCGTCAGGGCTTAGGGAACACGCCCCAGCATGGCGGCTATGCTGCTGCCCTGGCACAGCAACAGAGAGGGATGGAGAGACAGAGGGGCGAAGCAGGTCTCCTGGACTGTCAAAGCCCAGACACCTGGGCACAGACAAAGAAACGAAAAACTATTTTTTCTCTTTCCTGTCTCATCCTGTCTTCTCATCTGTCAGTCTGTCTGCCAGGCAGGCGCTCAGCATGAGTGAGTATTGGCTGTACACATGGATATGCACACTCACTCACTCACTCACTCACTCACTCAGTTACTCACCCGCTCATTCACTCACTCACTCACTCACTTACTCGCTTACTCGCTCACAGACGGGCATGTGCTTTGTCTGCCCCACTTTTTTCCATCATCTTTTTGTCTTTTCCCTGTATCTCTTTCTTGGTTTTGCCACATTGTCTGTGGCTGTATGTCACCCATGTACAGGATGATGATTGTATAAAATGATTGGTGACAAACTCACTGTTTAAATATATTTGCACACATATGTATATATGCTATAGTACTTTTATACATATTTTAGATTACACAGGAAGTGAAGGGTGTGGTTTCTCTCACATACACACACGCACACGCACAGGCACTGGTCAGCTCATTGTGTCATGCCAAATGGGGACGGAAATCTTCTCACACTTACTTTCACGATGACCGGTACGGAGAGCAAGGCTCGCTGTCTTCATTTCCTGCTCTTGACTGTGTCCTTATGTAGCCTCTAGATTTCTCGAGACCATGTATCTCTATCGCATTTCATACTGTGTAAAAAGCTAGATCGAAAGGGTGAAAAATCTGACTTGACGACTTCCCCGAACATACTGTAAGATTGCAGTCAGACGCAGACAGTGTAACTATCCTGAGGCTAATAGAATGAGGCCCTCTGCGCGTTAATGTGAGTATTCAAAGACACACACTCACACGAAATAATGACGTTTTAAAAGATAGATTGTTTTTCTAAAATTGGTCATGTTTTTCCTTTGTTTTACAATAAGGTGTATTTTCAGAGTCAGATATCTACTGATCTTCATAATATCTGCATATTATCGCAAAAAAATTGAGACAAAGATTTAAATTTTCATCATTTGTGTTTTCATATAAAGGCAGACTAGTCTTCAATTCTACCCTTAACCAATATCGCTTTTATCGCCGCACATCTGCCATTCTATTAAACAGCAATTGTGTATTTCCTGGTTTATCGCTAACTATTATAATTTTTTGTGTGTCTGAGTTCCTGTTCCTGTAAAAGCTTCTGGGCTGTCTGGCCAGCAGGCTGTGGGTGTCCACAGTGGGTTGCAGATCTCCGAGGGTATATAATACAGGGGTGGGGCAACTGAAAATGTATATCTTTAGATACCCATATTGCCTTGCACTGAATTGATCGTGGATTGAGTGTTAAGCTTTGCTGTGTCTTCTGCTGAGATGCCTGCTGTTTTTTTTCTATGTGCTTTTTAATATGACACATATTTGCTATTCATGTTTATTTTTATCTTTTGGAAATGAATACAAGGAGGGAATAAAGCGTCGGCAGTGTTAAATCAGAGTGAAATGCTGGCTACTACAGTGCGTCTCAGACTAAATAACATGCCAAGTGTTTCAGCTGTTTAGAGCAAATCAAAATTACACAGCAGTTGTGACGTTGGCAACAATGAACAATGCCTTTCTGTGATAAATGTGAAATGTGAAAAACTGGATACAATATTTAAGTTTATAATTTGAAATATATGTATGTTTTAAGTAATATCTGATAGCAGTGACATTTCTTGTGCATAATGAGGTTTTTGCCAGACATAATATGTTCCATTTTCACGCTAACATTTTCAGGCAAAAAGACAATTTCTTGTGAAAGTGAAGAGCGTTTTAATCTCAGACCAATGAGAATTTTGGCCACAGTTGGTGGCTAAGTTGTCAATTTACATTTGGCCCAAAAAATGTTGTATAGGCAAAGTCGTTGGCAGTGCAAGTGCAGCTGGCAACAAGCAACAAAATGACAGCAAGCAAAAATGCTGAGGTGCTTCTCGAGAAGATGACTGTCTCTTTTCACCTTTCAATTTACTGGAATAACAATCAGACTCATCACCGATGACTAATACGGTCTCATGTGCTCTTGTAGTACATACATATATCCCCTAAGCCTACAACAATTCTATTCCTTTTTCCAGTGCAGCTCTCCAGTGAGCGTTGACCCGAGCTCTCCTATGGTTAGAGTGGTTAAATATAGACCTATTCTCAGCCTCTCCTGGGAGAAAAAAGTGAGATGGAGAAAGAGAGAGGGATGAAGTGGGCGGAGGGAAACCAAGGGTATGAGGAATGGACCAGAGAGGTAAATGAGCAAAGTGAGAGAGAGAGAGAGTTAGTTTCGTTTATTGATTCAAATGAACAAATAGTATTAGTCTTTGCCCCTCTAAATTGGCTCAGATAAATAAAAGTTATTAGTTCTACTTTGTGACTTGAATTATTGCTGTTTCTTAAATTTTAAGGCACAATGCAGACCCATTTAGAGCTGTAGAAAATGGCTCTGAGTAAGATGTAGTTCAAAGTTTTTACATGGTTTCCGTCTTCGCTTGTTAAATGTCTTCTTCTTCATTTCATATTAATAGCATAATCCATTAAGGTCGGGTTAATTGGCCCCGCCAGATCATACATTGTCTTTACACTTTCCAGCGAAGTAGTTATCAGTTACTTTGGTGTTGACACTGTTTCAAGAAGTTATTCATCCTCACACTGAACCTTTTGCGTTTCCAATTTGTTCCCCATTTGTCAGGGCAGAGGGATGGGAGTGAAAGAGGAGGAGAGGAATGCAATGACAGACAAAGGTGAATGCTGAGAGCTTGCAAAGAAAGGAAGGGGAGGAAATAAGACCGAAATAGGCAGGGAAACGAGCAGGTGGGGGGCTAGGGACACAAGAGAGAGGTGATGAGAGAGGAGAGCTAGAAGGAAGAGGGAAGCCAAGAGCACCCACATCCCTGTAGAGCAGAAGGAGCTCCAGTAGGCTTTGAGAAATGTCTCTCACCAGGTGTTTGCTCTCCAAGCTAAAAGGATACGTCAGACATAAAGACTAAAAATGTCATCAGTGAATTCAAACGCTGTTATCTGACAGAGGGAACAACTTTCCAACAACTTAAGAGACTATTATGTCAGAGGTAGAAGCTCGATGGTTATATAAACTCTAAGAATGCCACCATCGCAGGACTTTCTTGCATAATAAGAAGGAGCAGTATTTTACTTACTTTACTACATTTCAGGGCCCGTATTCCCAAAACGTCTTAAGGCTAAAAGTAGCCTCCCATCTCACTGATTTTGGAGTGGTTATTTTTATTAAATGGTGTCAGTCCTAATTTTAGGACGCCTACATTTTTTGTCAAAGAGTAGTTCATAAAGCGTTTCAGCATTAAAAGCAGCTCTTAAATATGTTAAAGGTTGGAAGTAGTCAAAAGTACTCCTAAGTCAATAGGAGCAAATCAAAAACAATCCTAAAATGGATGCTGCTGGCAATTCGCCTCATTACCGTGTCAACGTTTTAGAAACCTTTAATGATACATTACATGATCCATGCTTCTTTTTTGGCTTTTGCAGTTATCTTTTACATGCACAAGTTGTGCATCAAGTAAAGTAACACATTGTTTGTGTTCAGTTAGTCACCTCAATTTAGTTGTATACAAAAAGCTACTGTAATGGCGACTGCTGTAGGTACTGCCTTCTTGCTGTCTTGATCTTTTTTTTAGTCTTTCAATCTGTGAAAGTGTGTTTTTGTCTGCCTTTGTGTCACAGTACTTAACATACAGTATATGTTGTAATTTTATTTTGAAATACTATAATTATTAATATGATTTGACTTATTAGATAATTGGATACTTATTAGCTGTTTTTCTCCATTTCCTATTAGTAAAATGTAGTAAAATGCTTTTTTAATGTATTGATAAGTAGAAAATCCTTGGGTTTTGGACTGTTGGCCGGACAAAACAAGACATTTGAACACGTTCCTCTGACTTTCAGAAATTGTGATGGCCATTTTGATCTATTTTCAGATATTTTGTTAAAATTAGTAACTGAGAAAGAATCAGCAGATTATTAGATAATGAAAATAATCATTTGTCGCAGCCCTATTGATAAAAACTAATCCTCTGGTAAATTGTGATAGCTACTTGGCATTATATTTGACATCTTGTGTTCAGTGAACAAGACTACAGGTTTAACTCGTGTCTTTGTTCCCTCTTTTTTCAAGTATTGTCAAAGCAGTAAAACATATTTTACTTTTGACCTTACCATCTTAACCTATAAAGTTCTGTCTCCTCCTGGTATCAAATCAGATGTATCTCTAAATGTAGAACCAAACGCATTCGCATGTCATCAGTTTGATGACAGGAAAGGTTCTTTTGTCAATATTTCTGAATAAAGACATGAGACAGTGTTTTTTCCTATGCTCTGACTCATTTCCAACTAATGAGCTGACATTATTCGATTAAAATGCTCCACATGTATCATGATATTCTGCACAGGAAAGAACAGATTTCTTACGTCAGCTTGGATTTTATATACTGTAACACCGCCAGTGACCCACTCTTGTGTTTGCTTTAAGAGGAGGAGTAACAAAGTACATTACAGCGCTGCCACCATTTTAGTTCTTTCTCAAGATGTATTTCCTTTTATGCACATCAGCGATCACTGACTCTCCCTCCAAAGAGTGCTGTCGAGTTCTCTACTGAATACTCCAGTTGTCACAGAAGTACCACATACTCACTTGATAGCTAAGATCTTGTGTATAAACTAAGTAGTTTCATTATCGGTTAAGTAGGATGTGAATAATTCCCATTTTCACAGGAAGGAGCAGAGGAGGGGGATATACAGTGCAGGGGCAGCCATCTTGAGATTACTTCAAAATGGAGGCTGTGCTGACTGCTGTCTCATAGCAAAATGGCGTGTAAAGCATAGACACTTCTCTAGCCTGCCTATATGTGTGTATACAACAGCGACCATATGTCTGACTAATCCTGACAGTGCGTGGGACTGCACGACGTCTAGGAAGGGCAGAGAAAAGCAGGATGGAAAATAGAGAAGCAGCTTCTGTCCTCCATAAAGCAAATGAGGGTGCACCTGCTGAATCTGTCCCCCTAGAACTCTCTGCGTACAGTTTATATCTGCTTCATTTTGACCCCAATGTTTAAACTAATATCTCCTGCTTTCTCTCTCTGTTTCTGTCTTTTTTCTCTGAATGTTTGCCACACGTCTCGGCCTCTCCCTGCCTCCCCCCCTCCCTTTGTCTGTCTGTCTCTCTGTCTGTCTGTCTCTGCCTCGTCCACAGGGCTTCTTGAAGAATGAGAGGGACAACGCCCTTCTGTCAGCCATCGAGGAGTCTCGCCGCAGGGTCGGTATCTGCCTAGTGTCTGATTGCTTCCCAGGTCGAAAATATGGGCAACAGAATCTAAATCCTTAAGTGTGAAATCAGATCGTGGTCATACAAAACCTGCATCTCAGTATTTTCATTATTTTCATTCTTTATAGATTAAATCCAGGCAAAATTTAAAGGACAAGATGCAGTAATGAGACTCTATAGTCACATCCAGCAGTGGTTCTTTGTTTGCCTCATGTTTAGCTTTTACAAAATCAGCTGAGTTTTCAGCACTGTAGTGTGTATGGACATTAACACATCACAATGTAGGAACACTTAAAGACCAAATTTTTACTAATGTCTGCTTGCTGTGATCTAGAAGTCCTTCTGGTGTGAACCTTAAGGGAATGGTTTTGAAATGGCTTCCCTGATGTGCAGAGCTAATAGGCCCTGTGTTTAATTAGCTGCATTCCCATTATCTGTCTCTGCTCCCTGAGAGAGGGGGAGAGGACTTGTGTGCAAGGGTGGAAAACTAAATGCACTGATTATAAAGAAAGCAGCTGTGAAAGATTTCTATCTGACTGCTGTACCTTTTTAAATCACATGAACTGTTTGCTATTGGCCTGCGAAATTACATACTTAGTCGAGTTAGAGTTGTCAGACTCTTTCCCTTGATATGAATCTAATCTTATTTATTTGAGAGATTTGAGAGACCCAATCGATTTTTCATTAACAAATAATGTTTTTTATAATAATCTCTTAAATTTGATTAAGTGCAGTAATTTTGAAAAAGAGATGTGTAATGAGTGGGACCTTTTTCAGCTAAAAAAAAAAGGCAGTTCAGTTCTCCGCAGTATACAGTATGTATGTAATGGAGACACTTAAACAAAATGACCTCAAATGCATCGTTAATCATTTCTGCACTGCAGGTTTTTAATGCCGTCATTGTTTTTGATAGATTATAGTTGTGCAACAAATGAAAGCAAAGTAAACGCTTTGACATCAGGTCAGTGACCAAGTTAACCAAGTAAATGGTAGCTCTACTCCACATTTGTATCTCCCTGAGCTGGAGATTGGAAAGATTCAATTATCTCACGTTCCCATTATCTCACTTCGAGTCTCTATGGAGAGCCAAAATAGACGGTGCTGTGTCCTGGTGGAGTAGGACAATCATGGCGGGTCTGCTGCTAAATCTTCTCTAATTTTGCTCACCGTTTTTTCCACAAAATGAAGGTTTTTGTTGAGGTGCCTTGGTTATTTAAAAAACATGCTAGTGCAGCAGTGGTGTAGCCACAGCTGATATTCTATCAAATTCTGAACAATAAAAAATGACAGTATTTCAGAATAAATCAAGTATTAATACTTTGTCCCTTTTTTTTTTATCCCCAGTGAATAATGTTTAACTTTGTGGCATACATACACCAGGAACATTTTGGCACATTCCAAATCATTGGATGAATAAATCACACTGTTAACCTGTGTGCAGTTATATGTGAGTATGATTGTGTAACTGTTTCCTGCTGTTACAGACGTTCCTGTTGGCTGAGGAGTACCACCGTGAGTCCATGCTGGTCCAGTGGGAGCAGGTGAAGCAGAGAGTGTTGCACACACTAATCGGAGCAGGAGAGGACGCACTGGACTTCAGTCAAGATGTCGAGGTAAAGGAAACACAGCACGGCTGCTTTAGGAGGAACTTTAAAGAAAAATCTGTCTCAGTCTTGTAGACACCTAAGTTTGACCTAATTGGAAAGCTAATTTTGATTTTACAGAACACTAGCTGCTGGGATGATAGAGGTTTAAATTATTACGTTATGTCGATAAAAGTATAGCGCTCAATTCAAACTTCCTGCTCATTTTACTTCTCATTTTCAGTTACTCCGGTTGTTGATATATTATTATTGCAGTGTTTAATTCTGTGTAAAATTCATTGAGCCAATGTGGCATTTATTTTTCAATTGATTTAGTCACATACACAAAAATCATATTATATTTAACTCCTTGGACTGAATCCGTCGACTTCAAAGCAAATCTCAAGTCTCCCAAGCTGATTTCTTGAGACTGTGTACTTGTAGCTGTCTACCTACTCATCTAAACTAACCAAAATAACAATTTCATTTGAGACTCAGAAACTTATTTATCTTCTCCCTGAGTAAAGTAAAGTGGACAGGTTGTCCTTCTAGCTGGACTGCAAAGACTCTCACATTAGACAAAGTTCACAGTTGCATTGGTACATGATTGGCATTTTTGTTGTTTCTAGCTTTATCTAGCTTCCTTTAAAAATGCTACTTGCTTGTGTACAGCATATTTATTGAGTCATCTGCTGCCTCTCTGTTCATTGTAGCCCAGCTTTGTGAGTGAAGTGACAGCTCCAGGAAGGAGTGCGTTGGGCAGCGTGGAGGTGGCCTATGGACGACAGGTGAATCTCGTCACTCATTTTGTTGTACATAAAAACTCAGTAAATATACTAGAATACTAGATGCAAAATAACTTCCCGTCCCATTTATCTCAGTGCGTGTTTTTTTGTTATCCTACCACTGGGGAGCATCAAAGTCAGGAATTTAGTTCTAAAAATCTGATCATGGTATACAGTATTTGCAGATATTATTTTTTTTTTCACATTGAAACATCAAAAAATAATTTTTGACAAGAATCCTTCATATTTTAATTATAAAGAGTTGTGACCGTGGCATTTTACAATAGAAAAAAACAACATGTCAGTGCTCTCTGGTGGACAATCTATGTAATGTTGACACAAGATATAAGCTGATACAGATATATCTGTCCAAAGCTGATTTAGCAGTCTGGCTGTTTTTATTATTTGTGACAAAATTTCAAAATGAAGTTGTCGTTGTAAATAAAGTACAAGAGATGGCTGTGATAGTTATAGATATCTTTTGAATGAATTTGCAGTAGAACACTGTTGAAACATTTTTATGTCAACGTGACTATGCTGAAACTTAAACGTTAAAAAAAAAACACCTCTTGAATTGACTGTAGTTAAACAGATGAGTTGAACACAGATGTGTAACTGAGGTTGTTTGTGATGCCCTCTGATCATTCGTAAAATGAGGTCACAGCAAGGCAGGAAGTGGCAGATCAAACATATCGATTGATTGGGCGGTAAAGGGGGGACTCTGGGTAATTCTCTCTCACGTCTGTGTCTCTCTACCTTCCCTCCCCCCTCATCATCCTCTCTGACCTTCTGTTTCTCTCTCAGTTTGTCTCTGATCTGCTACATGACGCAGGACTTTAAAAGTGGCTTTTCCTCTGACCATGTGTCGACACATTGCATGCGGCGTCATTTGTCTAGTTTTTGTTGTCCTCTTTGATGACCTTTTAAACATTTTGATTCTTTTTTTCTTATTTTTTGTTGTGAACCATTTCACTAGATGGTCATAATATTTGCTTTTACTTTTGAAGTGAGGATGGAGTCGTAGGTGGATTTCAATTTTTGAAACATTCATGTAGAAATTTAACTTGAACATTTGGCATTTTACATTTTGGCAGCTTATCACCTATAACCATTTCTTTTTTGTCTTTCTCTACCTACCTCTACCTATTGCCACCTCTTCCTCCTTCAGATTTACATTTTCAATGAGAAGATAGTGAATGGCCACATTCAGCCTAACCTGGGAGATTTATGTGCTTCTGTAGCAGAAAGCCTGGATGACAAGGTAAGAACATCAGCCGTCCCCATGAAACTGTTATTTTTCCCTTTTGCAAAGATATAGGTTAGTTTTACTCTAACAGCTAATATCATCCTGTTTCCTCTACACATGCCTTTATGTAACCGTTTCCCTCTCGCTTCCCACAAGAATGTATCTGACATGTGGCTGATGGTGAAGCAGATGACGGATGTGTTGCTGGTTCCAGCCAAAGACACTCTCAAAAGTCGCACTTCTGTGGAAATGCAAATGGCCTTCGTACGCCAGGCACTTAGCTTCCTAGAGAACAGGTAACTGTGCTTGTTTTTGTTTTTCTAAAATGCAGTGGTTGGTCTTGTCTTTGAAGTGGTTAAGCTTTTAATGGAATGGACTGACACAATATAGTTTAAATGTCATTGTATCTGTGTGTATCATCTCTCCCAGTTATAAAAACTACACCATGGTGACGGTGTTTGGGAACCTCCATCAGGCTCAACTAGGAGGAGTGCCTGGAACGTACCAACTGGTCCGCAGCTTCCTCAACATTAAACTACCAGGGCCTCTGCCTGGCATGCAGGTAACAACACACATGTTTTGCTGTGTTTTTTAACACGATGAATTTATTAGAACAAGCTTAATGTATGTGCAGATCAGAAAAACTAATATGGCAACAGAATCTTTATTTGAAACGAGTCAGTGGAATATTGTCACCACTGTATTAAACGTCCTTGTTTGCTTCAGGATGGTGAGATAGAGGGCCATCCGGTGTGGGCTGTGATCTACTACTGCCTGCGTTGTGGAGATCTGAATGCAGCCATGCAGGTTGTGAACAGAGTGCAACATCAGCTGGGAGACTTCAAGACCTGGTTTCAGGAGTACATGAACAGCCCTGACAGACGGTGAGAACGCGTCAGCTCCTTGTCTTTATGGATTTTGAGGTTAAGGAAGGTCGAACTATATATTCATTTATAAATCTTGATCTCATCTCTTCAGCCTTTCCCCGACTTCAGAGAACAAGCTTCGTCTCCACTACCGTAGAGTGCTGAGGAACAGCGCTGACCCTTACAAGAGAGCCGTCTACTGCTTGATCGGGAAATGTGACATCAGCGATAACCATGGAGAAGTGGCAGACAAGACTGAAGACTACCTCTGGCTTAAGGTACAGCATACTTAAGCTCCCCCTCCACTCAAAAATACACTTTTTTTTTTCTTGTTCCTACAGTTGGATGTTTGAGCTTCATTGTGCAGAATGATGTATGTAGTTTTCACTGTTTACACATTCACCTACTGAGAGTTGTAGTTTTCTCTTGGATCGCTGAAAATCCAACTTCTGAGTCTGACTGATGCCGGGTTCAGGACGCTAAAAGTAAAGCTGCAGATGGCCTGTGGAGGTCGGGCAGCCCAGGCTCTGTGTCTGTGCATGCAAGGCTCAGTGAGACGGCCTTCCTCAGGGAGAAGCTAGAAGTTGTCACCAAAGAGTCTCAGCCTAGCGCAAGCAGTGGAGGTTGGGGGCGCAAGGCCAGATCCCGAATTTCACGATGAGGGAGAGAGTAGATGTGCTTCCAGCCTCTTCTCTGAGGTTTTTTTTACTTTCTATTTGGGGGAAAACCATGTTAAACTAAATATTAATCATAGCAGAGTAGCTCTACCTACTTGAAAACATGTCTAGAGTGCGACTTTATATACAAAGCATTATCACACTGGTCCAGTTAATGGTCTTCATTAAAAGTTTAGTTCCAAGGCTTCCCTGTTGGCAATCCTTGGACTTGTGTGGGTCATTTACTGTCTTACAGCATGTTATCCTTCAAACCAAAGTTGTTTATTTCAATCCATTATTTTTTCCCTGCAGTTGAACCAGGTGTGTTTTGATGATGACGGCAGCAGCTCTCCTCAGGACAGACTGACCCTGCCGCAGCTACAGAAACAGCTCCTGGAGGACTACGGTATGGAACTGCATTCCTGTTTCAGCTCGACAAATGACCACAAATATTTCAAACTTTAGTTTCTCAACAGTTGTGATACACCACTCTGACTCACCACTTACCTCCATTCGATTTACATTCAGTAGCTCTTGAGCAGCTGTAGCAGAGGGGGCACAGATGTGTGCTTGCATGCATGCAATGTGCCCTCAGACTTTCCTTTGGTTACCTTTTGCTCCTTATCTCATGTGCTGTTGATTGTAATACAACTACAATCACATCTGTACATTGGAAACAAACAAACCAGAAAAGGTTAAAATGGTGCACATACACAGCATAAAGCAAATTACATAACCTTTTGTAGCCTTTCCAGCAGGGCTCTCTTTTTCTCAAATTTAAAATCTGCAACATAAGACGAGGGTTTGCTGTGGCACTTTTTTATTTAATATAATAACTGTGTGATTAAACCTTTTGATGTCTGTGATCATACCACTGTGATCATTCTAGTAAACTTATCTGAATTTACGTATGATGCCATTAGGTCACCAAGTCAGAATATTGCCTTTATCACTATGATATTTCTTTTTAACTCAACAATAAAAATATCTGTATTATCCTGAACAATGATATGGCACAGCACTATTCCTCACATACTCAGCATCTCTACACCCTAGAGTGAAACGCTTTGCCTTTTCCAGTACTGTGCTTAAAATATTAAAATCTAATTTATAGAAACAGAGAAAATTTATACAACAAAGATAAGTTTAACTTTGAACTGCAAGCCAGACTTTGACTTTGATTTTTCACCCAAACTAATTTCAAAATAAATCGACCCTTTTAAACAACCACATGCCCCCTGACGCACAAAAAAGAGGGAGCATAAGGACATTAGGCCTCGTCTCCCACAGATTGTGAAAGCGCAGTTTTCTTCAAGGGCCGATCCTGCTCTGTTCAGATAAGACTGCACTCCTTTTCCTCTCACAGTAGCCCTCACCCTCTCCCTTTTCCCCCCTCTCCCACTCTCTCTGCTCATTGGGAAGTACAGCCCGAAGACTCATTCTGTTGCTCAGCTCCTTCGGTTGTCTGGCACAGTGCTCCTTGTTGTCCTCCATCTTGCTTCGCAGCGGGACGCAAAGCCCAAAGCCTCTCTTCATTTCTCTCACATACTGCCAGTGCTCGCCAGCCTCGTCTGTTCTCTGTTCCTCTGTCCTTCGCTTGCTGCATCTCTGTCCTCTCCTTTTATCCATTATCCCTGTTTCTCCGTACACCTGCACCTCTTTACTCCCACTGATTTCCCTCCTCTTTCACGTGTTCCCTCCTTGCGTGTGCATTTTTTTCTTCCTCATCTCTTGTGTGCAAATCTGCTGCAGCCCCCCTCCCTCACACCCACACTCTTATCTCTCCTCCTTCGTCCTTTCCCTCCTCTTCATCGCTCTCTCCCTCTCTTCTTCTCTCATGTGCTTTCCCTTTTTGAACTAAAGTGCTGTACGTCTGAGATAAGGCTATAAAATGGCTGACATGGTTCACCCTGTTCTACTCCTCAAACTTTCAGCCAGCAAGAGGATTAAGAATTCTAATTAAAAAATAAACTTGATGACTAAGTACCTGCTTTCACAGAGTGTTTTCAAATGCTTACATGTTAGTTGCCATAGCAACTGTCAAGAGTCGACAGTGGCATGTATAGACCCAGAGGGAAAGTGGTGCAATTCAGTGGCTAATGTATTGTAATACATTTGATAATGGCAATAGAAGAGTTTTTATACTAAATGTCAGATAGTCATTCATTCATTTTTATTAAACACAGAAAGACTCACACAGGTGATTTCACTTATTTCCTTTTTATAGTGCAGTGACTGCTTGGCTCCTGATGTTGCTTCTTGCATCGATTAGATCAGTGTTTCCTGACACATTAGGAAAGATTTTTGGTGTTGACTTCATGTCTCTGATCTTTTTAACCAACAGGAGAGTCCCATTTCTCTGCAAGCCAGCAGCCCTTCCTGTACTTCCAGGTGTTGTTCCTGACGGCTCAGTTTGAGGCGGCTGTGGCTTTCTTGTTTCGCGTCGAGAGACTCCGGAGTCATGCTGTGCATGTGGCGTTGGTCCTGTACGAGCTTAGGCTGTTGCTGAAGTCATCTGGCCAAAGCGCTCAGCTGTGTGAGTGTAACCACCTTTATTTTGCAGGGTGGTGAAGACACTCGAGAAATCAATTTCAGTCAAACAAAATGCGTTCGCCTGTTCTCTGTAGTGAGCCAGGAGCCTGGTGACCCTCCCATGGTACGCCGCCTCAACTTTATCCGTCTGCTAATGCTGTACACTCGCAAGTTTGAGTCTACTGATCCACGGGAAGCCCTGCAGTACTTCTACTTCTTACGGTAAGTAATTCTACACTCTCACAGTTAGATGAGGACCCTGTATTGTGATTTTGAGGCCCTATACTATACAGACGGTTGATAAAGGAAGAGGAGGTTTTGTGGCAAAGTGATGTTCACCAAGTGGTGCCTCTGTTTCTGATTTCTACTGTTCGTGTCGTTCTGCAGCAATGAGAAAGACAGCCAGGGAGAAAACATGTTCATGCGTTGTGTCAGTGAACTTGTTATTGAGAGTCGAGAGGTAAGTGACTCACATTTACAGTTTTTTATTTTATATAATATTGTATATATATTAGTATTTATATAATTATATATATTATTATTTATATAATTTTACAAAGAATTTTGTTTTGTAGCTTTGTAAATATAAGTGGACAAGACACTTTCATTATAATGCAGTCCAGTAAAACCCTCACAAAAGAAAATGAATATGACAAGCTTCATTGATGTAGGACTTATTTCAGGGCTGTTGTAGATAAATGTGTACCTGTTTCTCTAGTATTACAGTGTGCACTTTACATGCTTTTGATATGGTACATTTTACTTTGTCTCGTTTACAGTTTGACATGCTGTTGGGGAGATTAGAGAAGGACGGCAGTAGGAAGGTAGGAAGATTGTGTCTTTGATCTCCCCCTCGTCTCTTCTGTGGTTATGTTTCTAATAAAAGCTTTTGCCTGCTCTCTTGCCATGCCCCTCTCTTCTTCTTTCTTTTTTTTTTTTGTCCCTGCTCTGTGTGGGGGCTTTCAGACATTCCGACAAGGACTGAAATCTTCCCATTCTTCAACATGTCTTCTGCATGTTTTGACTCTCCCCATTTAGCGTCCCTTTTGTTCCACTGACAAGGCTTCATTGTAGCCATTGCTTCCAAAGTTTCTTGACATTTCTCCCCTTGCCCGCAGCACCCTGCAGGCTGCAATGTTTGAGGGCACTAAAATTCACATTGCTTTATGTTTTACTCCATCCACATGACAGACACACTGTGTTACCTGTTTAGTCAGAGTCGTGTACAACTGTTACCAACATAGGGTGGCACTGCAGTATATCTAATACTAGCTAATGACATGGAAATAATATTGCACTAGCTCAGAACAGATTAAGTGCTTAGAAAAGGAAGAATATTGATACTATACCGTCTGTATGCTGTCAAGTTGACACAGAAAGAATTTGAGTTTAAAAATGTTCATTGTGTTTTGGACATACTCTAGCTTGGTTGTTTAGAATTACAAAAGTGTGTAGGCTGCACTTTTTAACAGAGCATAACTGGGGAAATGACCCGATAACAGAAATCTGTTAACTCTGCAATAAATCTATCATCAAGCAAGAGAAATTTAGGCCGTTAGTCAAATTTTTTAAACAAGCCCTTCTGGTGCAGCTACTGTATTTCAGATCAAATAAAGCAGCGGTTTGTGGGGTTTTTTTGTTACATATGAAGATATTTATGGTTGTTTTAATACATTCAAATGGAATTTATCACAGTTCAGTTGGTGTTGTGGGTGGTGAGAAGCTGCGGCATGTGGCTGTGGGTGCCAAAGGGTTCGTCAGTCTGTCACTAGTGGCAAATCAAGGGCATGCTTATTGCTTTGGTAAAGGTGGATAGGAATATAGTTTTCTCTCATGGACTAACTCAAGCATTTCTGCTCTAACAGGATCCTATTTTACTCATCAAAATGCAATACCAGATGTTGATAGACCAGATGTCTGTATTTCATAATCTTACTTCATTTGCATTTTGCTCTTATTTTGATGTATTTGATGCTTTTATTTGATTTTGTGTTTGATTGCTGGAATCAAACCAACAACTCAAGGATAGTTACCCTCTGTTTACCACCAGAATTGTAGTGCTCTCAGTCTCACGCTGATCTTTTCTCCTCCTCCTCCTGCCCCTGGTCCCTCTAGCCCGGAGTCATAGATAAGTTTGCCGGGGACACCAGAGCCATCATCAGTAAAGTGGCTCTTGAGGCCGAGAACAAGGGCTTGTTCGAGGAGGCAGTCAAACTCTACGAACTGGCCAAGGTGGGCAGACCTGTCCCTGTGATCTCTGCATCCACACACTGCACTTATATTTTTGCACACCTGCCGTCATTTGCAGCTGTTTGTTTTGAGTCCTCTCACTGCCTCTCTGACTCTTTCCACCTCTCTGTGTGTAGAACCCGGATAAGGTGTTGGAGTTGATGAACAGGCTGTTGAGTCCAGTCATTGCACAGGCCAGTGCTCCTCAATCCAACAAGGAGAGGCTAAAAAACACTGCAGTGGCTATTGCTGAGAGGTAAGGACACACAAACACACCGTGCACTAGTTTCAATGTAATTAACTGAAATAAAAGCGTAAAATCATCTCGCTGTCTTTTTCAACACTTGCCCACATCAAATCAGCCATTGAGACAGTTTTTTTCGTGTATAAACTATTAACAGAGATATCCCAGTAGAGTTGCTAACAGCTGGACGTGGCTAGCACTGATTAGCTCGGGACACTACTGTGAAGGCATAAAAAACAGCTTTTTTAACCACTAATACTGCTCGTGATAACACCAAACCTCTGCAGTAGCATGAGTCCCTACACATAAATCGAAGCACCAACAACGTAGTTAGTGAACCCTGAGTTTATTTAAAGAGTGTTTTGAAAGACTTACCAACTGGCTCTGGTCCATTCAAGTCGATTACAAAATGCAATCCAAAAGGAAGGAGTCCACTGGTGCTGCGTTTTATGTGTAGGGACCCTTATCTTGCTACTTCAGAGGTTTGGTGTTATTTTGAGCAGTATTAGTTGTAAAAAAAAAAGCCTTTTTTGATTTTACGCTAGAATTACACTTTTAAGGGCATTATATAAAAACGGTATCATTCCTTCCACTGCAGATATCGTTCTCAGGGCGTGGCAGGAGATAAGTCCGTTGACAGTACTTTCTACCTGCTGTTAGACCTGACAACGTTCTTTGATGAGTACCACGCAGGTCACGTTGACCGAGCCTACGACGTGAGTGCAACACAACAGTTCCAATAAAGTGGCCTTTTCCGTAGACAGATGTTATAGCATGATTACGATACTGAAGTGGTGTTTTGTTGAATATGTGACACTCCTCGTTAATATCCTCCTCCTCTGTGTTTCTCCATCAGGTGATGGAGCGTTTGAAGCTCCTTCCGCTCAGTCAGGACAGTGTGGAAGAGAGAGTGGCTGCTTTCAGGAACTTCAGTGACGAGGTGAGATCAAGATCTGAATACTCACAATGGACTTTCAGACATTCTCACAATACACAGCATTATTCTTTTTTTTTTTTTTACTCTTTCTAAATGTGTTCTCTGTGTCCCTCAGGTGCGCCACAACCTGTCTGAGGTGCTGCTGGCCACCATGAACATCCTGTTCACTCAGCACAAACGCCTGAAGGGGGCACCAGCAGGCACACCAGGACGACCACAGAGGACCATAGAAGACAGAGATATGGTGAGAATACAAAGCCATGCTTAGTCTAGAGTGCCAACTTCTGACCAAACTACACCAAACTAGCTGAGTTAATTCGCTCTAAACCAGTTGATGAAAATATGCCTTATTTGCATCTTTGTTGCAACAAGACTTCGTTAAAATTTACTTAACAGATGAATGAAAACACGGCTACTAAAATGGCTAAAACCGTCAATTAGCAGGCTGTTCTTCTGCAGTTTTCATACACATAAAAATTAAAAGTGGGGCGGCCGGTGGGACAGTGGTTAGAGTGCTTAGTGGTTCTTCTTTTACTTCTTCTTCTACTTCTTCCTCCAGCAACTCCGCAGCCAGGCCAGAGCCCTGATCACCTTTGCTGGTATGATTCCCTACAACATGGCCGGGGACACCAACGCAAGACTGGTGCAGATGGAATTACTGATGAACTGAGACATCAAAACAAACACACACACACACACACACACACACACACACACACACACACACACACACACACACACACACACACACACACACACACACACACACACACACACACACACACACACACACCTACCTATCTACCATTTTATTTTGTATAGAAAACAACATTTATCATTGAGTTAATTATCCGTAGATCACCCATCTGAGTTCCTGTTTATTGTCTGTTCCTTTTGTTCTATTCTGTTTTTGTCATTTTTGTTGTTTCATATTTGTATCTTTCAAGATTTGGAATAAAAAAAGAGTTTACTTTTCAGTTGTCTTGTTTTAAACCATTAAATGTTCATTGCATTTCCTTTTTTTTTCCTCATTTGCCTCAGTTTTTAAATCATTTTGTTTCGATTTCAAATTCATTGCTTTCACAGTGATTGTGAAACAAAACAATTCTGAAGCTTAATTTAACATCTTGTAAATTGGACAGTTATATCATTTGTTTTAGTAAAATGTGCTGCTCCTCTACCCTGCTTCTCAACAAGGGGCACACACTTACATATTTAAAGACACATGTTCCTCTATAAGGTATCTTAATTTGCGCACTTTTATTTTGTTTATTCTCATGAATAAATGATAACCACATTTAAAATCAAACCCCAGGTTACACAATAGTTACGGTACAGCTGTTTTATAAACATGTTCACAGTCAGCAGTTGTATTGTTAAATCCGAGGAATAAGCCTGTCATTTAAAGAGAAGCTGCAGGTACTTTTTGTCAGATGCTAAGAAGAGAAGCTTCTCAATATAAAGTTCATAGCAACTCTCAAACAACAACCTCTTGAGCCCATCTATCTACAGAATGAAGTGTTGATGAAAGGAAATTCTTCTTTGTCAGTTTTAGATATTTCAGTTCACTCTGGTTTAATGTTAGCAAGTTACAATTCCTGGCCCTGAGTGTTGCAGGACGTCGCCATGTTTCCACAGGCTGTAGTGTGTTTTCTGTGAGAACGGTTTCCTCCGACAGATGGTTGGTTGACTTGAAGATGAATTTCTATCAGAGGGGGGATTTCTGGGATAACAAAGGGAAGAGACATTTTTTTAACACAAACTGCAACAAATCCGTTTTCACAATATTTGTGTGAAAAAGTTGTGGAGTGTGAGTTTTACATATTCTCTAAAAAAAATGTACCTGTTTATGAATGAATTTATTGCTGGATTTTCCCTGATGAGAATAATGCAAGTGGGGTTTGAATGCTCACACATCTGCTCCCATTTGTTTTCTGGACTTCATGCTCGTGTTTCAATGTTGATTATTTGGCCTTGAATGTCATCTAAACCTTAGAGTGTTTCAGTTGGAATGGTGCTCTCTCAAATTGTAACATTTAAATACCTCAACACCTTTCGGATCTACCTAAACACCCAAGTACCAATACACAGCAGCTAAAACTTACTGGCTGAGGTTTGCAAGCCACTAATTCTTCAGAAACAATCACCCATCATCCCCTCTATTAAATTTGTGGTATTTGTGGTGCACACACTGTCCTTCAGTCTGGCCTGAAAGAACACAGATGGAGGCTCATTCTGTCTTGGCTGCTCCACATAACAGCACAGTGATGTTGAGTTCATCCACGGCCACAGACAAAGCTGAGCCAAGCGCTGTGGGATCCATGCTGTTTTACTCTTTCCCTTTGCTGGGAGCAGAGACTCACAACTGACCCTCCAGCGCTAATAATGTGCCTGATCTGAAAACCACTTCATCAGATTAGCTGTACGCTGAATTTTTCCTTTCTCTGTGTTTTTTTTTTGTACAACCTGCCTCTATGTGTGTGTTTTAACACGTCCAGCAGTAGAAGACCTGCCTCTCAGGTGTATGTGCCGCAGCTGGTGTTGTGAATCAGGCCGATGACAGACACCTCCTATAACCCGGCTATTTCACAACACCAGGGTGGCACTGCACCACTGCCAGCGAGACAAAGAATCACTACATGACGCTGCTGCTGCTGCTGCTGCAGAGAGGGATATGATGCAGGGGCTGCAAGAAAAAGTTTGTGAGTGTCCAAAGGTACAATGTGCAAAGCTGGAAAATTATGTCAGTGGACTTTAAGCTGTTATTTGTGTTTTGCTATTTAACATGAATGTAGGTTCAGTCAATTACACATACATTAGCTCACATGGTAAAGCAAAGGTTTGACTCTGAACCACAGTCTTTACTGCATCTCTCTCTCTCTCGTTTCCTGTCATTCTTCTCTGGCTCTTTGAAATAAAGGAAAAAAGCCTAATAGAATATCTTAAAATAAATAAATAAAATGACACATGATGTGCTGACTTAATGGCTTTTCCATCCATTCATAACATCAATTTCATTTTTTTCACAGTATGATTTGGACTCTTTGACATTCACTCAGAAATCATAACCACATACTGAATTAAATAAAGATAAGTTCTTCCAGTTACGACAGAACCAAGCTCTGTTCATTACACAAACCCCTTATCTACAAATCTATCTTACCACTTTGCTCTGTTGATAAATAATATTACCAATATTTCCTCTGTAGATTTGCCCTGGCTGTAGCAGCACAATAAAATAACAATTCACAGCGTATTTCAAAGAGAAAACAACTAGGCATCAAAAGAAACTGTGACAGGTAAGAGTAAGGTCAAAAAACGTGTTTCATGAGGTTTCATAGAGTGATTTAACTGATATGGTCATCAAATCCACGGACAGACAGCCATATATGCTTCTAATGTGGATAATGGGACGCTTCTGAACAGAGAATAGATGTTTTGTTGTTGTTCACATTAACTACAGGAAGCAGTTGTAACCGACTCTCCATCATTTGAGCAAACAACCTTGCCCAACGATTGTAGACTGTTTTTTATGTTTTACCAGGAAAGATCCACCAGTGAAGAAGGGTACAGACCTGAGAGTGGAGCCATCAGTAATAGACAAGAAACAGATACAACACACATTATTAACTCATTTTAAGGCCATGTGATCTGCCACCAGATGGACTGCGACAAACCTGCTTAGTCCATCACGGAGCATCCCTCATCAACAACTTATTCTGCCTCTGATCTTCACCATCAAAGACAGATGGTCTGCACCCAAATAGGAGAGAGAGGGAGAGAAAGAGTTGCCTAATGATGACTGAGAATATAGAGTGTGGCCTCTGGGTGTGACGAGTTGGCACTGTAGGAAATAAAGTGACCCACATATTTTTTCCCTTAAGACACTGTTGAGCCCCCCACTGTTTTACCCTGCTGACACTAAAAACCTGATTTCTATTCTTTCTTTACCAACTCTCTTTCACAAGCTCCAGTTTAATGTTATTACGATTTGGTTTCGTAAATGTGAGATCCAAAAGAAGTCCCTTTAGAGATGTCCAAAAGTTTTGGTTTGTAGTTTGTAATGTAGCGGACATTCAAGCTTCATAATTGTTCTCTGATTGTCCTATATTTTACAGTGGAAGTGGTGACAGGGTAGCACAGAACCATTGTGTGGTGACGACAGTGGCATCTGGGGGAGACTCTTGGTATTTTACTTCTACTGGAGGAAAAAAAACTTGATGAGAAGAGGCAGTTTTTTTTTTTAAAAGATGATTTATGGGTAAAGGAGTTTTTTTTTATAGCTTTTGACATTGAAACTGGAAGATAAATAAAAAACGTACAAAAGCAACAGCATCCCACATGTTGAAGACACACTACCTGCTGTTCTTGTAAGGGTCATCTTATTGGACCGACTGCAAATGCTGAATATGCAAAAAGCATTCTAATTGCATTGAATGCTTTTTAGGTGTTAATAATATTTGTGGAAGTGTGTCCACGTTGTTGCAATCCAAAGTATTATGATACTAATTACAAAAAATGTTGTGTAATTGGTATTCAGTAACCTCTTCGGAGTAGCTTACTCTATAACTTTTTAATATTTTGCTATTTACTGCTAGATCTCTATTAGTCTGTTGTGGTTCATTGCTGTGTGTTTATGTTTGATCTGGTTGTTGTTGTGTTTTTTACTGCTGTCTATCTGTTTGTCTGTCTTTTCTGTGTATGTAAGGTGTCCATAAATAAAATGTTTTACTATTATTGAAGTAATCTGGCCCAACCCTGGTGTTTATACAAAGAGATAATTTCATGAATCAATACAATACAATGGATTAGAGTTGAATACAAGTCTGTTATAAATAAAAACTAGAGCCGAGAAATGGCAGACTTCATTATGTTGCTCGTTTTTTATCGCGTGTGCAGGCAATAGGAGCACGCGAGCACCGGGGCAGTCAAAAGTGCCAGGTGTGCATAATTGGAGAACAGCAGGTGTTGAAAACGAGAGCGACAGGGGCAGGACTTCCCGCGTGCCTGAAAACATTTAAAATTAAGCTTAATTTATATTTTTACACCAAAGAATATGATCCTAATCGGTTTAAAGGTGGGTTTGGATTTTATTTTTTTAAACGTGATGAGCATTATTGACCCTTAATGTGAGAAAACAATGGTAAATGTTTGTGCAGCTTAGGGCAGACTGTGCTAATGTAGCCTAGTTAGACAGCAAAAATAAACGATTTAACACTTTATACAGTTAAAAGTGGAAATGTTCATTCTTCAAACCAGCTGAGCGTGGTCCTCGTGCTTCTCCTCGGCTTCACGCGCCACCGTGTTGAGGGTAAGGGAGTCTACTTGTATCAAAATGTCAAAAGTGTCGCAGCTTGGGGAGGTAGACCCGTGTTAAGTCATTTCTTCCACAGGGATCTGCAGTGTGGAGCATTGCATTGACCGAACAAGATGCGTTCTGTCGAAAGGCCAGAGAAACTGCAGATGTGCCACTGGATACTATGGTGACCAATGCGACAAAGGTGGACACGTTTATTTATTTCAACTTGTGTTTTCATAATTCACCATGCTTTGAAAGTATTGTCACAAATGGCTCAGAGTCAGTCATCTATAAAAAAATCTTCTAATAACTTAAAAAAATCAAAACTATTTCCTAAATGGGCACCTCAACAACTTAATGAATGGAGATATGCAGATTTTTAAACCTTTGCTAGGGTCAAGCTCCGGGAACATTGGATCCTACATTACCCATAATGCTGCCAACAGCATCATTACATTTGAAAGTCAACCTGCCTGCCTGCCTGCTAAATGTCAACATCTTTCAGACTCTCTCCCCCAGTTTTTTACGCAGACTTTCTGTTCTAACCACGTCTAAGAAATAAGTAGATAAATAACCTTAATGACCTTTGTCAGGGTTATGTTTTCCCAAAAGTCACAGGAGACATTATACAACCGTTTCCACCCCACAAGAGTAAATTTATTAAATCCTTTTAAGTAGATTTTTACACATGTTCAATGGCCTGAAAAATATTTTTGTCTTTCGGCATCAAATTAGTTAAATAGATGCGTTCTGTACAGCTGTACACCCTACTTAAACTTAAAGTCGATGACATGTAGGCTATTGATCTTTCCTAGTGACTGCCATGAGCTGCAAAAGATGCTAAAACTCCATACCTACCTTCCGTTACTCAGCGCACAAGTGATAGTTTCAAATCACTGAATCTCCTGTTTTCGAAATTGCTTCAGTAGAACACAGAATATAAATCTGCTATATGAATATCTTTATTCCTGTTTTAATGTCTTGTATTGGCGTGCCTACAGTCACTGCCTCTTGGCCAGATCCTCATTGTAAATAAGAATTGGTTCTCAATCGCCTTTTCTGGTTTAACAAAGGTAAAATAAAAAAATCCTAAGTTGCTCTCACAAACAAGACACATGGAAACTGATGACAATTCTTTTTTCCATTTCTGTAGACTGTTTACTGTGTGTGATTGAACAATTCAAAACACTATACCATTATGTGTGAACTCACTGCGAAGTGTTTGGGGAAATGTGGAGAACTGTTTTCTAAATGTATAACCATGACAACCGTTTCTGTTCAGCTGCATGTTAAATGACTTGATTCAGGAGCACTACCTTCAGAGCATGAGACACTGATATCGAAGTGTACCGTGTTCTCTTGTACAAGAATAAATGTAATTTTATTAGCACTTTGAACCAATGCATGTGTCCATGTGAATCTGTCACTTACCTTGCATATAGTTAGCATTAGTTACCTTACTTTTTTATCTTTACAGACGCACACATCAAAGTTATGTGCGGCAAAGACTACATAGCAATTAGAGTAATAGAAGATTTATTCAAGTATTACAACGTGCCGCTGGAGTCCCTGCACCTGCCCAACAAATCTTGTCGTGCTCAAAGAGAAGTCATGGACGGCGTGTCGTACTTCATGTCCAGCATATCTAAAGACAAATATCTAAGCTGCGGAGGCAAGCCACTGGAGGTACAACTGGAGCGTTATCATCGTTAAATGCACAGCACAAATCTGTCTTTGTTGTTTAAACAGTTATGCCTGTCAATAGCACACTTGTTTTGTCCCACTTCTTACAGAAAAACTTTACTCACATCTCCTATTCCCTGAGTCTGCTGTCAGACCCTCAGGTTAGTGGAAACATCATCAGAGATCCGCTTATTAAGATGGTCTACACATGCGTCTATCCATACATCAGAACGGTCAGCCTGCCATTCCCAGTCGTCCCTTATTCAAGGTAAGGAAGGACATTGAAACTAAATGAATTTGACTCTGATCCAGACCATTAGAGCTTATTTATACTTAATCGATGTCCTGGTCCTTACATACTTTCAACTGTCCATTTCAGTTACTATATGTAAGTGTTAGAAGGAAATCCCCTCTGTTGAAGTGTGGGCTTCTGTGGCACACATTATTTTGTAATGCACACATGCAAATTTGAGGGGTGTCCCAAACTGCAAAGCCCCCTGGTTGGCCTCCTGAAACTTTTTTTTTTTAACTGTGGACTGCAATCTGAAAATTAAACTTTTTATTAACCAATATTGAAATTGCCTGTGCTTCCAGTCACCAAACACACTTTTGTTTTCTCCGTACACACACAGTGAGACAGTGATGCGGGTAATTGAACTTGATGCCACAATACGCATGATGTTGTACACGGATCACTCCTACTCTGAGGCTTTCACTAGTGCCCCCGTCATTGAACTCAGAGACAAGGTAGGCAGACGCTCATCAACCAGTTTAATCAAATTGGAATTAAATTTTGGTGATGCTATTTGTATCATGTCATGGCTTTGTGTCCAGGTGTATGTGGAGGTGACGGTCACAGAGCCTGTAGATTTCTTCCTGCTCCGGGTTGATGAGTGTTGGGCCACACAGAGTCCCCAGCCGAACTCCGCAGAGGGACTGGTTCACACGCTGCTGCTGAACGGGTCAGAACGGCTCAGTTTTGTCCTTTTTTTTTTCTTTTTTTTTTAAACTATGACCTCCACTCAACCCATTCCTACTTCTCATTGTCATCTCTTTATCAAGGTGTGTGAATGACGAAACGGTTTCCTTTCTCAACGTGAGCGCGGGGCAGTCTGGCCATAATGGAGAGAGCTCCACGGTTCGTTACAGCTTCGACATGTTTCGCTTCACAGCAGACCCTCGCAGCTTCTATCTGCACTGCACTGTTCAGCTGTGCGAGCCAGACGACTACAACACCTGCAGACCTGTGAGCTCACTCTTCCTACTTACCTGTTACTCATAAGATGCCCAAGCCTTTAGGCCATATATGTTTTACCACTCAAAGAAAAATACTGCAAAAATGAACATTATGTTTTTGGGTTGTCTGCAAGTCTGTCCTCCCATTCTTGTGAACACAATAATTTCAGGAACACTGAGGGAATTTCTTCAAATTTGGTACAAATGTTCAATTTGATTTCAAGATGAACTGATTATGATGAGCGTGTACCACCTAAATCTAGACGTACCAGTGTGTAGCCAAAAGGGTACAAATACTTGTCGCTGGGGTGTACCCTTTTGAGAGATAATTGTATACCCCTCATTGCAGTATTTTTTTGTACCTTTATAAAATTGCACCAGTTCGAGTACAATTGTGTCTGTGTGCCCTGCAATGCATGAAATTACTTTTGAACTATACCACCCCATCGACAAGCTAGTCTGGACTTTAAGCAGACAAAAATGTACCAGAACACTATAATTGCTTTTTATTGACCTAAATAAAACAAAATATTATTTTTAAGATTAACATGACAGCATTTAGAATCAATTAAATTTGCCACCAACATACTTAGACAAAATACAAGGTAACAAACATATTTAAATAGCACATTAGAGATGGCTGTGACCTCAGCTCACACTTTTTTTGGCCACAACTTTAGAATTAATGCACTAATTATGATAAAATTCCACACAAATGTCTAATATGATAAAATTGAAGTGATGACATTGTTATATAAAGGTCAACTTCTGTGATATAATGTTTTGCTAAAATGGTTTTCCGGCCATTATTAAGTGCCATAGCTGAAAACGTTGACAGGAAGAGAGAGAGAGAACCACACGCCTCTGTGAAAAATGTTTAGCCTCTGTATTTGGGCACCTGCTCTAACCAGAGCCACCCCACATTATCTACTTTTATGGCTACAGCGTTGTGTTTTTTCCTGTTCCTCTGGTAGTCTACCACACACTCGTTGGCTTTGCTGATATGTGACAAAGTTCTCCATCAGTCCTCCTCTGTAAAAGCCTCCAAGTGAAGATCTTTTTCAGTTGGAACTATTCACAGGTGTCATACATGTCAATGTAGTAATAACCTCGATTTTTCCCCAAAAATGTAATGCCTTATTAAATTCCTTCAGGACATATAGTTTGTCTGGATGGACAAGGTGTACAATTGTTGACCGCGTCACCTGTCTGTTTTCTGGTTCTTTACAGAATTGTAATTCGATCACTAAGAGAGAAGCGGTGAGAGCGGATCCTTCTATGGGCCTCCTGTCGTATGGACCCATCAGGATTGAAATGCCAGACAGATCTCAGTCCAGTAAGCTCCTTTTTCTTCGGTAACTTTTGGCCCTGTGCGGTCAGGAAGCTGTTGCTGTTTGACCTTCCAATGATCTGTTTTCTCTCCTTGCCGTTTGTTCCAGGCATACTGATGACGGTGGTGCTGCCGATAGCAAGTGTCTGGACTGTGGGCTTCTTCCTCATCATCCTCATAACTGTGGCCAAAGCAGGGAGCAGGAGGACCACACAAATGGAAGAGCTTTGACAACAAAATCGCTGCTATTGGCAGCTTCAATAAAACTTCAAAAAGCATCTATCTTCCTTTTTATTCCTGTCCTGATATCATTCCCAAGTGTCAACTCACACAGAAATGTGACCAAAATTTTAGTTATGAGGCATGGTGACCTTTTACTTTTTAACAGCAATATTCAGGTATTGTGTTAAACAGAACACTTAATATTTTGTAAATTAAGTTCCCTAAATCGGCTTATTAAGCGCCATGTTTGCTGAATCCATTTTCTTTCAAGTCTGAGAGTTGCATTACCCACTTTGTCCTGTCATGTGCAGATGTGAAAACTTTTTCCACTTCTTCCACGTTGAATTTCAATCAGGATTTTCATTATTATTAATAATATTAATAATTATTAATATAAGTATTTCTTCACGGGAAACATTTTCAGGAGAAACTAGGCTACATTTTCTCTGCACATAATTATAATTTTGTTTTTACGCTTTTTTAAAAATAAAAACGCATGTGATTTTTCCAATGGTCTACTGGAAGAAATGTATGGAAATCATACACGTGGAAACATCAAGGCAAGTCTGATCTGTTACATTTGGGCTACATGCATCCATGTTAAAAGCTCATTTTTTTTTTTTTTTTTTTTTTTTTAGTAAACATTTTATTTAAACTTGTTATGCATTACAAATATGTAGAAAAACTTTTACTTTGGTAAATGTATATTAATGAATGTAAAACTTTGTAAATAATGCGATTGATCTGAAAATATTATTTCTCAGTATTGTATCTGACAAAACCACAGATTACATTTTCCAGTACCAAAGTTCCAGGTACACGTGCATGCGTCCGTATGCGTCACGGGAACGTAATGACGACTGTCCGCGGTACCGGTATATAAAGGCTGTAAATCAATCCGATCGCTCCTTTGCATCCGAGTGTGACACGAGTTGACATACGCTATTGCAAAACCTGAAGCTGGAAAGCTGACCTGCTGGAGAACGAACTTTGTTTTGGTGGATTACTGAGGACTATATTTGTGGATAATTATCATTATTACAGGAAAAGGCGTCTGTAAAGATGGCTTTCAGTGGGCCGAGGTCACCATGCTGGGGGGAACACCTGCTGATGGGAGCTGCTGGTCTGTCTGACAACGACAGTGGATGTAAGGCAGAAAACTAATGAATTCAAGTTTTTCTTCTTCCTAATTAAATCATTGTCTCAAAACCTATCTGAAATGTTTTCAGTTCACAATTAATATACTGTCTATAGTTTAATGGTACATGACTGTTAAGTAAGGTCTACAGAGAAACAGCCACTGACACGACGTTTTTTCAATGTAAAATCATTATTACATAATTAGAATCTATTACACTTCCCGGGAGAGGTGCATAATGTATGAACAATCATGCTATGACTTGAAAACATTGTTATTTTTGTTTGAGGGGATACTTTTCTGCAAATTTGGCATCAAAATTTACCAAGCAAAATGGCGACGGGTTAAATTTTTGAATAATACCGAAAAAATATATTTTCTTGAGCACCATGGAAACCGTGGAATTCTCAGGAGCGAGCAGAACGTACGCAGCTGACGTCAGACGCGCACCGGACCTCACCCTTCATGAGGACAGCAGAGTTTGGTTGTTGAAGCAACAGAATATTGTACATTTACACTAAGTGGTCTGTTTATTTATGCTAATTAAAACAAATAGAACTGCACACCAAGTGGCTCCCTGGTTGCTACTCGGTGTGTGGATATTTTTGATAAATGTGCTAGATATGACTTTGATCGAGCAATCATCCTTTTGGGCGCGGGGATGTGTTCCTTTATGTGCGTTTTAACAACAAACAATACTCATGTGTGTGTACCTTCTCTTCCCCTCAGGTTGCTCCCCTCCCCTCCCGCGGCTGATCCGACCCATCGACCTCCATCTCTACAGCTTCGCTTATGACGATGTTAAGGTTGAGGTTGAAGAAGGTGAGTATATTTTGTCTGATGATGATGATGATGACGGGGATGAGAGTATTTTTCAGATTGAAGATGGTGAGATCTTCTCCTACCTGCTCTCATCTGATGAAGAGGATGACGAGGATGGAGAGACGCTGGACTTCTTACCACTCCATCTTCGAGGAGGATGATGACGACGTCACACCTCGCCCTCCTCTCCTCCGCCTGTCCCCACAGCGGCCCAGACAACAAGCGTTTCCTTTCCGTTCCCGCTGGTGCCGCTGTTCCTGGTCGGCGTTCCCGCTGGTGCTCCGGTTTACCTTCACCCTCCTCTTGGGATTTATTTGCTGTTCCTCAGAGACTGATTGTCAGGTCCCCTCAGGTACCTGTTTAACATTAGCAGCCTGTGGAACATCAGGAAATACTTGATACTCTCAGGATCTCACAAGAAGATCTTTGAGCAAAGCTTCATGGAGAGAAGTTGCTCTGAAGAGCCAACTCCCTCAACTTCTGGCCTCAGCTCCTCCACACTCAACAGGGAGCGGTCCAGTGAGCCGGGAGCAGGTAAGTGTGAAGAGGCCAAGGAGGTTTGTGAGTAGCCCTCTAGAGGCAGAAGTCTCTGGAGACCCAGTTCCCCCAACGTCTGGCCTCAGTTCCTTCACAAAGAGGAGCAAAGAAGAGAACGTAGCCCACTTACTGCCCTGCTGTCCGTCAAAGGCTTCGGAAAAGCTTCCTTTTCTTTTTTTTCCTTTTTTTTTTTTTTTTTCAACACAACAATTTTGTTATGCCCAATGATGCTGCTATAGGCCACGTCTGCCGGGGGTTAATACTGTTCCTGATACTCTGAGCTTTTATCCTGTCTGTCTGTATCATTAATGTCTCATCAATGCATGTTACTAATTCAGCTTCATATTTACCACTACAATTGTTATCATTGTCATGTTGTAACCTTAGCTGTGCCTATTTCTTGCTGTTCTGCTGTATTAACTGCCATAACATGTAAGTCATATTTACATTACTTTAACTATTATTATAGTTACTGTTACTTGTGGTTGCTTGCATCTTTGGAAGTGTGTCTGTCTTTCTTTGTCTCTCTCTGTCCATCTGTCCATCTTTTCTCTCTTTCTCTCTCCTTTTCTTCCTCCCCAGCCGATCAGGACAGATGTCCATCCTCCACCACAGAGCTGGGTCTGTCAGACGTTCCTGCCTGTTATAGGGAAGGTTTTCGTTGCCACCGTACTCACCGGAGGAATTGTTGGGTCTGTGTAAATCATAAATAAGTCCTAGTGTGGTCTATACCTACTCTGTAAGGTGCCCTGAGATAACTTTGGTTATGATTTGGCACTATAAATAAAATAGAATTGAAATTAGAACTTCACTCAAGTTACTGCAGGGAGGCAAATGGAGCCTTATCACCGTCAGTCAATGATTATATTACAGTTGGACTCTATGTGTTTTAATGTTAACAGAGGTGTAGCAATAATAAAGAATACATTTTTTTCCCTAAGATATCAGCTTTATCTGCTAGAGGTGTGGTAATAATCAATAACTGCATTAACAGTCTTTGCATTTCTTTGATCACCCTTTCAACCAGTCAGTGATTATTTATCATACACTACTCACTGTTGTCGCATGCTGGAGCTGGAGCAGACAGAGGTAAGGCAATAATAGATAACCATATTAGGAAAAATCTCCTGCTTTTCATCAGTGTTTTAAATATTTATGTCACTTTGTTGTATGTTGGGTTTTTTAAGGTAGATGTTTATATCTGACAGGTATGGTAATAATTCACAACATCAATCTGCAGATCTTAATATAATTGGTTTAATCATTTAATGCTTATTTTCTTACTGTTTTATTTTTTATTTATTTTCACCTTAGTCAGCTGAACTGGACAGAGGTAAGGCAATAAATAATAAGTCTCAACGAAAGGATTTTCATCGGTTATTTAATGAGTTGGTGAGTTTGTTTTTATGCTTATCACTTTATTCTATCCTGTTTTACTTTGATTAGTAATGTTCAGGTGATTGTCAAACAAATGTATAGTTATGATTAACATTAACAAGTCTTATTATCACTTATTTAAAAATTTGTTTTTCTCAGTTAGTTTGCTGTACTGTTCTACTTTTTCCTGCATTACATCCAGTAGTTTCTTTGACGACAGAGTTCACCCTCACGACCAGATGGGATGGATGGGCGAACCCAAGACGAGCTGGAGAGAGATGGTCACCTGTGATTCAGTGAACTAATTAAGCGCTTAATAAGAATTCAACCGTAGCAAATGTGACATGCAGTGGTTTTAAGCTAAAGTTTAACAGCCTGTTAAATCTCTGAAAATACAGATTAACGTTGGTTTATTTGAGGTGATTGCGTCTGCAGGAGAAATGTGGTAGAACATAATGATGTCGGTCGACTCAGAGGGAATGTAGTGTGTGAAAATATTCTCAGAGTTCTTGATTTCGTGGGGCAGTATGTGGATGTGGACCAGGCCAGGACACCCTAAGTAGAGCAGCGTAGCAGTCCACATGCACAGTGAGCCACTCAGCGCTCTACTTTCTCCCAGAAGAGCCAGCGAGTCAACAATTAGAAGAAGACTGAGCGTTCCTCTACAACCTACTGTTCACCATGTTTTACCACGAGGCTGGTTTGATGTTGAATTCAATAAAAGACAACATCAGGCATCTAAATTGATTCAGTTTTATCTTCTACCATCACATTTAACATAGTCATTTGCAAGTGTCATGTTTGTAATTATATTTAGCTGCAGCGCTTCCAAAACAACTCCGGGGACATAGTTATTAATTAATACAACGTGAGATCCAGAACATCAACTGATGTTTTTTTTTTACGTCAGTTCATGTTCCAGATGTGTGCATCTTCTACATATATAATAGTTTGAGATACATCAGAGGTATACAGATATAAAATGGAAAATATACAGAAGCAATTGAAAATATTACAAGATAAAATTAAAAGGCTAGGGTGATTTGAGTCTGTTAATGGTGTATATATGATTGGAAATATATAATATGAATTGGCAATGTTAGTGTCTATTAATCTGGTAATCAAATAGAAATATATAGTATACAATGCCGTATAATGTAGTATGGTACATTAGATATAATGTGAAGTATAGTACATAAAATAAAATAATACATAGTATATAGCAGAAATATGTAAATCAGTCCAACGGAGAGACAATAGACTAGGAGAGGAGTGTGAGTGTCCTGAGTTTGCCAGAACACCACAGTGAAGAGCAGCACTGGCTGCGACAGACTGATAGGAGATCTCCAGGAGTCTGTTGCCCACACTGAAGGATCTGAGCGTCCTCAGGAACAACAGTCTGCTGCAGGTCTGTGTGTGTGCGCACAAAAGTAAAAGGGTCCAAAGAGCTTTTAAAATAAATGAACAGAGTGATAAACAAGATAAGATCAATTTTATTGATCTCATACTGGGACAATGTAAGTGTTAGAGACACACCTATTTCCATTATAATAAAATACAATCAAATCTATAATACATCCTTCACTTGTGTATACAGATACAGTACGCACATGTAGTATGAATTGCACAGAAAGGATTTTTATTGCACCTATAGCTGTAATACACATAGTAAGATTAGGTAAAGTGCCTATAGAAAGTCATTATACCCTTTGGATAACCATTATAAACATTCTCAGGTATAACCAGTCACCTTCCAGATCACACACCAAGTTAACTGGCCTCCACCTGACATCAATGGTGGTGACTTTGATTACTTCAGAATAAATTCAGCTGTTCCTTGAGGATTTCACTCTTAGTAGTGCATGGTAACACAAATAATTCACCATGGTTGAAAAGATGCTTTCAAAGGAGCTCCGGGATAAAGTTGTGGATAGGCACAAGTTAGGCGAAGGATATAAAAAGATTTCAAAGGCTTTAACTATCCCTCTGAGTACCGTTCGGAGTATTGTCCAGAAGTGGAAAGCATATGGCACCACCCAGACCTTGCCTAGGCGACCTTGAAGGAGTTACAAGTCTAAATGGCAGAGGCTGTTCGATCTGTGCATGTGACAACAATTTCACAAGTTCTACATGTATGGCATGGTGGCAAGAAAGAAGCCTCCTCTGAAAAAAATGTCACACTGAGTTTCATAAAAAAAAAAAAACATATTGGAGATTCTGATGCCATGTGGCAAAAGGTTATATGGTCAGATGAGCTCAAAATGGAACTTTTTGGGCTGAACTCCAAGCGCTTTGTTTGTCAGAAACCAAACACAGCACACCACCCAAAACACACCATACCTACACTGAAGCATGGTGGTGGCAGCATTTTGTTGTGGGCTTGTTTCTCTTCAGCAGGGACCGGGCAATCGGTCAGGATTGAAGGGGAAATGGATGCTGCCAAGTACACCCAAATTCTTGGGGAAAACCTGCAGCCCTCTGCTAGACACTTGAAAATGGGCAGGTGGTTCACCTTCCAGCATGACAACAACCCAAAACACACCGCCATAAAAACAACACAGTGGCTAAAGACTTCTCTTAAAGGACAGGAAGGTGAATGTCCTGGAGTGGCCTAGTCAGAGCCCTGACCTGAATCCTACAGAACATCTGTGGGTGAACACCACAGAATTTGACTGAACCTGAACAGTTCTGCAGGAAGAACGGGGAAATATTTCCCAATCTAGGTGCACAAAGCTGGTAGAGACAGATCCAAACTCACTGATGACTGTAATTAAAGCAAAAGGGGCCTCCACTAAGCATTAAATCTGGGGACTCATCACTTTTCCATGCTATTCTTGTTTTTCCATCTTTTTGTTTTGTTTTCAGAAAACAAAAATAAATAAATAAATATTTCACTTGAATGTTGTAAGGCAAGATGTGTAAATCGCGCTGGAAAGTATATTTTTTTAATGTAGTATCATTTCATAAAACAAACAAACAAAAGACTATTTCAAAAGGGTATCACGGCTTTCTATATGCACTGTAATGCAGCGGTGAATCTATATATTAAAATCCTACATACTGCAATATGGATAGTTTTAAAATCAGGAACATATTTCTAACTTGTCTAGAGGTGTTTAAAACCTTTAATTCCTGCAGACTATTTAATGACAGGACACATTGCACCATACACAGCACCCCAAATATACATATAAAGTACAGGACAGTGTCATAGCCAGAAAAGCACAGGTGTAACTAATAACATTAATAAAGTCTGCAAGCAATGTGCACCTCCAGTACCCTGGTATTGTGCATGCTGGCTCAATGTCCTGCAGGCCACTTTTAAACCACTTTAAAGCCTGTTCTGGTCATTATCCAGGGAGAGGAAGTGAAGAGGAACCCGAATCAAACAAAAACTGGACTCAACTCAGGACACTCAAGTCCTTTGGGAAGGGTCACAGCAGACTGTTCTTCCTAAGACACAACGTTCAATGAAGTTTGAGAGCTTTGTCTATTATTTATGAATATTAATATATAGAAATTATCTTTTTTTTCATTAACTTCCATATCACGTATGACAGTGGCTCCAAACACTCAGTTTTATAGCTCAGGTGGACACATAAGACACCCCGCTTTTATGGTATTTTAGTGCTTCGTATATTTTTTATGAATATTAATATGCAGAAATTATCATTTTTTCTCAATAGTTTCCATGCCAGCATGAACCAGTATGAAATGCCTCAAGCAGCAAATATTTGAGTGTACTTTCTCGGGAACAACAGCAGACGGCAGTGAGCCCCTGATGTGATTTGCTGTGTGAGGAGGGAGGAGGGCTCTCTCTCTCTCTCTCTCTCTCTCTCTCTCTCTCTCTCTCTCTCTCTCTCTCTCTCGCTCTCTCGCTCTCTCTCTCTCTCTCTCTCTCGCTCTCTCGCTCTCTCTCTCTCTCTCTCTCTCTCTCTCGCTCTCTCTCTCTCTCTCTCTCTCTCTCTCTCTCTCGCTCTCTCGCTCTCTCTCTCTCTTGAAATAATTACATATCCTTTATCTGATTTACAGCTGTTTGATGGCGGTCCCACAAATATTTACACGACGCGTTTCCGCTCCCAGTTGAAAGTCGAAGAGCTGGTGCAAAGCAGTGCAGGTGAAATGTGATAGGCTGGCACTGGAGTTCTGTACTTTTTTATTGTTTTTTTTTGTTGTTGTTGTCGTGTGCAACATTTCGCAGAAAGTTCTGCTTAAAACCTGAAGCACTTTTCCTGTTTGTTTGCACAAAGTGGACGGAGACTTGTTGCAGGAGTTTCCCCTGTGCTCCCAGCTGCCGATCAGCCATTGTGGACGTCTGAAAGGGGCAAGGTCTAGTTTATTTGCCCGCGGGCTGCAGTGTTAGCTGCGCGCATACTGCTGTGTGAACACTTGGATGAGCCATGAGGCTGCTGGCCCAGGACACATCGGACTGCCTGCAGCCGGGAATGGATTAGGATTGTCTTGATTCGTGTTTTTTTTCCCGAGGGTTTGTAAATGCACCCTTGCGTAACATACTTTGTAGCATTTTGTCTGATGCGGGAACTCCAAAAATGAGCCGATATTTCACTTGTTGCGGAGGTTTGTGATCAAACTAAAGAGGAAGAAAGAAAGAAGGAAAATCGGTCCTACAGCGCTTTGTTCTGTGTCCCTGACTGCCGGGGGAAGTGGTTTGACTGTTTTCTGTCACCGCGTCTTTATCACTCCTCAACAACCAGTCAGCCCATCATGAAGAAGATGGCATACTGGACTCGGATCCTCATCACATTGTCGTCCTTACTATCCCTGATCCTGTGCAGCGCAGCGGCAGATGTCCCGGAGGAGGAAGGCTTCAGTGCTGAGGTACACTCTCATGTCTGTGGGTCAGTAGAGACCACATTTTCCATGTCTATTGTCAAAATATTCCAATTTTGGTCAAGTAGTTTACGCGTCTCCGGAACCCTGTATGTCAGTTAGAATAGTTCTTCATAAGCAGGTCATAAGTTCAAGTTCAAGTCTTCATGTTTGTTTTGGTAAAACATCAAAGCATCAGGCCAGTTGTTCCACTGCAGGGATGTCATTTGACCTTTTGACCTTTCTTCCAAACAACAACACAGCACATCTGGTACACACATGGGAAGAGAGCAACATATACATCCATCTATACCTACATAGTTTGCTATAACCCCCCCCCCACACACACACACACACACAGACACACAAGTGTTTATTAATGCACTGGTTCTCAAACTGATACTTGTACCACTGGTGGTATTGGTACTTGAAGGAATCTCTAAATAAAAAATGAAAAATTAAGTACTACATTAATATAATACTAAGAAAATACTCAAGTTTTTGAAATCCGTGAAATGGATTTTAAATAATTTTAGCATTTCCTGTGATATTTTTGTTTCAATAGCAGCCGGCTGCATAGTCTCGTTCATGAGTTATGAGCTAAACTGTGATGGAAGACAGTGAGCAGAGGTAAAATGATTGGTTTGAAAACACTGACATGTCCGTTCTGATGCTGCCCTTCCTACAGCGTGGCTGTGACTGAAGACAGTCAACAATAAATAATCTTCTGATTAGAAATAAACCTTTCTGTCCGTAGCTGAATCGTGTGTAGTAGTGTATGCTGCTGTATTTTAACTTTGGTCTTAGTGGTAGTACTCCAGAGAGCCTTATATGTTCTGAGGTGGTACGTCATGTACAAAGTTTGAGAACCACTGCATTAATGTATTTTGCCAATCCTAAATCCTCTTATGAAGCTTCCATAACTGGGGCATAAGAAGATAAGCAATCAATAATAAAATATGTAACAACAAAAAAAACCCAGATAATACAAGTGTAATCATATTAAATACGTTTTTAAGTTTATATCAATGCGAATACTTGATGCAGATTGAGATTCGTAAGAAATCTAGTAAGTTGTCCTTGAGTCAGTGATGTATTTATGAGACAGTTTTAAACCGGCATGTAAATATTTGTACATGTAGAAAAGAGTCAACTAAGGCTTTTTTACACACAGTTAGGATTGATCCATGTGGATGTCATGTAATTTGATTAGATACTGTGTTATCAATCATTCAATAACTGTTTATACATCAGTCACTGATGAATGGGAGTTTTAATTGTTGATAAATAATATTTTAAAATGTCCCTATATCTGCTTACGACCACCATATAGTATTAGTGTAAGTGTCTACACTCTGCTTATAAATGCTTAATAGGGAGGATACCATTATTCCTAGCATATTGTCATTAACGAAATGAGTTGTTAAGGTTTTTAATTTACATTTGTGAAAAGCCTACGTAATGGTGGAACACAGTTCATTAAAGTAATTCTATTCTATTATAGTGAACAACATGTCATTTTTATACTTTGCTTCTCTTCCTTCATGGTCTTCGGGAACTCATATTAAATAAGCCCACTTTAAAGCTACATCGGTTGAGACTTGTCATGCTATGCAGTTATTGTCTCCTAAGGATTTTCTTTGTCTGAGTGTGTGTGTGTGTGTGTGTGTGTGTGTGTGTGCCTGATGAGTTTGTGTGTTGCATGTGTGTGTGTGTTTTGCTCCAGGCCGGTGTTCATCCTGTACATGCATGAAAGTTAGAGTCCCATGATCCAGCTGTGTGAGAGGTGTTTTTTTTTAGTTCTGCTCTCTGCTTCTTAAAGGGCAAAACTTTACAGAGCACCCCCCCCCCCCCCCCCCCCAGGAGCATTGGTCCTGTTTGACTGGCTACGTGGCTCTACACCCTCAATTTCACCATCAGCAAACATGAAACAAAGAGGGGAAATTCAGCATGTGCCACTAAACATAATTGGAAGTACACACATGCAGAGTTCAGTGATGTGTGTACTACAGTAGGGACATACAGTATAATTATTGTCCTTTCTAGTTCTCCTGTTTCCACTTCGTGTCAGTGTGGAGAAGGGGCAGGAATGAGAGAGCAGGAATGTCTTAACGTTAATGGAAGCCATCTGGTTTCTATCTCTATTTTTTCTCTTTAGATGCTCTCTACAATTATTAGACAGTGGATTAGCATAACAGTTGTAGTTGTCATACATATACTATCTATCTATAAATATATATATATAGAACTTTTCCCTGGCACTTTTCCTGGCTCGACTGAGCAAGACTGACTCCTGGCTTTCTCCTCACAGGCATGGCTTCGTAAGTTCGGCTACCTGTCTCAGGCGAGCGGTCAGATGTCCACCATGCAGTCGGCTCAGATTCTGTCCCCAAAGCCATCAGCGACATGCAGCGCTTCTATGGCTTAGACGTGACTGGAGAGATGGACCCTGCTACTGTTGTGTAAGCTCTACATTGTTCTGGTTTATTCTGCAGGATGTTTGCCTCAATGGTATGTCTTAACATGTAGGAATTTATTTAACTTTATTTTTAATGTAGTTTCTCTATGCGCTCTTTAGTACTGGTATCAGGAATGATAGATGGCTGATGAAATGCAACAAACCTCAACTCAACAACTGAGCATCCTGAAGCAATTTGTTTCAGTGTTCTGACTTTTCCTGATCACTTAACAGCAGATTAATGAGTTCGTACTACCAGGGGCTGCTGTCATGCCAGCTTGAATTACTTTTTTATGCCCATAAGGTTTGGATTATAGTTTATTTAGCTTATATCACATCTTGACTAATGAGGCTTACAGGCTATTGTGTCATATCCTCACATTCAACTGTGGCCTTGTTTTAGACCTTTGTTCTCAGAGTGTACACTGTATGCATGGTTTATGGAAAATATCACAAAGTTCTACATGAAGAGTTTTACAGTTTAGGAAATACATCTTCTGTTCTTGTCAAGAGTTAGATGATAAGATTGATACCACTGTTATGTCTGTAACTGTAAAGCTACAACAAAAACAGGAGCAGCAGCAGGTTAGCATAGCTTAGCATAAAGACTAGAAACCTGGGAGTACAGCTCGCCTGCCAGTACTGTAACCTGTACCAATTAACCAGTTAACATGTAATATCTTGTTTGTTTAAAGTTATAATCCATAATATTTTCATCTAGTTAATTATTTGTTAAGTTACTATCTATCAAAGAGTAATTGATCATATGACCCACTAATGAAAGCCCTTCTACTTGCCTTTTTGCCGAGTATTTCAGTCTGAGCGTCTGTGGTGACATTCTCTTACCTAAATGTAAATGAGCCGCCATGTTAGTGGCGCGGCTGACAGTGGTTGGTCTGCCGGTGGAACTCGGCACCGCTGGTTATGCTGCTTTCACTTGTAATTGGAAGTCGGGAACTTCCAACTCCTGAGTCAGGCTTGTAGTAAGGCAGGAGTGTAATAGGAACGTGTGTGTGTGTGTAGTTTTAAGAGGGTAACATACAGGGGACGGACCGGAAGTAGAGAGGTGAATGTGTTTCAATAAAGTTTACAAAAGAGCAAAAACAAATAAATAAATAAAGTAAACATATATAGCGACCGTGAACATGACAAAATGCGGGCTCTGAAAGAACAGGCTCGCCTGCTGTTACAATTTACCGCCAAAGAGGCCACTATTGTAACTGGCTGAGATAGGGTAACGGGCTACTAGCTGGAACCTCATATGTAAATTACAGATATAGGTATAATTATTTTACGAATCTCCTTATCTAACTCTAAGTCAATCAAACTATTAACCTTAAAAGTGCTCTGCTCGAAATACTGAAGAAAAAAAAGTTGGCTGGGATTGTCTCCACAGGCTCTCATCCAAATACGTGAAACTAGGAGGTCTATCACAACGAACAAAAGAGAAGCAGATATTACAACACACACAGAGGAATAGTGACTTAATTCTCTGTTCAGGACGCCATTATTCTACTATATCGTTATATAGAAAATACTTGTTTGCTGCTGTAGTAATGTTCTGAATATCAAGTACATGACAAAATTAGTTAGTTACTTGTGGTTTCGTTTCACAATTTCATTTTTCTGATTAATCCTTAAAAAGGGCTAAAATCTGTCCAGCTTTGTGAGGAGTCTACTGTTTGTAATGTGGTGTGTGTGCGTGTGTGTGTGTGTGTGTGTGTGTGTGGCTGTTTAGGGCCATGCGTCGACCTCGCTGTGGCCTCCCAGACAGAAAAGTTGAGGAGATGGATGATGGTGCGAGGAAGAAACGCTACGCTCTCACTGGACAGCAGTGGGACAAAGACCACATCACATTCAGGTTTATAGCACTGACGTGTAAAAATAAGACAACAACAAAGCATAGTGTTTAACATACCTAGTCTAATGTGCTGTTTCTTCTGGCTCCAGTATAATGAACCAGCACATCCCCTCCTCGTTGGGCGAGGAGCAGACTTACAATGCTATCCGTAACGCCTTTGACACGTGGAGACGTGTTACCCCTCTCACCTTTGAGGAGCTGCCTGCTGAAAACAACATCAGCATCAACAGCAGCCAGGCAGAGCTCGCTGACATCCTGTTGTTGTTTGCCTCTGGTTTCCATGGGGATATGTCATTGTTTGATGGCGAAGGAGGGTCTCTGGCCCACGCCTACTACCCCGGACCAGGAATAGGTGGGGATACACACTTTGATGCTGATGAGCCTTGGACACTGGACAACCAAAACCCAAAAGGTTAGTGGGCTGAGTCTTCTTTTTCTTGTGGAAATTGACACTGACTTTCTGGTAACGGGATGATCTTTCTAACCGTTAGCTGGCTATTTGATTATTCGTGGTCCTGTCCTTCCTGGTCAATTAGGCTTCACCAGGTACATACCAATGACTAAGAATTAGAGGTCTTCACTAACTCGCTGTTAGTCGCTAACCTGTTTTTTTAAGGAGAGATATTATGTTTCTCCTTATTTTCTGTCATACAATATAATGTTATATTATATTGTAAAATGGTGTTGGATGTTCTTATTAAACATAGCCAAAGCTTCAAATAACATAGGAACATATGTAAAAGTAATCCCTTTGAGCAAAAATCTCAGATTCAGATAGACCGTTCTGAACGCTTCCAGCTGTTTTTTCTACTCTTGTCTTAAGCGTACGTCACTGTGAGCCGGATTTCCTCATATGGTCATCTGCTCCAGTTCTGTAACTGCAATGTTTACATGCACTGCTACATGTAGCTACATGCTAACGTCGGGGGAAGCTGTATTCGTGGTTGCTGATGTTGTTCACTTATCCCCAATTTTGGATCACACTCCTGTTAGAAGTCATTAGAAGCCTTTATTGGTGATTTTTCACAGTAGAAAGGGACGCTATGCTCCATTAGAGTCAGTTCCCAGCTGACTGTATGGTACAAAGACAGGGAGAGTGGAGCACAGATATGGAAAACGCTGACCTATCAGAGGAGACTTGGGCTTTTTAAGGAGGGGAGCTTTAAGAGACATGCGCTACAACAGAGCGCCTCAGACAGAGGGTGAAACACGTGCAGCAGCCATGAACAGTATGAGAAAGATAAAGTGATTTTGGAACATTAAATCGAGTGTGAATATATTCTAGTGGACCTGAAAATGAGTATAATAGGTCACTTTTAAGTGTCAATCAGCACCACCTCTGGTTTGCTGCAGAAGAGAGATGACTGCGTTTTTCAGCATGTCGGGCACAGCACAGCTCTGTTTGCAATTAACTTTTTGTAGCACTCAAAGATTTTATACAAATATATACACACATGTACATACCATATGTGTGTCACTGCAGGTATAGACCTTTTCCTGGTTGCGGTCCATGAGCTTGGTCATGCTTTGGGTCTGGAGCACTCAGATAACCCCAGCGCCATAATGGCTCCTTTCTACCAGTGGATTCACACCCACAACTTCACACTACATGAGGACGACATCAGAGGAATACAGTACATATACGGTAAGAAGCACACACTGTACTCATACTGTATATCTATTGAAAACACTGGATTTATTCATGTTTTCAACAGTCCAGTTATTTAAAATGTCCACTAGCAGAGTTTAGACTTAATGGGTGAGTCGTTTGATGGTAGTTTTCTACATCAGCATCGTCGTAACAGACCTTAGGCTCTGTGGTGGCCTGTCGTCTGTCTTGACCGGCTGATTCTATCTAAAATGTATCAAGGACTAACACTTTTTCAAGCTTGTTCCTGCAGGGACACACAAAACAGTGGACTCTGTGTTGGCTTCATACTCAGACTATTTTGGCTCTAAAATCACCATGAGGTTGAAGTGCAGCATGTCAGCTGTAATTTGAGGTTTTATCATACTCGTATCACATCTGGACACCCGTCAAAGGAAGACAAGAAGCCTTGTAAAGAAGCTTTCACACACACACACACACACACACACACACACACACACACACACACACACACACACACACAATACACCAGTGAAAACTCGCTCCAAACAGAATATCATGCATGCCATTATGATGTTCTCATTCTTTCACTTCGTGAATAGATGGCATTGTTATTTTTGTGTGTGTGTGTGTGTGTGCGTGTGTGCGCATGTTGGGCTCGTGTGTGTATTAGAGTGTACTGGATGTATGTGTTGGTGTGTTTTTGCTGTGGCCCTGTAATAACAGGCCAAAACTTAAAACATTTTTTTTTTTATCTCAAACGTCAGATACAGATTTATTACAGACTGTTAAAACCTTATCCTAAATGACTGATGTGCTTTTAGACAAAAACACATTTTTTCAGGTATTTCTTTACTCCCCATTGCTTTTGTTCTGGTCCCATCTCTCGTATCGCATAACATTAAAACAATTGATTCAGTTTGTGAATGTTATGTCTATGTTTTTAGTTTCCCTAGCAAACCCCCACTCTTTCCATACCCACACAATTCTGGCCTATTGATACGCCTACACTTGACGTCTGCACCGGAGTAAAAACTAGAGCTTTGGCGCAGCAGATGTAAATGTTTTGACTGAAATTATACAGTAGTTCCCTTTATCAAATAGATTTAAAGGACTGTGCGACTGAGCAAAGCTCTGATTGGATGTAAGCACTTAAATAGAGACTAACAGGGCATAAACTTTTTTGGTGGGAATAAACATTTGGGTTCCTTTGTGGAGGTTTTATGTTTTTATGTGTGTCGACCGCCATTTACTGTAGGTAATACACAGTTTATGAATAAGTGCATCATACAACCCCACTTCAAAAAAGCCAAACTATCGCTTTGACTATTTTGGTAAGAGACGTAAAGTCAGTTATATACAAATTAATTTGTGAAATAATATATAAATAATTCTAAGTGTTGAAATTCTATAGTATTGCTAAGTCTGTTTGTTGACGTGTCCTTTACGCAACAAAACGGCTTGATCAAGATTAGGAAAAGACAGTGGACTGGGTTGAAATCATCCCTTTTACGGCAGACAGATCTTTTCCTCAGTTGGTGGAGACCAAAACAAAGCTAAAAGCCACAACATTAACAGAACTGCCTGCCAATATACTGAGGCTTTTATATTTTGTAAAGGTGGCTTCCCTCATAGATACCATTTCAGCAGGTAACAGCCCTTTTTTGTCCCGTCATGGAAAAGCCAACTAATAATCTGTTATCAGCCAGTGATATATCCAAGGCTCTTAAAGTTAGTATGCAGTATACCAAAGAAGAGTCCATTATGTGTTAAGGAAAATTAGACACGTAATCAAACAGAGATTTGTAAATCAGAAACTTATTGCACAAATTGAAAAAAATACCATAAGATTCATTGGGTTATTTGAATTCTGTAACATAATTTAAGACTTGTTTGCCTTCACTGTCTGTGGACTATATTGCACTTTTAAATGCTGCAAATGCTGAATTTCTCCACACACATAGCTGAGTCACTGGCTAACATCAGCCCCTCATATATTTCTAGCAGTATTTTTGGATCTGTGTAACTCAATACGTCTTCAAGCCCATCAGCTGTCCATACATATTACATAACTGGCTGTATCTGTGTGTTTTCTTCTCTTAGCAACTGGCTTGGTCGATTTTTCCAAAGAGCAGCAGCACAGTCGCACTAGTGTGCTTATAGGCGCTGCACATCACGGAAAATTAGGTTTTCTTTGTGTGAGGCAAAGTTAGAGAGGAAGTGTGTGTGTGTGTGTGTGTGTGTGTGGGGGGGGGGGGTATAATGATTGTCTAATGCCACACAGATGGGCTGGATTTTATTTCATGTCAGATGGAAGTTGTTTTTGCATGTTAGGTGAAAATATGAGAGGAACAACAAATCCCCTTAACTGAGGAAATTCCTCTTTCTTCTTCTAAGGCTCTCCATCTTTTCATTCCCAGGTCCCCCTCTCCTCAGTGATCCTCCACCCACGTCTCCTCCCTCCCCTGATGACGGACCTAATGATCGCTCCCCGACTTCCCCTTCTCCTTCCCAAGATGAACCCACCCTGACTTCTCCCGCCGAACCGCCGCCCGAGTTGCCCAACCCGACCGACGGCAGCCCACACATGAGTGCCAGCCCCACCTCGCCTCCGATCAACCCCACCGACTCCCAGCCTGAGCCCGAACCTGTCACCCCGCATGTCAGAAAAGATGACCCAGCTCCTCCGCCCCCTCCTCCTCGCCCCCCTGCTCCTCCCCAACCTCCGAAGCTGCCGGACAACCAGGCCCCCGATATCTGTGACGGGGACTTCGACACGGTGACCATGCTGAGGGGGGAGATGTTTGTTTTCAAGGTGAGAAATAAAGAATAATGTTTAGCACTTCGAAACATACAGCTATAAACTCCTGAAAGGAGGTGTAGAAATCTATTTAGAGAATCTATAAAACTAACACGACTCTGCTGAGAGTCAAAGCAACATGCAAGTCATGCAAGAGGAAGTGAACAGTAAATAACTTTGAGGAAAGATAACAAGCTGAAAGATAAACATCATTATTTTGGCTTGTGCAGGGTCGCTGGTTCTGGCGCGTGCGGAGGAACCGAGTGTTGGATAACTATCCCATGCCGATATCTGTCTTCTGGATTGGCCTCCCTAGCGACATTGATGCAGCCTATGAGCGCCACGATGGCAAATTTGTCTTCTTTAAAGGTATGCCAAAGCTGTTTAGAACCAATAAAAGCTGTCACTTTGCTAACACAGCACCCACATGCAGAGCAGACTGCACAATGTGTTATTTCAAAACCTCCTTGGACCAAGCTGAGTTTTTTACGTTGTAGCGCTTCGCTTCAGGGCACAGCAAACGGGTGGTTAGTTTCCACCATGTTTCTCAGCTACACATCGACCAAGAGAAGCTGAAGCCAACATGGAGCTGTTTAAAAGTGTGTTTAATAACAACAAAATGGGGAGTGAAACACAAATCTGTGCTTTGATGTGAACCGGTCAGTCCGAAAGGAAACAGCGCAAAGTCAGCATTTTTTTCCCCCACAGAATGGGATTTACGAGGATATGGTAATAATTCAACACAGTTAGAACTCTCAGTATCTGGCAGACACACACACACAACACACACACACACACACACACACACACACACACACACACACACACACACACACACACACACACACACACACACACAAATATACCACTGGAAGTTATATAAGCAGGAAAATAATGATCCACTGTTTAAGCATTGTGACAATATGGCTGCAGATGACTGTGTGGTGTGTGTCTGTGTGTGTGTGTCTGTGTGTGTGTGTGTGTGTGTGTCTTTGTGTGTATGAGTTCATTGGGTGTCTTGAATGAGGCCTGTACAGTGTGACGGCTGCTGCTGGCCCAGTATGACTTCCAAAAGGCCTCATGAGAGATGTGAATTGCATCAGCCTTCTTCTGCACTGCACTGCTCCAGATGTTAACCGCTACAGAGCTTTCACTTTTACAGTCAGGCTGCATCAGGATTTGTCATGCATTTTCAGGATTTTTTTGTTCACTGTAAAAGTTTATTTTTATTTTTATTATTTATTTATTTGAACAGCAGTTATAAAGCCCATGGAAGCAAATTTGAGATATTTGGTATCAATAAAATTGACTTGACTTGCCCTGACATCCACACACCATACCTGTAAATGTTGATTTCCGCTGTTGGCATTATTTCTTCTTTTTTATCACACTATTGAGAGTTCATTGGATACTACAGTATATGCATCAGAACCAGCAGACATGTTGCCCATATGACAACTACTGTAGCAGACATAAGATCAGGTCAAAATGTTTAAAACTGAATTTTTAAAGTAAGTGTGCAACAATTAGTAGAAGCCCCTGTGCACCAACTTAGCTCTTATGTACAGTACGTTGCAATTCAGCAGTGTCCTGGCACTGGAGGTGGAAAGTGGCTGAAAATTGTGCCCAAAGGTTAGGGTTAGAGAAGAAATTGGCTGCCACATGAGGGGAATCTTGGAAAATAACTGTTATGCCTACCATTTCTACCTTGCCTGTCCCTTCTACTTTTCTTCTGGAGTGGGTAAACCCCATGACATATGCCATATGTTCTGGCCATCGCTTTCTCTCCATTAGCAACTGCTTTCTTTCTCCCCGCTTTTCTTCTCTCCCTCATAAACTTTTCTCTCATTTTTCAAACTTTTTTTCTCTCCCCCCTCTCTTGGCCAGGAAACAGACATAACAACTCTATCCTTTTTGTCCCTGCAGATGATCGATACTGGGTGTTCAGGGAGGCTGATGTGCTTCCGGGATACCCGCAGCCCTTACATGAGTATGGACAAGGAGTTCCTGCACACAAGATTGACACAGCAATCTGGTGGGAGCCAAATGGATACACATACTTCTTCAGTGGAGACAGGTACATTATATATATATATATATATATCAATATATGTATCACACACACACACACACACACACACACTCTCTCTCTCTCTCTTCACCTCTATGTCTTAATACATCTATGTGCAGATACTGGCGATACAGTGAGGAGACCCGAACTACAGACCGAGACTTCCCCAAACCAATCAACAGATGGGGCAGAATCCCTCCCTCACCCAAAGGAGCCTTCCTCAGTGAGGACGGTGGTAAATGATAACTTTCAATAAAGCAAAATACAGTCTTTATTTGGAGGAAAGGGAACAGCTTCTGTTTATGAGACACCAAAAGCAGAACATGCAGTGTTGAAAGCATGGGAATAACATGAGTGAGGGAGGGAGAGAAAGAATGAAAGGTTAGAGGGGTGAAATTGGGTGTGTAAGAGACCAAAAGGGGGAAAAAAATCCATTTGAGACTGGTTAGGCTGGAGCAAGCAGAGCAGAGACTGTGAGGGGATGAAAGAGAAGGGAGGAATGAGAGCTCTGGTTTGAGGGTTGGCCCGTCCTTCCTTTGGAAATTAGATTTGTGGCAGAGCAGCTCTAAATGTGCTCTGTAACAGTCAGATCTCATCTCCACCCAAACTGTTTCTAATGTCTCTGCAAGCCGGGTTTGCTTTACTGAGTACCACCAGAAGACCAAGAGGACCATTGCCTAATCTAAGTGCATGTATGCATGAGTTCTTATTGGTTTATTGCTCTATGTAGTTTTATATTAGCACGTTTTATGTATAGACTGGTATCAGCCCTGCAAAAGTCCATCCAGTGCTCAATGAGGGAAGGTCAGAGAGAGTGCAAACGCTAAACTGGTCCCTAAAGGAACATTCCTGAAACAGCTTTTTGTTTGCACCAAAAAACGGAACTTGATATGTCTACCCAAGACAAATGGTAAAGTAAATTAAAAAATTAGAGTTAGATGAGAAGATTGATATCGCTCTCATGTCTCTACTGGGAATACAGCCAGGAGACAAATTAGCTTATATAGCATAAAGGCTGGAAACGGTGAAACAGCTGGCATTGCTCTGTCCAAAGCCGTCATTTAAATCTCAGCAAGAAAGTGAATAAGTGCATTTCCCTAAAACTTTCACTTTAAAGGTTGAATACATCCAAGACATGATCACAAGCAAAACCAACTCTATTCACATCAGAAGTAATGAAATAAAGATTTTGTAGTAGGTCAGGTAGTCAACTCCAGTCCACTGATCCACCCACATGGTATACCTCTCTCACTGATATGAACATAAAGCCAATGCACCCTTTTTTGATCGTAATATAGCAATCAAAAGTCCCACATGTCCACTGCAGTATCCACCCGTTACCTTTCAATATTTGGAAGTCATTATTGTCACTCCCCACCCCTTGTTGCAAATGATGTATATACTCTTGCAATGCCACGAGACGTGACTATGTCATGGCAGATGGCGCAGAGTCAAGTGTAAAGTTGTTTGGAAGAGTGGTTCTCTAGAAAGCTGCAAGCAGCAACACTGGCCAAGCAATCGGCCCGTTCCCAACAATCACCACATAATAATCCATCGCATATGAGTTGCCTGACTTAAAACATTTCTATTTTCCTCTCATGCAGCATACACCTATTTCTACAAAGGCACCGACTACTGGAGATTTGACAACCACAAGACAGAAGGCGAGAAAGGCTACCCTCGCTCCATCCTCAAGGATTTCATGGGCTGCACGGGAGCCTCTCACCCCAAGCCCGATACAGACACAGAGCAGCAGCCAAAAGACAAACCCGTCAACCCTTCAGACCGAGGCAGAGATGAGAACAAAGAGCCGGACAGGGGCCGGGACAAAGACACGAACCCAGAGGAAGACCAAACCTCTAAGCCTGACAGCACAGAGGAGGATGATGACAAAGAGGTAGATGTGGTCGTGACGGTGGCCGACAACGAATCAAAGGTCATGACCCTGATCATGGTGATTGTTCCTCTGGTCCTTATCCTGTGCATCCTCGTCCTAATCTACGCCATCCTCAGGACTCTACAGAAAAAAGAGACGCCAAGGGCCTTGGTGCATTGCAAACGTTCATTGCAGGACTGGGTGTGAGGCACAGAAGAGACAGAGCGGGTATTCATCGTTTGTCTGATACAGCCGTTGCCATCAAAATTTTGTACTTACAGCACAGTAGAAGGAAGCTTTGACGCAGTACGTAAGTCAAAGAAAGCCGAGGATGAGTCACCGTTTTGGGCCCCATTGATTGTGATAACTTTTATTGTTCGTGAAATAATGCAAACGTGGTAAAGTCGTGCCTGTGGAGCTACAGTGTATGTTTCACTCTACGAGCCTTGAAGTTTTTCTCCTGTCCCTTCCTTTGTGCCTTCCAAAAAAAAAAAAAAGATGTCAGCCACCAGATGTGTACTGTAGAAGACACATGACACGTTAGGAATTTCCGTCTCTATAAAATGTATATGTACAGAGCAGGGACAGGTGATTTTTTTGTAGTATAAATGCAGACAAAGTCGATAATGCACATACGTTATACACAAGCACACACACTGTACATACACACAAACATGAGTACACAAAAACAACTATACAAATACATGCATTAATATTAACAAGTCTTCCATATGCTTGACTACGGTGCCTCAACCAATCTTGACATTTTTTCTTTGCTTAGAACAGATTATTTGCACTTTTGATTCTGTCTGATGTCGTCTGATGTCGTCTTTGTTTTGCTGAGGTAGCTTCACTGCAGATATGCGAGTGTGTCCGTGCTTATTAAACACAAGGGTTAGAGCAGAAGAAGCTCGTCCTCCGGGCCAGCGCAGGAATCTCAGACAGCTGTGTGCGTCTGTGACCGCCCATCTCCCATTGAGCCCATTATCTGTCTGCCCTCTCTCACACACACACCAAACGTCACATGATCTCCCTTAACAGCACTCATTTGTACATGCATGTCCACATATGCACACACACACACACACACACACACACACACACACACACACACACACACACACACACACACACACACACACACACACACACACACACAAACACACACACACACACACACACACACACACACACACACACACACAAAGACATAGAGACCACTTACCCAAACAAAGGCACATAGAGTTTTGCACACAGACACGAGGGCTCCAGGCTCCCCCTCCTCCCACCACAGACACGATAACTCTTACACCACTAAAAACACAATCACAGCGGAGACATATTGATATATACGCCTGGTGCCAGGGCTTGGATAAAATGTAAGAGGAGGGATTTATTCATCCTGAATGAGAAGAATTGAACAGTGTTGTGGTATTTTTTACAAGTTCTGCTCGACCTGTGAAGAGTAAAGTCAGAGCGACGGTAACCGTCTTTCTGTATCTCCTCTTCTTTTTTCTTACTAAAGTAGAGTTGAAGCTAATTAAGTATAGAAGGGAAAAGCCTGCAGGCTAGAGAGGATTGGGTCAAGGTCTGGTTTCCATTAAGCCCACATGCTGCTGATTTAGTAGTGTCAGGCATGAGGAGGGGGGAGAGAGAGGGGAGTTGAGAAAAATGCAAAAAGGAGTTATTAAAAAAAAGTTGTGGAGGGAATGAAAGGATGAGGGAAAGAAAGGAACCAGGGGAGGCACAGATTGAGGAGGGGAGAGGGAAGGCTCTGCCAGAATTTTTTTTCCCAGTTTTCTCTGGAAAAGGAGGAGCATGGGAAAAGGGGGAGGAAGGATCTCGGGGAGGGGCAGCGCTGGCGTTGTGCCTCCTGACCTAGATCATGACACAAAGTCCACTCCTCCTTTTCAAGTCTTGTTTTTGCTCTGCGTGTTGTCATGAGTTGGAGATGACTTCCTCTGCGACCCCCTCCTTCCTTCCTCATCTATCTTTCTATCCACTTTTCCCTTTGTTTTTCCTTTTTCAGTTTGTCTGTCTGTCTTGACCTTGCTTTCCACTTTGTAAAGCCACTTTTCACATGATACAATCATTACCCTTCGCTGTTTGTGCCTTTACATTGTGCCTATATTTTGTTATTGTCTATGATTTCATTGTGCCTTTCTGTGAATATTGGGGGGCATTTTTTTGTTACTATAGCATGAGTGAAAGCTTTTTTTAAAATGTGCTCTTCCCTTTTTTTCATTTGTAGTTTTGTAAATTTGTTTCTGTTCAGGTTTTTCTGTAAGAACAGCAGTAGATTATTATGACGGTGTTGATGCATGCAGGGCATGTTCTGTAAGGCCTGTGCACTCCTGTGTAGAGTATGTTAAAGACTTCACAATAAAATTTACAGGTAAAAGCAACACAAGTCTTCTTTTGCTCCAGTTTTTGGCTTCATGTTATTGTAACTGTACACCCTTAACCTGCTGTGCACTTGAAGTTCAAGGTGTCACTTTTGGCCACAAGAGGGAACCTTTGCTCTTTACCTTAATAATAATAATAACAACAACCACTTTCAGCACAATATACACACAGTGATGATAAACTAAAGTACGGGCTCATACAAAAGCAAGTCTGCATGCTTATACACAGATACCATACTGTACATTGGAACAGTAGGGAGGCAATTGTACTGTGTGAGTGACTTTCATTTAATGCTGTTCAATATTTCATTTCAATACTTGAAAAAATACAGTTCAATTATATTCTTGTTTTTTCTCTGACATTTATTTACAGCTGGAGTTACTTGTTACTTTGCAGATTTGCACTTTTCATCAAAAACATGATAACATAATAGAATATGATGTGTGTTTACAGATTATAACATCAAACAGTATATAATTACAGTAATTTAAAATGTGCTTCTGTTTATTTTCCTTGCGTAATATACACTTTTCCCACCAATAAACAGATATGTGAGAGTGACTGAGTAAGAGCGCCTGCCTACGTGTCTCTGTGCCAGAGGTAATCAGGATTAGCTTCCATCACAGATCATCCACTAAAGCTTTACCTCTGCATCTGCTTTCTCTTTCATCTGTTTTTCTTCCTTTAGTTAATTCTTTCTACTTTTTGCAAATCATCTCTTCTACAATAAAACAACCCACGTAACCAAAAGTAAATTATTTCAACAACTTTGGTTTCCTGCAAACTTCCCCCAGAATTGGAGGCCATTGTTCTATTTGAACACCCTCAGCTTCACTCTTCCTTTTCCCTGAGTCTTTGTCCAAACTGCCCCTGTTCATGAGAACACGTTTCCTATCCAGATGTTCAATTAGGATTGAGGCCACTATGATGCTGCCATATTCCAGCCATGGGCCAAGGGTCTGTGTCATCGACCTGTTCTCCCAGCTTATCCCCTGCTGAGCTGATAATGGGATCTGTCTCCTCATCTCCACTGTAAATTCTTCCATAGTTCCCGTTCTCAAACATGCCACCAGGCCTCACTGCTGAGTTCTGTCCACCTGTCTGACCTGGTGAATATTTTTCCACCTGGCTGTGGCTTTATGATTACCTGTCTGTCAAATTGGCCTATGTCTACATGTACAATCTACCATGACTGATGCATGCCTGTATAGGTTGATTATTTAGATCCCCATAAACTTGTCCATCACAGCGGCTATTCATTGGTACAGTGCTATACCCGGGACAATAAATGTGCCATGTTCTCTCAAGCATCACGCCATTCATCCCCCTTTCTTCCTATCTGTCCACCTCCTCACTATCTTTTTTTCTCTCCTTTCCCCCCCTTGCTCCCTTTAACCCAACCTGTCACCTTCCTTTCATCATGTTTACTGTCAAACTGTTGTGGAAGAAGTATTCATCTTTTACTCAATTTCACAAATAAAACAATTTTCTGCATCCAAATTCTTAAGTAAAATTACAGCAACATGAACAGCCAAAAGTAGCGAAAGTGGGCTACTGAAAGTAAAAAGTACTCCTTAACATGTAATTCCGGCACAAAATCATCCCATGGTCTTTTTTCTGCACTTACATACATCAAGTAGTCATCGAGACAGTTTTTTTTGTGTATAAACTATTTACAGAGAAATACGATAGAGTGGCTGACACTGATTTGCTTTTTAACCACTAACACTGCTCAAAATAGCACCAAACCTCTGCAGTAGCACGATAAGAGTCCTTACACCTAAAACGAAGCACCTAGAACGTAGTATGTGAACCCAGAGTTTATGAAAAGAATGTTTTGAAAGACTTACCTACTGGCCCCGTTACCAGCTCCTCTCTTAGTAAAGTTCATTCAAGTCAATTTATAAATGCAATACAAAAAGGAAGGAGCTCATTGATGCTTCGTTTTATGTGTGGGGACTCTTATCATGCTACTTCAGAGGTTTGGTGTTATTTATTTATTTAGCTAGCTAGCTGGCTAAACGCTTGCTTCTAAACAGTGCACGGGCGCGAGCAACAGGATGCTGACTGCAGTTCACTAAAGGCCACAGGTGTCGCTAATAACAAGGTTTTTCTGAAAGTTACACAGAGGCCCAAAGAAACAGACTATATATTAAACTGTGTCTGTCTATCTAACTGTGCTTTTATTTAGTTCAGTCCAATTAGGAACCCCTTTAAAAAGGTTACAAGATTCTTTTTGATTTTTTTTTTTTTTTTTAACTTTTCTCTAATGTCTGCTTTTTGTTTGTGAAATACTGGATATATAGGGTACATATTTTAACCTCAGACTGTTTTATGTAAAATATAATTCTGAAAAGTAACTAGGCTAAAACTGTCAAAGTAGTTGGGTTTAGTTTAAGTCAGGTATGTCAAACTGATCCAGTAAAGGGCCACTGTGGCTGCAGGTCAGAGTGTGTTCTTGCTTGGTTGGAATGAAAATTTGCAGCCCCAACGGCCCTTTACTGGATCAGTTTGACACATGTTGTTTAAGGAGTACAATATTTTCCTCTGAATTGAATTGGAGTGGAAGTAAAATGTGAGAGAAAACCAATAACTGACAAACCAAGTACTTCAAAATTGTAGCCTACCTGCAGTTACTTTGCACCTCTGTTAAACGCTAAGGCAGGGTGTCCCATCCTGCTCCTGCAGGGCCGCTGCCCAGCATGTTTTAGCTTTCATTATCAAGCATCGTTAGACTCGGGTGTGTTAGAGCAGGGAGAAACCTAAAACATGCTAGGCAGTGGCCATCCAGGAGCAGGACCCCTGGTCTAAGGCCAATTTGGAGACATGGTAGGCTGCATTCACACAAATAGAATTAAGCTTTTGTAGTCATTTCTGATGGGGCTGTCAGAACAAGAGAGGAAGTGAATCATCAGAGCCCTGGTGAGACCCTGAGCCTTTCTAATAAGCTTTACCATCCTCTGTCTACTCCTGACTGTTTCAGTCAAAAGGTTTACATGGCTCATCGCTGGCTCTGCGTCACTTGCTGAGGATGAAACTGTAATCAGGATGGGAGATAACAGGGGGCAATCTAGCTGCCACATGTACCAAGTGCATAGTGTATAGTAAATGTTAATAACCAAATTCCACGTTTCAGATGCAAACAAACATACAATATTACAAATACTTTGATTGGAGGGAAAAGGTGCACTCAAATCCCTGTGTCGCTGTCTTCTGTGGTGGGGGAGTGATAACAGTTCATAGGTTACATGGATGGTGTCCTGAAGGTACATTTCTCAGTTGTTAATCTGCGATGGCTCATGTTCCAGGATTGTGCCTTGACCTTCAGGTGATGCTGGGTAATCCCGTTAGCCCCAGGCAGCCACTGTGGAAATCCAAGCAGACTGTGTCGGCTGTGCCGCACTCTGGATCTCTACGCCACCGGCATGCAGAACCACCTGTAGACAGACAGGTAAGGAAAAGTATTTGCTGTTCTGTAAAAAGACAGGGATAAATATTTTATCACATAGATTACTTGGGTTTTAAAAATAGATACCTGAGGGCTGATTTGAGGTGCGTGCTGTGATGGCCCATGTCTTGGTGAAGAGTCAATGGGTCGGTTTGCTGCAGAAATGTTGATGTTATAGCTTCTGGTTTGCTTTTGTCAAAGTCTGTACTGCCAGATCTTATTTGAGGACAGAGGGGCTTAAATGCATAATTTACAAAACACAGTCAACAAAGTGTGTAAATACTGTATATATACATATCCTTTGGGTATCTTTCCCTGATTTATACTCCTTGATGACTGAAATGATCCAGAGTAATGAGGACGTATGTCAGGGGTTGATCCATGCCTTAAGCAGCGAGGAAGGCTGTAGATTAGTTGGGGGACAGAGCTGCACTATTTAATCCAATGCTATAAGATCAGGCAAGGGAAGAGGCCCCACTGATCTCTGCTGATTGGGACAATGTGTCAGGAATCACACACTGGGATCAGAACAACAGCTTGGTAAACATGCATGGGGATTTTCTGTGAGCACATTCTTCATAGATCCAATAGAACCAATTGCACAGCTAAAACATGTTATAACTGCTGAGCTGAGCTGTGATCTTAAATCACTTTTTATGGAACTTGAACTAAACTGTCTCCACATTACTTCACATTAAGCTCCAACAAACATGTACAAAATCGAGTTTAGATTCAAGAATAAAATAGTGGATTATATGAGAGAATACAATAAATATTGCATTGATACAATAAATGTCCTCTTGGCTCGAGACATACAGTAGATCTATGACATAGCCCATACTCGTTTCCCAGGGAAGTGCTATGTGACACGTTTGTTTATCAGCTGTCCTGATTGCCCTCTACCTGTCTGCTGTGGTCAGTTAGCAGGACATCTTGCAGGTTCAGTGGCTCGTTGGCCCGTTGCTGAAGTGGATTATCTGAACAGGTTGATAAACTGTCACAGCGGATAATACCCACATTTGAGATTAAGTCAGACAAGTGGCTCTCCTGCTGGCTCTGTAAATCTCTATCTTGAATCAGCGTGCTGGGTCCTTCCTGTACATTTATGACTGATTTCTAACTGACTAATTGATTTAATGCCCTGTCACTTGTGGGGGTTATTGGCAAAGCAGCTTATGGCATGCTACTAGTGCCTTTTAGTCTCCTCTGACTTTTGACTCAGGATCCTGATTTCTATGTTCATTTTCATATTGAAAAGCCAAGTTTGCACATTGCCAACCAACTTTATTCAGTTATATACGATTTTTATATAAATCCTATTATATAGGATTTTCTTATTCATATTCCAGGCAACCACAAACCATTGTCAAAGTTGATGCGAAACAAAAAACAGTTTTATGATTTATGTGGGGGATAAAATAGTCAAGACCATAGAGAGAAAGAAATGTCAGGTTGGTAAAAATGTTGTCTGAGATAAAAGCAAAGACGAAGCAGGTGCACGTCCTCCATCAGACCTCATTAGCTCCAATTAAGGACTTTCTGTTTGACAGATGAAGTGACTGCTTCAATGAAGACTAGGAAAGAGTTACTATGAATTATCATTATTATTATTATCATCATCAGCATTGTCAACAATGTTTGATGAAGAGCTTTTGAGAGGCTGACTGTGTGTGTATTTGTTTGTGTGCATGCTCAAAAGGATGTTTAACTGGGTGGTGAAAGTGGTCCCCCAACTCCCTGAAGCTCCTGGGCCAGATGACGATGCTAAATCCCCTGCTGTCACAGCGAAGAGGCCTCCTCAGAAAAACACAGAAGAGAATTCAGAGGACAGGTAAACCTCTCTGTCCACCCACTAGTAAGAGTGTGTGTGTGTGTGGACATCTTACCATCTTTCTTGCCCTCCTCTACAGCCAAGCCCAGACTGGAGTGCTAGGCTGGTTTTCTAATGGGTTTGTCAGCGCCCTGCCTCAACCTTCTGGTTCCCCTCGACCCAGCAGGTCCAACTCTGAGGCCCGGGTGAGTGTGTAGATATTTGAGTGGACATTTAACTTACTTATAATCCTAGGAGAAATAAATATATGCTACACTGTAAAAAAAAAAAAAAATGTACAAAAATGGTAAAACAACTTGCGGCAGAGTTTCCAGATGGATACGGTGAAATTACAGTAAATAACCGTATTGCAGAATGACATGTATTAAACTATAGGAAACAGAGCACATTTTAAAGTCAAAATCAGTTTAATTACATTAAATATTCTGTAATTTAATATGATTATTCTCACACTATTATTATTATCACATTTTGATAAAACTACATTTCTATAGTTATTTTTATCTTGTATATTGTCTCCATGGAAACTGCAATATGAGACCACTCTATGCGTACAGGCCCCTTTAGTTTCTGTGTTGGTGTTACGTCCGGAATAGCGTCTAGGGGAATAGGGACATATATATGCATATATCCTTATTTCTTTCAAGTTCTTTTGTATTAGTTTGACGTTTCAAATGGAGCTGCTGGGATGCAACATGTCAGACTTGATCAATCATATCATATCATACCATAGTTGTGACTAATGGGTACAAAGACAAATGAGAAGGAAGGCAGATTTAAATGTTCTCATTCTCTATTTCTTTCTTTGCCATCAACCAGTCAGCGGAGGATGGAGAAAGGTACAGTATGATTAGATAGTAGTGCATATTTAATGCTAAATACATTCTTCAAATGTTAATTAAATACAGTTTTTCTCAAGGTCTGGGGTGATAGGCTGGGTCGCTCAGGGTCTGACCAAGGTGTTGCCTCAGCCTGATGAGAAGTACAAAGAGACTAACGACAATGATGAACACACTGAGGTGAGGCACAAGAATTTTATTATGTGGTGATACATATTCAACTTAAACAACACCAAATCAACATCTTAACTACATCGGTACTGCCTCAAAACTAATTTTGCATATAAATAATCTTGTAATATCCAAATATTTAGGAACATCGACGCTCATAAACTAGCGTTGCAGTGCTTTTCTCTCAAGAAACCAAGACTCCAACATAATGGGAACAATGTGTTTTATGTTATTAAGTTTGTTCCAGTTAAAGTAATTGAACCAAGCAACAGCAAGAAAATCTACACCTTTGATCCGTCTGATACTTGAGTTAAGCAACTTAAAACTATCCCACAGGCTTATAAGACTAATCATGTGTATATTATAAAGTAATTTACGGGGGGTTCAGCCAGCTTAAAGCCCTCCATTAACGTCGCTGCATTTAAACCCTCTCAAATGGAGACCTCAGGGCTTCACTGATAAACACGCAGCATTTTTTTGTAATATTCTTCGAGTGCTGCAGGCGAGACATGATCCATTCATTTCATGTCAGATTGCAATAGAAATATTTCTATTTTTAGCTTTACCCCATACGGGCCCCACTTGTCGCCCTCCTTGGCACAACATGCTGTACTGTGGGTATGGACATAAAAGGGGCTTATGTGAGACATGAAGTTTATTGCTCCATTGAGCACCATTTGTAACCCACTCTGGCCACAGCAGGGGCTTACATGGGGAGTCGCACATGTGGTTTATTACCTGTGGTTTATTACCTCGCATAGCCAGATATATATCCAGAGTACTGTGTCAGCGCTGGAGAATGGTCTGGCTACACCGGCTTAGAATTCTGGGATTGGGGGGGGGACAATCTGGCTAGTTTGTTATTTTTCTTTAAACCAATTACACTCATCTTTGGTGGAGCTAAGTTGCTCTTGCAAAATAGAGGGACAGCAGAAGTGGGGCTTTATTCCAGCACTGTACATCCAGTGAGCCATTAACCTCTGGTTGGCTAACATCGACATAACACTGTAGATATAATGTGGAAGAGATAATGTGTCTGAAATATTTATTCATTAACAATGTGAGAATAATTTCCCAATGTGCCACAAGAATAATGTAAGAAAATCTTATAACGATCCTCTTTTACTTGACTTTACGTACATTTGATCTCTTTTGTCCTAGATCTACGAAGTAGCAAGAATGCCAGGTATGTTTCTTGATCATGTGTCTATAATGCAATAATTACTTCTACAATAATTTACCATCCCAACTGCTGAGCTGATCTCTACTCTCTGTCTGTCCAGATTTTGATCCCCTCCCTCACATCCCTGTGGTGGAAATGGAGTCGGATGAAGAATCGGAGGAAGTAGTTCATCAGCTCCCCAAGTGAATAAACCTCCTTCCTTCACCTTCACAGTGACCCAACACATACCGACAGCGACTGACATTTGATGGATTGATTTGTCCAAAGAGTCCAAAGCAGCTGGACTTTACTGGACAAACTGAATCAGATACAGACATGTACACACATCAGTGCAGGTAGTTAAAATAACTATAAACATGTAAGGGGCTGACTCTTCTCTTTTTCTGCTGCAGCATGGTGAACTGGATAAAGCAGATGGTCCCTCAGCCAGTCATACTGCCTCCTGGTGCCGTACCTATAGATCGACCGAGCAAGTCCAGCCGCTCCTCTCTGGACAAAAGTACATACACACTCACAAACACAAACATTAAAGTACATTTGTCCCAATGTAGACCAGTGGGCATGTGTTTACCCACAGCACCAAGGTACAAAAAGGCACGGACAATCACAACACATAACTTACCTCTTTGAAACATTCAAGCTTTAAAGGGATAGTCCTGATTTTTTAAAGTGTGGTTGTATGAGGTACTTATCCACAGTCAGTGTGTTACCTACAGTGGATGGTGGTCAGCACATCCGCAGTTTGCAGAATCAGGCTGGAGGACAGACACGGAAGCTAAACAATGCACTGCTGTGGACGGGTGCACAAAACTCAATGTATTTTAGCAAACTAAAAAAAAGGCCCACCTTAAAAATAAATGTGCAATATATTGAGAATATTTTTATTGCTTTACCTTGCCCATATCTATGTTCTAAATGATTGTTTTTGTGTGGACTCTCAAAGTCAAAGTCAGCTTTATTGTCAATTATTCACATGAACAAGACATACAAGGAATCTCTGGACCTAAGCTGTCCCATTACACTAAGGACTTTATTGCATGGATACATGTTTTGTACACTGAACATCAAGTCTTTTTCTTCTCTCCAGTTTTTTCTCCACCACCTGAATCTATCAGTGGAATCTCACTGGATACTGACAGCAAAGCCTCGGGGTACGTTTTTATCCCACACTGTCCTTTCTTATCACTCTATTTCCACAAGACAATATACAAGATAAAATGATACTTTAATGATTTCCATGGGGGGTCAGATGCTACATATGAGGGTTCAGACCTGAGGGTCTTAACTGGTTTAACCCGCACAGGTGTTTTCAGTTAATTTGGTAGATCAGACCTCTTCTCAGTACTGTGTGGGTGTGTCTACTGTGACTGATTTACATCTTCCTGAGTCTCCTGTTAGCTTTGTTTCACCTGTTAAGGTGGATCAAATTACACCTTTATCATTGTAAGTGGTAGACGGACATTTGTGACATCAATTCAATTCAATTTTATTTATAGTGCCAAATCATAACAAAGGCTATCTCAGGACACTTTACAGAGTAGGTATAGACCACACTCTATGACTTATTTATGATTTACATAGACCCAACAATTCCCCCGTAGAGTACGGTGGCAACGAAAACCTTCCCTATAACAGGCAGGAACGTCTGACAGACCCAGCTCTATGGAGGACGGACATCTGTCTGCACCGGTTGGGGAGGAAGAAAAGGAGAGAGAAAGAGAGAAAAGACAGACAGATGGACAGATGGACAGAGAGAGACAAAGCCAGACACAAAGACAGAGACAGACACACTTCCAGTAACTATAATAATATATATAGTAATGTGAATATGACTTATATGTTAGAGCGGTTCATACAGCAGAATAGTAGAACAAGCACAGCTAAGGTGATAGATTATAATAGCAGCAGGAAGCGTCATGCAGGACCACGGCAGCAGGCACCACCATGATCAGTAGAGACCTGAGAGACGACAAAGCATAAACAACTCTGTGGAAGAAGTGAATTAGTAACATGCATTGATGAGACATGAATGATACAGTACTGAGCTGTCTAAGCCGACAGACTTTACTGATGTTTTCCTTGGAATTACCTTCATAATCGAAGAGACTGGGATGTTGCAAAACTGTAAAATGGATAAGTACATGCAGTTAATTCTGGGTTGTTTTTTTTGACAGTGTGGTTGGCTGGTTCGTGTCAGGGCTGGGTCTGAAGATGCCTCAGCCTGCAGTTCTACCTAAAGATGATGCTTTGGTAATGTTTGAGAATCAATCGATGCTTCTTTCTTCCTTCTCCTCTTCTTGACTCCTCAACCTTTCAACCTTTCCTTACCACCAATCCTTTCTGCTACATATTGTCACTCAATCATTTCTAGAACTATATTGATATCAATTCAACTTACACACTTTTCCCCCCAGGGTGCAGCTGAAGTGTTACAGAAAGGTGAGTTTAAGATTTTTTTCACTTAATTCTCTCTCTCTCTCTCTCTCTCTATATATATATATATATATAATTATTATTATTTAATTATAGAAAACCTTCTGCTTGCCATTTTCTTGCTAGTACCACTGTTCAGAAAGCCACAGTTCACAGTTCAGTCAAGTGGATCTATTTTATATGTTTTCCCGACAAGATTTTAAGTCACTGGAGAGCGTTGCATAGCAGAGAAAACAGCACTTTAATAACATGGGGTGCGTTTTATTTAAGTCATTATTTTACTGGTGAAATATATAGATTGTTTGTCCATTTGAGGAACTCTGGTGGATCTGTGTAATATTTAGAAAGTACTATACATGTGTTTTCTGTTGAAGCACCCTCTTGTTTTTCCCCCATAGTTTTTGAAGAGGTGTTTTGGTCGGACGGTCGGAGCCTAACTCAGTGCCTCTTCTCCTTCTGTTTCAGGGGGGAAGGCGCTGCGAGCCCCTTAAACAGCAGGAGGAGACGACTGGGGGACGCTCTGATTGCCACACAGACAAACAGACAGATACCCAAAGACATATTGTACTGTTGGGAGAGCTACAAATGCTGTGTAGCTCAGTACAGAAACTAGGCAGCTGTAAAATACTACAAGAATATATTAATATATTCAACTCACCTTACTGTATGCAATACAGTTTAATATGAATGTATTACAATTTAAAATGTGTGCACTGATACACAACTAGAATGTGTACTGTATATGCTACAGCTAATTAGAGGAGTTTTTGTCTTTGTGATTTAAATTTTGCACATTTTCAATTTGACACTGAAACATTTAGCAATCGAAATTTATTTGAAACTGCTGGTTTCATTCACAAAAGACTGCAGAGAGAAGATTTTTGTGTTACTCTATTGTGCTTTATCCCGTGGAAATGTACACTTTACTGTTTATTCATGTTGCCATTTTCATATCAAGAAAAAGAGCAATAGTAGATTAAAAAGGATTGTGTACTGGTCATTAATTTAAAAGAATTCCTTTCCCAATTCACAGAAATCTGGAAATAATAATTAAATGGCAGCTATGTTCATTTATGATAATGTTATTTGTGGACAAAATCTGAAACTATATGTATTTATACTTGATATTTAGAGGAAATTGTAACACTAGTTTATTTTAATAAATCTTATATAGTGTGCTCTAAGAAAGTTGAGTCTGGGTCTTGATCATGTAACAGTTCGAATAAGATTTTCCACAGGTTTAATTGAGGTTACACAACACAAATGTAAAAGAGTAGGTCTATTGTGATCCACGTGATCGATGTCTTTGGCTTTGAACTGTGAAATGTGGCCTGGTGACGTGGTGTGGTGTTGTTTCAGAAGGTTTGACTTGATTTGAAAGAACCACACTTGCTCGTGTTGCAAATATGTTGACTATTATGAAGACAAGGTCGTAGAACACATTCTTGAAAGTGGGAGGATACTGCAAGAGTAATAAAGAGTCCGTGTGAAATCATTTATGTGGTGGTCTTCTCAATAATACCTTCCATTGCCTCCATGCATCCTCTACACACAAAGAATGCTGTAGTGGATGTTTTCTGACGCTCAAAAGACTACAACAAGGGGTGCTCAGTGGTTCAGTGGTTAGAGCCTACGTGGTCTCATTGGAGGGCGTATAAATAGCACGCCACTTTTAATGACTTTTCGCGTGCATGTCTACGCATATTAAGCTTTTCGCGTGTCATTTAACGCCCGTAGTTCCCCATACACTTCTATTGTGAGCTTTTCGCGTGTCATTTAACGCCCGTCATTTAACGCCCGTCATTTCAGCCATCCTTCACATGAAATATTGATTTAAAAATATCCCTCTGACAGAAAGCTCCACCACTTCGTATTTCTCCGCCACATGTGGGTTTTCCCTCAATGACATTTGTGCGTCAAATGACAACGCCATCTCTGCACAATACAAGTCAATTGAGACTAAATGGCGTGAAATGACACGCAAAAATCATGAAATGCGTTGTAATTATACGCAAGATGGCTTGAGAGAAATAGCGTGTCATTCACACGCCTTTTGGTGATACCAGGCTGTTAGAGCAAGCGCCCCATATACAGAGGCTAAATGTCCTCGCTGCAGCAACAACAGGAAATAAACCAACCATAAGTGCGCATGTAGAAACTTGAGTACAGCTGTATACCTCTATTATAAACAGAGCTGCACAGATTAATCGATTAATTGTCAACAATTAAATAAATTGCCAATGATTTTGAGTATTTTTTGAGGGAAATGGATTGATTGATTCCAGCTTCTTAAATAGTAGTATTTATTGGTTTCTTTACTCCTCTATGACCGTAAACTCAATATCTTTGAGTTGTGAACAAAATAAGACATTTGAAAATGTCATCTTGGGTTGTGGGAAACGCTGATTGACAGTTTCACAATTTTCCGACATTTTTTAGACCAGAACAGAAACAACTAATCGATTAATCGAGAAATATGATTATAAAAAGCCCGGCCTGCAGCCCTGTATGTACAGTATAGATTTATTAATTCTGTCATAAGATCAAATCCAGCTTGTAATATGTGTCCAGTTGAATTTTTTCCCCTACATCCAAAACCAAATCCATCAACAACATGTCCAATGTCAACCACATGTTCATTCTTACACACAAATCGACGCTTGTCATCCTCTTGCAGCTTCGTCCAAACTCAAACCTGACATGGTACTAGAAGATGTGGACTCAGACAACGAGGGCCAGCAGAAACGTAAACATGAGTCCAAAGCTGAAGCACCATCTGCATCACTGACATCATCATCATCGCAGACAGCAAACCAACAGCAGGAAGCGACACAACAGACACAGTCCAATTCACGGCAGGCTGTTGACGCCAGTCCAGAGCTGTCAGAGGGGGCGACAAAATCCCAAGAAGATGCTGAGACCCAGACAGGCCGCTGGACGCCGTTCATTGAAAACATCAAGAAGGAGGCCGAAGGTGTAGCTTTGGCTAACATGGAAGAACGGTAAGAGGGGTGGAGAACAAGAGAATGGAGATGGTCAGAGCTGTAAATCCATTTCTGAGTCACTTCAACTGGATATAAATGCCCTCTATCACATCAGAAATAATAATCAAAACAATAGTTAAGTGAGTATTTCCTGAATCCTAAAGAGTAGCCAGAATACTGACCTGACTTGCCAATTATACATCATGCTGCCATCATTTTAAAATATCCCTCAACATCAAAATCATCATATTTAAGAGCTCTGTCACGTGGCGCCATCAGTTATATACTTCCTAATTTACTTAAGAATGAAGCACATCAGCGATAACATGAGCTGCAACTTTATTTGTGCTTCTTTTTAATGGATTGCCTTGCTTTATGGCATTAAAGATTTTCTCTCT